>NC_089690.1:0-309423 GCF_031753505.1 Anomalospiza imberbis | reverse complement strand
GTGCAAGGTATGGCTTTCATCCTAAATTTAATTTAATTTTCCATTCTGTTGATAAATTTTCTATACTGATTTCAAAGTCATAGGGCATGTTAGCTGGATGGCTAAAATTTCTAGAGAAAGGGGGTTGTGTATTTATAAGGACAACAGTAATATTCAGAGTGACATCAGTAAGGGTTATAAAAATAATTAAAAGAGTTGAGTTTAATAATTAATACATGACCACACAGAATAACAAGTGAGGAGAAGGAAAATGCAATTCCTCTGTTATGCTGTCCTCTCCCTCATAGCCTGGCAGGGTTGGACACGAGACTGGATCCTTTACTGTAAACAGAATACCTCTTCTGCTCCCAGGTGAGCAGACACCAGTGAGGATGGGCACTGGGATCTTGCAGTCCCTCATAAATACAGTCTGGTTTCACTAGGGAACATTTATGTTTCTGGTGGCATGTGCTGCAAGCCTGGCTGTCTCACGCTGTGGGAAAACTGCGTGCTTGTTCTCCTCTGCATTCTTACCTGAGAATGCCTGTGCCTGTCTGCTCCCTGCAGTTTGCTCTCTGGGCAGGCCAGCCCTCCGTCCCTTCCTGCAGAGCAGGGCCGTGGGTCGTGCCTGGCGGCGGCTTTGCAATGCAGAGGAACTGGCACGGGGATAAGATCACGCTGCTTCTGTTCTCTGGCCTGAAGGAATGTAAACTTGCTGACCTCATATATCTGCTGACGTTGGCAGATGCTCTTACTCACGCCACCTTGTAATTCAGCATTATGCTTATTCCTCACACTGCACAAGTGGTCCTGTGAGATGTCACTGGTGTGAGATACCACCATCCCATGAAGCAGAAAAGCAAACTCCTCAGGTAGGCTGACTGGGGTGAGAGATGGCCCCGAGGAGGCCCAGAGTCCCTCATTCCCTGGGCAGGCCCATGAGAAGGGACCTGGCTACTGTGTTCGTTTGTGCAGCCAATGCCTCAGAGGCTACAGTCTGAAGGGCAACAGAGACTGCAAGCCCACCACCTGAGTCCAGGTGAGCTGTGGGGAAACACCAGGTACATCGAGACACCAGGTACCTGCCTCTATAGCTGCCTCCCTGCAGGCGTGGGAGCCCACATGGAAGGTGCCTCATTAATTCCCTTTGGAACATATCCATTACTGGTGTGACTTCCACATGGAAGTCTGCTGTCCGCAAACCTCACAAGTGTGCAAACCGCATCTGCTGTCTTACCTGAAACCTGTCTTCTCCATGCTCTGTTGCAGCTCAGGTTGGCCCCAGAGGCAAATCTGTGACATTCCAGTTGAACATGGTTCCACGTGAAGGTGACATAACCTTCTGTTCCACTGGGGCAGAGCAGGGGCTTCTGAATAGGATCCAGCTCTGAGCAATGCATGGAAGGAGCAGACTGTCCCCTACAAAACTGCAGTCGCTGCCGAGGAAGGGAGAAGTTGGCACTAACCTCTTATCATATATTCTCCTCTTCTCCTATAAAAGGGGGGGCTGGAGCACCACATTTCTGTGTCATAGGGAATATGTCTGTGTTGGGCTACACAGACATATTGATATTTACTTTGATTTCAGAAGCTGTAGCAATATGGGTCATGATTTACATTTGTGGTAGGTTGTAGTAGCAAGAAGAAGCAAACAACTGTTCTTGTATTTGACATTTTAAGTGCTTTTTAGCAATGTTACTATCCAGACAAACCAACATTACTGTGAAAGCTACTGTGGAAATTCGCAAACGATAATATAGTCAGAGACAATTATAAACATGTAAAACAAACAAAGGTGGTGTTTTCTAAACATGAGTCTAAGGGTTGACCACTGGTTCTCCATCATATGCATTCCAAAAGGTCCATGGATGTGCTATAAAGAGCAAATTTGTATATATAGCAAAAATTTTGAAATAGGTCATAGTTACATGTAAACTAACACTTCTTCTTTAAGGATGACTGGCTGAGAGCCATATCTCCCCAGGAGCAGTTACCAACTCCAGTGAGGACAGCTGTGGGAGCAGGGGGACCTGAAGTCAGGTCCAATTCTTGTTTGCTTATTCTAGCAAAGTACCTTCTTAGAACAGTTAGAAAAGGCTCTTTATTCCTGCAAAACTTGTGGCATTATCGCCTGTAACCTTCCTGAGGGTGGGGAGTCACTGCCAGAACCTTTGCACAGCTTCCTTCTGAGGAGTCATCACAAACCCTGACAACTTAGTGCAGAACCAAGTTACACCGACACCCTTGCTTCAGAATGCAAAGGGTTATTGCTGCAGGAATAAATAATCTTTCTTAGAAAGAGAGGCATAGAATGGAGCAGGGAAATTAAAAGATTTAGTCTTGTTCCTGCTGCAAATGCTTGACATGCATAAGACTGAATTACCTAGGGAGCATGTCAAGGGTCTGACAAACCCAGCAGTTTTAATTAATGGCCTCTGTTCAGCTGTAAGAATCCAGTGGTTCTGCCCACAAGACAGAGTGATGACAGATCAATCTCCACTGACATCCTGTGTAGATGCCTTTAGAGTAGTAAAACATACATTTAAAAATTTATACTTAGGCATGTGCACAAAACTTGAAGTCTTTCACAGGTGCTCAGATTTGTATCTCAATTACAGATTCCCTTCAGTGAGGCATGCAATTTAAATCCCCAAACCAAGTCAAACATGACACAAAAATTATTAATTATTGAACAAAAACATATCCTCATGACCATCTGTGGATAAAAAGAAGAGGGGAGTTTCCCCACTGCAAATACAAAATTCACAGTTGTAAGACCCGGAGCAAGCACGGAGCATTTTTAATTTGCCAGAGGAATCATGGATTTTGGAATCACTACAATGACTTTACATGGCTTTGGGTGCTATTATTTTTCTTTACAGTAACAGAGACTTCTGCAGGAGAAAAATGTGGAATCCCAGCCTAAAATCTGCCATTGCAGAGGTAATGTCTTTAACCTCACATGGAGCCAGGCCTGGCCACCTGCTCAGGAATGCTGCTGAAATGCAGCAGTGAGAGCAAGTCAGCCCTTTCCCTGCAGGTGTGCCAGTAGGGACGGCTGCTGGGGCTTTCCGGGGGGAGCTCAGAGCTCCCTTTGGTGAGGAACCTCTGTTTCCTGTGAGATACACGCCTCGCACGTGCAGGGCAGCAATTCTGCCTGACCAGACTAAGCCCTGTTCCAGAGGCAGCAGGTGAGCTGTGCTCCTGTCCGTGGTGCACAGTGGGTGCAGCTGAGAGCAGCAGCTCTGAGCTGTCTGTGCCCCCTCTCTGCAGCTGCCCTCCTGCCTTGGAGGAGGTTCTTGTTCAGAGAAGGTTCCCTGAAAGACCTTTTCTTTGTAGGAGAAAATAAATGTACTCTGGCCAGCTTGGGGACCCCTGATTTTAGAAGAAGATGTAGACCTTTGGGAAACAAAGGTCTACAGGCTCTGGATGAGAGTTCCTGTGTGCCTCTGACAATGTGCAGAGATGTGCACCAACACCCTCGCAGGGAAACACAGCACAGAGCACTTCCAGCAGCGGGCTAAGGGCACCAAGCTGGGCATTCCCTCTCTGCTGGGTAGCTCTGATCTCCATGGCTTGCTCAGGGACAGGAACCACGCGTGACTTGCACCTCAGCTGAGTATGTAGCCAGTGGGAAAAGCACTCCTGGCAACAAAGAGAAAGCAAGAAAGTGAAAAGTGACAGAAATGGCCCTTCAGGTTAGCACTTGTCTCCATATCACCCCTGAGAGTGAATTCATATGCCCTCAGACGATCATTCTTGAGATCCTCACTGGGTTTCCCTATGCACACACCAGCCCTGTGTGAGCACCTCTTGTGCAGCTGCTGGCAGATTTTGGAGGCTCTGAACCCATGACCAAAAATAGGTGGATCTGGTTTCCCTAGCCATCGTGTTCAGTGTTACACATGCCATGATGATGAAGCATTGTAAATCATGAGTCTGCTCACATTCACTGATAAACCAGTCATGCAGAAGGTTCCTTGGAGTAGGAATTCAGCAGAAGGCATTTCACATCTGTCAGAAATAATTCAAGGGTGTGGAATGACTAATTGGGAACTGCATGAATAATCAAGACTTCATTTTCAGCAAGACAAAGCCATGAACTTTTGTCTGGCACATCAGTAAGGAATATATTCCCTTCATTAAGGCCCATGTTCTGGGGACTGATGCTAGCAAAAATACCAGAAGGAGGGATTTTTGTGATGGTCACAGAGTGTCCACTTTTAAATTGCAGCTTGTAAGTCCAGCTAAAGGACAGAGCTATTTGAGAAGCAGATGATGCTATGCAAATCTTAAAAAATAAAGGATTAAACTGAAAATAAAGACATAAAATTTGAAAGTAGAATAAAAAAAGGAAAATTAAATCACTCTAAGCCAAGGTTTTTAATATTAAGCAAGGACTCAGATCTTTCCCTTAGCCAAGTCTAGAAACCAACCACTGGTCTGCCAACCACTACTGGTGCCCACTCGTGTGGAAATGAGGAGCTGGGGTTCCTTTTTTTCCCCCTTAGACCGCAGAACAAGCAACAGTAGGAGTTGTGCTGGACTGAGGTTTTGATTTGCTGTGCCGTGTAAGAACAACGATGAGAAGGGGGAAGATGGGATAATTTTGCATCTGGCCTGTGCCAGCTGCAGAGTCCAGGCACCCTTCAGGGTCAGCTGAGGCCCTCAGCTTGTTCCATCAGAGCTCCCAGGCACTGCATCCCTGCACACAGAGCTGTCTGTCCCAACAGCTCCGAGAGCTGTAAATACTGGCAGCACTCAGGGATTGGAGACTTGGCAAATGTGATAAATGGCAGGAGAAGCTTTATAAGCTGAGCACAGCCTGGAAGAAAGCTTGTGAACTCTGGTCACAGGTTATAGAACAGACAAAAGCATGTCAAACAAGGGATATTGCCAGATTTCTATGTGTACTGAGGTCCAGAGATTGTCACTACAGATAAGGTATTTCCAGTACATTTTTTCTTTATATAAATTGTAAAATACCTCCCAAAAGTACTGGTTATGTGACAGGATCTGCTCTTTCAAGGACAAGGCTAGGGCTAAACCCATCATGACCACAACTTGCCAGCACATCACATAACCTGATCCCATGTGAATCACAGGGTGAGTGGGAGCTCCAAGAGCTGAGTCCATGAACAAAGCATGTCTTGGAGCAGGGTGAGGAATGCAAAGGTGTGTGCTGGAAGGTGTGGCAGGTATGTGTGAGCTGTTAATGACTATGCTGAAGAAATCCTGGTGATGCAGAGGTGAAAGAGTCCAAGAACTGGAGGAGTCCAGAACCCATGCTGTAGGATCAGCTGAAGGATGGATCTGCATCCATGGCAGCTGCTGCAGGTTCCTGGCACGGAAATGCTGTTCAGTGGCAGCACTTCTGAATCTCACACTAGCAGCAGGTATGGGCCTGCACTGGTATTATCTTAATTTTCAAAGACTTTATCATGCTTTTCAGAGCCATCCTATCTTTCATTTGAGACTTCACTGGATAGGGCATTCCATGGCTACTACCACTGTTCCCTGAACCAGCCTCTCTGAAAGTGACCTCCTCCACTTACAATTGAGGAAAGGCAGAAACATTAGAGTTTAATGGGTGGAACTCTGGATGGAGCATGGATAAACCCAAGAAGTCTAATAGATGAAAAGTGGCAAAACCACTGACTAGCATTTGCAAAGCTGAAATGCAAAAAGCTTAAGTTCTGCAACTTGAAAAGTACAGAGTCTGTCTAATTGTGAGTCAAAACTGTGGCAGGATCTGCCCCTGCCCGCTCAGCCCTGCAGCTGAAGTTCTCTTTCTCCATGTTACAGGCTTCAGCTGTAGTACAGCAAAGGGACCTGCACCATCCTGACATGAGCTCTGCTCTGCCTGCCCACACTGCCTCTCTGCAAACAGTGGCTCTGAATTATGGCTGGGCGACATTCACCAAAATGGGTTTCCCCAGAAACTTTGGTGCCATTCACCTTATTTGCTCCAAGGGCTTTCTCAACCCCCTTGAGGTCCCACGCCACTGGGGAGGGCTCTAACACGCCTGGAACAAGGTACACCTTGCTGGGGAAGTGACCTGTGGTCATAAGTGGCCTGGCAGTTGTCCCACCCAGGCTTCACCTGCATCTCCTTCAGCCAAAGGAAGGATGGGATCACGCTGCTGGGTGAACAGCACAGTCCTGGCCCTGTGTCCAACCAGCACTACATGACCAGGCATGCCACCAACAAACATTCCCAGGAATTCCAGGCAGGAGACATGCCATGTCCATCTCATCTTGATTTTTGATATTTTTCCACCCTAAACACTTGGCTAGGTGATTGTTGTTTTGCTTTTTAAATTTTTCTGTGTGGTAACTGAAGATGTTTACTACCAGGCAGGAGTTTCGTTTTCCTAAGAGCAGCAGCCTCAGCTCCTGGAAGCAGGCAGCTTCAGTGGCTGTACCGGGCATCTACTGATCTTAGGCCTTGTTCTTTCACCTGTCTTGTCACTGACCTGTGTCTGCTGGTGCTGAGGGATTGAATATATGATGCCAACAGCCCTCCCCTCTGGGGAGGTGCAAAGGAAACACTAGATGTTGATTTCTAGTTGTCTCTGTTCACATTTTGTACTGGAAATTCACTGATAGGCATTCAAGCATGAAATGCAGCGATTGTTTGGAAGGTGGCCAGAAAACCCTGACATTCTGGGTGCGAGTTATCTTTCTGCAGTTTGTCTAGCAGAGAGGCAATGTGGTTCAATGAAATTTTTCTCCCTATAGCCTGAGGTGATGCTGGTTGCTTCAAGTCATAAGCAGCAAAATCTCAGGGCTGTGAAACCCTCCAAGCCAGGAGTGGCACCTGTGTTAATACAGAAAGACACAGAGTTAGTTTCTGACCCATTTCCATGTCATAGGGTATTATAATTCTGTGCTGTTAAGTTGTGCTGAATCTAGACATGGTTAACAGCGAGGTGAGGCAGCTGGGTGCTCCCTGCAGGAGGAGGAGGAGGCTGGTGGGGCAGGGGCAGCTTGGGGCCCACCAGCAGGTCAGCCTTATCTCAGCCGTCACTGTGAACTCTTCAACCCCCGTGCTGAAGGGCTGAACATGTTCAACAGCTTCACATTTGTCTTCTCTCTCACAGACTTTCTCTTCCAAAAATTCTGACTGCTAAGGGCCACAGCCAAGCTGGAAGCCCACTGTCCCCTGGGAACTCCAGGTGGGGAGGGGGCTCTCTCCATTCCCAGGGAACTCCAGGCTGGGAGCAGGTGCCCTCTATCCCCCGGGAGCCCCAAGCCAGCTGTGCAGGGCAGTGCTGGCACAGGTGGGATCAGCTGCTGGACTCAGCAGACACTGAGCATGTTTGCCCAAGGATTAAGCAAGGTAAGCCTGTGGGCTTGTCCATTCCCCATTTAGGGGGCCCAGTCCCTTTACCTTTCTCTGTCCACAGGGTATTTAAAAGCTGGTATTTAAAGGCCCTGGTGTCCTCAGGAGGACACCTCGGGCTGGCAGGACATGCTGTGGCCACGCTGCCGCACTGAGCCCCTAGCCCTGCTGCTTTGGGCAGGCACAGCTGCTGGCGTCTGGTGGCTGCTCAGCTTTACTTTGAGGTATTTAAACTTGGCAAAGTGGCTTTTTTTAGGTCCATATGCATAGATCAGGTGGTCACCTGCGTCAATATGTTTATTTACAGATCCTAGCTGCTTTCAGGGACCAGCCTTCTCTAAACATAATTAGGGCTATTTAAGTAGTTGCTCGCAATTACCTGTCTGTTCACACAAAACACCATGAATTCCCTCACTGAGCAAAAACTCCAGGTGGAATGAGGGTGAAAAGCAACAAGGACTTTGCTGTTGAGTGCCTCAAATATTTCTATGATCCTACTGTCAATGGATGTTTACTTCTGAAGAGCTGCCCACTATGTCTACTCTGCCATTATGCCAGTTCTCAGAGCAGCAGCTTTACCAAGCACTTTGGGAGCTGTTCCTACCTGTCAGCCTCCCTCACCCTGGCTCATACTAATTAGACTGGAGGTATATGCAGCAAAGCCTGATTTGGGGCTGGATGTGAATAGAAGCTTTTCAGCTTTTGTCCTTTTGGCTGCCCTAAAAAATTTTATTTCTGGGATTCCAGCAAGGCCATCACACTGTGTGTCGCTGTGTGAGTGTTGGTGAGCAGAGCCCAGCCCCACACCTGGCCCCAGCAGGCGCTGAACTGTCGGGTCATCTGGAACATGAGTCTCATTTTCAGCACCGCACAATTTTCTCCACACTGATGTTATCTTTGCCATCAGCTACTGGCATGCAGCAGCTCACATATGCCATTAGCAGGTGGCAGAAGACATAAATGGAATTTTCTCTCAGAACATTTCTTCCATTCTTCCTCCCAGACTGATGAAGTGCAAGTTCAAGCTAAAGGTATGTAGTGACTACAGCCCGTTCCCAAACAGGGCCATGGAGAGTTAAAAGCAGGCTCCAGGAGAAACTCTCACATCTTTCAGTCTCTCTGTCATGGTTAGCTTGTCAGCACCCTGCCCTCCGAGCACGAGGAGTGCAGTTGTGTGTGGCTGCACTCCTCACATCCTGGTGGCAGCTCCTCAGCTACTCGGGATCAGTCACTGTGGGGAGCTGAGGCACCTGCCCAGGTCTCAGCAAGCTGCTGGAGGCTTGGCAGAGCTCTGGGCACTGGAGATGAACACAGAAATTTAAGGATCAGGCAAACAAATCGCCAGAAGAGGCATGAATTCAGGAACACAACATGTGCACATTGTGTGGCCTCCAAAAGGAGGAGGCAGGAGCAGGAGGAGCTCCACATCATCCCACAATGATGCTGTTGTGAGCTCAAGCTGACCTGCCTTCCAGCAGAGCCACAGTCAGAGGAGCCTGGAGCTGCTGCTGGAACCGTGTGCCCGAGTGCACTCCTGACTCACCATTCACTTTTGCATCTGGATGTCTTATAGGAGATATAAATGGCTTTTTGAAAAATCTCATTCAGGGTTCTTCTTTTGTTTTTAATATGTTTTTTTTTTTCTGTCTCCCACAACTGCAGCAAATCCTGCTCAAAGCTGGTCCTGAACTTGATGGAAAAGAAACATATTAAAGACCATGTTTCAGGACCCCCTTGGTCTCCAGACCTGACATGAGCATTTATTTTTCATCTATTTTCTTTTGTCCCCAAAGGACAATTTCATTCCAGGTTCATGAGCTCATACTGAAAAACAATAGAACATTTCCAAAGTCATAAAATTCTGTGGAATTGCAAGTCTAACACTTTGGCTCCAAAGCTCAACTTTGGGTTTTTTTCCCCACAAAGATACTTAGATACTTGACCAAATGAAAAGTGCTTCAGTGCTACAAGTGCCATTTTGATGCTCTTTGTCTGTGTGACCTGTCTCAGGGACTTTGTTTGTTTCGTCAGATAATGCAGATGGGGGAGGGGACTGTCATTTGCTTTTGTTCATCAAAATCTTTACATTCCAAGGTTATTTAAAATCATTTTCTTCCATACAAACATAGTTTCTATTGCCCAGTGTGCTCTCTCATCATACGTGGAAATGCCATTCCCTGGTTTCAAGAAGTTTTTGGGTTTTTGAATACTGCTTTCCCACGTGGGGGTGGTCTCTGCCCCCTTCCCTCTGTGTTGCAGGGGGTTGGGGCTGTGAAGAGAGCACTGAACTACTGAAGCTAGCCTGCTGTGAACACCTGGGCACAGCTGCCACTGGAAAGGTGCAGGGGAGAGGTACAAGCACAGAAATAATTTCCTTAGGAAAGTATTTTGCCTAAAGCCTACTATAGATTGCAGCCCCAGATAACTTACTTGCTTTGGTCCAGGATCAGAGCTGAAACTCTGCAGAGGGGGCATGGCCAGCCCTGGTGTGAGCACTGGTGGCCACACAGGCAAGGATCTCCTATGCCAGATGACCCAGGGCAGAAGGAAAGAAAAGGCAGTAAGGAAAACAGGGGTCGTAATAATTACGTTGTACTGCAGGAAAAAAAAAAAAAAAAGAACTTGTCATCTGGCTAAGAAAGCAAATTCCACTGGATCCTAAATTTCCTACCTATCTCCATGGAACAGCTTCTGCCAAATGCTGTCAATACCTCAGAGTTCTCCCCTGCTCCTTTCTTTTAAAGTTCAAAGTCACAAGGTGATTTTGAGGTGGCTGCATCTATTTGCCCTTTTCTTCCCTTGAAGCAAACAACCAGTAAAAATTCCCTGGCGTATTTTTCTCCTTTCTGAATTTTCTTTCCTCCATTGCCCTCCTCCATAAAATCAGACCCCTTTTCACACATGGGTGAACCTAGAAAATCATTTAGAGTGGGAAGCACGTGAACCACTTCAGTGAACATCAGGTAATTGTATATTAGAGGCCTTTTGAAAGGTCATCTATTTCTGGATAATTTTTCCAGCTACTTTCTTGGTGAACTGAAGCTCGTTGGCATCAAGTGAAGAACAGGGTGGCTTTGCACACATCTCCAGCTCCCTGGCCCTGTGAATTGCCCACCCCGAGCACTGTGTGGTTCCTTTGATGTTTTCTTTCCAAGATGCCCATCTCCACGTGTCACCTGCTTGTGCCATGTTTGTATCACTCACCTGCGTCCTGGGAACGGCTGAGGTTTTCAAACACAATGCTCATTAGATTCTACACTTTTCTGGAAAAGGCTGACTTTTCAGTTGCATTAGGATACAAAAAACAACCTGAAAATCATGAGACACACAAACAGACACACAGAGCACTGGAGTGCTGGTGAACCTGCCCGTCCGTGGTTGCTCCTGGTGCATTTCTCCTCTGACAAGGATTCCAGGTGGGCTCACATGCAGCTTTGCCTTCTCAGCATCACAAATTTGGGTACTATTCCTAACAAACCCATAAACTTTGCGATAGTAAATAAGAAACTAAAACATTAATTTAAATGAACTGACAAGTGTTACAGCCACAAGATGGTCACATAACCCCAATTTCCATCAAAAACCAGACAAAAAATATCAAGCAACACTAAAGAAACTTTATGTTCTTTAGTAATGCAATTTCAACCACAGAAGTAAAAAAATTTGGTTTATGCTAATAATGGAAGCACAGAGGAACTTCTCTAGATAAAATTTCTGAGATTAAAAGTTCCTAAACTGATTTTGTTTTCTGAAAAACAACCCAGAATGGAGAACAATGACACTTAGGCTGTACATTCATTAAAGTAAAGGCTTTTTTAAAATTGCAAACCTGGCAATCAAGGCCCTGATTTGTCCTCCTGGGAGTGCAAGTACAGTCAGCTCCCAGTCCCAGATTCCTAACTGCTGCTCCAGACACTGCCCAGGTTCTGCCAAGTTTGCCTGTGCAGGGTTCTGTTCCTGAGGCTGCATTCCTGGGTTCTGACAACAGCCACCACACAGCTCCAAACATGGCAGTGCTCACGGTCAGACACGTGCAGAGAGGCATGTGAAGAGGCAGGAATAGCTGAAATTTTAATTAAGGAAAACATAAGTGACGTATCTATTTGAGAAAGTGATGATTGTGCAGTGCAAGTGAATCAGTGCCAATCTGCAGAGCTGTAGCAATTGCTGCAGAAGAGCAGGAGCCCAACTCTGCTCCCATGCCTCATAATTCTTTTTACTAGTTATTGCAGTTACTGTTTGGAATGCACTTCACTGTGGAAGCAGCAAAGCCCCATGGACATTTTACATGAAAGAAACATTGATGTGACTCTGTTAAAGAGACCAAAAGGCATTTTGTGGATTTTTGGATTTGCCTAGGTCCTGTATATTTGTATTTCTTGATACTACTGCAGAGTATAGGAGACACTAACAGCTGTGCCCTGGCACCAGCACTGGCCCTGGCAGTCTGTGCCAAGGTCATGGCCAGTAGCCCCAGAGTGCCCGTCAGCACCTCACCAACCCTGCACTGAACCGCACTCTTACCGCCACACAACATTAATTCTGACTTATCCATGAAAATGAATAATTTTCCAGTGGCAGAATGGATACAAATTGGTGATCCTGGCAGGCTCCAAGCAGGTGAAAGTTGACCCTGTAACAGTCTTGTGAGCACGAAGGAATGCCTCAGCCGTTCTTGTGACGTGTTAACAGGGCCATAAAGCAGCTCTGACCCCCTGGCACTGCCAGAAAATCCTACACTAACGTGGCTTTAACCACTCTAGGCTGAGCTTGTCATAAGTCTCTGATCTCGGCATGTTACTCATTCCAAGGCAGACTCTAGGGCTAACCACAGTAGAGAGAAAAACAGCTGAGGACACAAAACACCAGAATCATTTTAAGCGTTTACTGCTAAAATACTGTATAAATTAAAAATGCTGTCAGCATTTACAATAAAATCAAAAGCATCCCTAGTTTTAGGCTTTGTTTTACATTTCATGCTGAGTTCAACAATAAATATTCAATCATAAGAACTTATTTTGAAAGTTCAGCAGTTTTTCAGGCCGCCCAAAGAGAGTTTAAAACGGGGCCCTTCCCAGCAGCCAGAGCATGCAGAGGGGCTGTGCGGAATGTGGACTGGCAGCGACACCACAGAGCCTGCCTGTGGTAAGGGGGCTATGGGAGGATGAATCCCAGAATGAGCCAAGGTCAAGGTTTGCTGTGCTGGCTGTTCTCACCCGCCAAGGGCCCAGCCCAGCTCCTGCAGCTCTGGCAGAACCTCCTTGCCAGCCATGCACAAGGCAAGGCTCACCCAGAGGCTTCATGTGGCAACATCCAGAAGGACTGGAGCCTGTCTGGTCAGGGATGGATGCTCTGCTGCCCAGGCACCCCCAAAGCCCCTGTGCAGAGGCTGCAATCCCCCCTATGCACTGTGGATGGGAGAAATGTCTGAGCTCAGCAGGGCTCGAAGTACTTCAGCACCAGTTTTGCTTGTTAATTAGTGTTAATTAGTGCTCCCCATCCCCAGGAAGCAGCAGCGCTTCACTTCCAGATGAGCCAGCAAGAGGATGCACCACTGTGGGTGGTACATGGGCATGGGGAACGTGGGCCAATGGAAGTGGGCACTGCCACGGGTGGGACACAGGCAGTGCTTCAGCTGGGATTTTGGCACATGGGATGTGGGCACCACCGCAGGTGAATCACGGGCATGTGCTCACTGCATCCTCAGTAACTATATAGACCTTCAGGACCAGAAGTTCTCATCCAGAATGCCAAAGAGCAAATCTTCACACTTTCCTGCAGTAGTTAAATATTTTCTTTATTTATCAGAGCAATATCCTTCAGAAATCAAAAGCTCAGAGTTCCTCCCCCACTGCAGAGTTCATGTGATACCAGCAACACCCAGAGCCAGTGACTCCTCTGCAGCACTCACCCCACACCATGGCCATGTTCCCAGGGCTGGTGAAGCAGGCTCCAAGGGCTGGAGAGCGAGTCTTTGGGAAGCGTTGTCAGTCAGAAGTGAGTGTACCTGTCTTACATGTTTGCTGACCCCCTGAAATGAGAGATGAAATGAAACTCATTAAACTATTCAAAGCAAGGACTAAAAAACATTACTCCAATGAAGAATACCTGCATTTAAAAGAAATGATACAGATATTATCAGCTGAAGAGGCTGCTGTCTCTTCCAGAACATGCTGCTGCTGACAAGACCTTAACATGTCAGCTGGTATCACCACTAACACCTGAGACAGCAAACGAGCTAATCCTTACACCCTTCCTGTGCTAATGACTGCAGGAGATAACTGGCGTCCCTGGCAAGTGTCCCATTTAATTCAATTAACTCAAGCCAAGCCCAGCTGATTGCACTAGCAGTGTCAGAGAAAGCCAGAAGCCAGATCTGGAGTCAGATGGTAAAACCAAGGCAGTCTCCACCATCCTTCTATGGCCCAATCCCCAGCAGCCAATCCCACGGGTAACAACCGACCTGGCATCCACAGCAGCTTCTACAAAAGGGTGTGGAAAAACATCATTTTTTTCCTGAAAATGCTCATCTTTTTTTTTTTTTCCTAAGAAAATGCAGGCAATTTATTTCATTGTATATTTTGCTTATTTATTCTGAAATGCTGGGTTATGCGTTGGTTTAAGCAGCAGTTTCATAGTGTTCCCACCCCCTTCCACGGGTCCAAGCCAGTGGGAAGATCACGTTTCTCCTAACACAAGGCAGATGTCTGCCAGCTGATCTAGGGGCAGACCGAGCTGCTGGCCCCTCCAGGAGACCCTGACACTTGCAGAGATTGAGGTGTCTGAGGTATGAACTGAAACATTCTGATAAACACGAAAAATAAACTAACCATGCAAAATTAAGCTGCAGAACAATTGGTATATCCCCTCAGTTGATACAATTTCCAGATCTGTTTGATAGTAAAAAAATACTTTACAAATAATTTCTTTTCCTTTTGAACATTCTTCAGCTGTGAGCTTCAACAGGCAGTGATGTATCTGCCAACTCACATTATTCAGTTAAGAAGTTTTGAAATAGAAAGAGATATGCAGAGAAGTTTCCTTGGTGGCACTTTTGAAGTGTAAGTCTGGGATAGCAGGTAAAGTCCTGAGATGGCTGTACACTGCCAACATAAATAGAAAGTGTATTTAAAGATGGGAGATTATCCATTCCTTGACAGGGCTGTCATACCTACTCTCTTGTCAGGTCTTAGTAACAGTTTTATTTGAAGGTCAGTCCAGCACAAATAATGCCCAGAAAAGCTCTTCTGCTGGAAAACAAAGCCTTCAAACCTTCAAACAGAGCTGTAAGGACCTATATGTGACCATCAGCTTGGACACCAGCAGCAGGAGCCAGTGGAGATTTCTGAAGATTCTCTGAGTTTCTTTGTGGAAAACTCGTTATGGCATTCCAGTCATCGTCCAGCCTTTGTGTATCCTCCAGGATGGCTGAGAGCACAACAGGGAAGCCCAAACAGTTAACATGTCACCGTGTTGCACCTGCAAATCCACTGGAGAACAACAATTCTCTGCAAATCAAGCTCAGCTGCTCTATGTCAGTAACTGGCTTCCAAGTCAGAAAGCTTGTGCTGTGGGTCTACTCATTAACATTAAATACATGTTTAAATAAACTTCTACATCCTATGGACATTTTTCCCATACTGTGGCTCCATTGGATAGAAGTGTTGAGCTCCTGGTACAGATGTTGGCACTCATCTCCCATTTGTTCCCATCTGTGTTTGGTATTCTCCAGAAAAGCTCCAACCTCCCCACTGTGCTCCAAACCCAACTGTGCCCAGGTGTTTCCAAGCAGCCCAGGCTACTCTGTCAGGCACCACTTTTACACGAGTACAAGACCCATGAGCAGTAACATGGGGAGAGCAGAGCTATGCAGAAATACCTGCAAGCAGAAGAACGCTGCAAAGTGCAGCCACAGTTGGAAATCCCACTCCTGCCAGGGCCGAGGAATCCTGGGCAGGCTGAGCTCAGTGCTGCTGCAGCCCAGAGCACCCAGCTGCACTCAGAGCATGCCAGCACAAGTGGGACAGAGCTGACCATTCTTCCTAGTGTCTCCCAGAAAGCCACAGGTGGCCACTGCCTAAAGAACACTCCAGTGCTTCCTTGCTGCTTACAGGTACAGCGTGCATGTCTATGGCATCCTGCAATTAGCAGCCTCTCCACTTCAGGCCCCCAACAGGATGGTGTTCAGCCTTTTCTTTTGCCAGGTGGGGTGTCAGCCAAGGGGAAATTGTGCCTCATGAGGGCTGGCGCCCACGTGAGCCGTGTGTGTGGCAGCAGTGGGAAAACAATTTTAAAAAAACTTATAAAAACCCCAGAGCCTTTCAAAGCATTTGCAAATGCTGCCCCAATTTCCCTGCTGGGTGTCAGGTTCTAGTAAGCAGCCACCCACACAAAGCAGCTGTGGAGCCACATCTAAAACTGCTTCACCTGTGGTACGGAAAGAGCTGACAATGGCATTAGCATGAAACTAAAATTAGAGGCTAATTGGGTTCTGCAGTCACTGAAATTGATGACAGCTCAGTAATTAACATCCCTGAATTTTTTTGACTAAAATAAACCTAAAATCTGCTCCCATTCATGCTTCTGCCATGAGCTTTGCACACAGGGGAGTTCTGGCACCTCCTGTGGGGTTCCCAGCAGTTACTGGGGCAGGCATAGGTCTGGGAACAGACAGTGTATCTGCAAATCAGCATCATTTCACAAAAATGGGATGTGATATTCAATGCCAGGGCATGGGAACCATCACCAGTGCATGAACACACACAAGACACCATCCAACAGAAACCGTGAGAGGCAATGGCGCGGTGTCACCCGCACCTTCGTGCAGGTACGTCTGGCAGCGATGCCAGACCAGCGCTGCTGCTGCTCCAAGCAAAAGAGGGAGATACCAACACAAAAAAGTGAGGGACTAAAAGCATCTGCTCAGGATGTCAGAGTGGGACACAGGCCCAGCCTCTATCAGTACTTCTTGTCAGTGAATTGGAACATCTTCTGTTAAGGTGGGCAATAACACCTACCGAAAGGCACGTGAACCTTTCACTGGACCTCCCTGGGGTGCATCACACATTTGGGGCACAGAAAACACACCCTATTTGACTGTAGATGTTATTTGCAAGTTGAATAGGTTGTTGTCCAAGATCCATAATGAGAGACCAAATGCACTGCCATTACAGCTGCAAGCAGCAATTGCTCTGCCTTAGACAATGTGCTGAAGACTTGCTGTGCAGGATTTGGCCACGTGCAGCCTCTTTCAGGGTTTCCGTGCATGTGTGCTGTGTGTGCCCGTCTGGCTGTGCTATGCTCACCTGCTCTGTGCTCATCTGCAATTTGTGCAAGAGTTCTATGGTCTCATTTTTAGTTCATTGCTCTGTACAACATTTGGAGTTTCTGATCCATAAAAGCATCTGATGGTGGTACATTCGGAAAAGCCATGGCATGTTTCTGCCTCCACTCACAACTGAAGGCTCAGACTGCTGACAGAGCTGTACTTCCAAAACCAGCCCATCTTCTGTCCCTTCCTTCAGCACCTGGCTTGATTTTGCTGTGGCCAGCAATTTTATCTGCACTCTCTGGTCCAGATGTTGCCTGTGGCTCTTCATGAGAATCTCCCAGTTCTGCTGTGATCCATGAGGCAAGGAAGGGGCATGGTACAAGGCCTGTTCCTCACGTCAGCTGTGATGAAGACTAGGTCAGAGCTGGGCTCCCCTGCTGCTCCTGCTCACAGAGGGTAATTCACTGCCATCACCACACAGCTCACTGCAGTCGCTTGCTCCACGCTCCTCCTCCTGTCTCCTACACTGGCTGCAGGCACGAAATGTTCCC
Organism: Anomalospiza imberbis; assembly: GCF_031753505.1. NCBI lineage: Eukaryota > Metazoa > Chordata > Aves > Passeriformes > Viduidae > Anomalospiza > Anomalospiza imberbis. Next base: position 292,277 of record NC_089690.1, on the reverse strand, counting down.
AGGCTCCTGCAGCCACGCCGGGAGCATGCCAAGTCCATATGCTGCTGTCCCTTTCACACATATTTACAAAGGGCAAAAAAATTCACTCCTTGGAGATCCACTTCTCTGTGCACAGTTCATCAAGCAGAAAGAACAAACCTGGCCAAGATGGCCACAAAAACATGTCACTGTTTAGAAAAGCTTCACTTAACACCCAAAGATATCAAGTATATTATTTTGGGGTAAAGTAGTATAACCAGTCCTATTTCCAGTGCAATGTGCCTAACTTTTTCTTAAGTAAATCACTTTTGTACTCATTTGGTTTAAAACTCTTGGTGTGCCAGGAAGAAAAATGTCTGCATGTGTATTATATATATTATACTACAGACATCCATTCCTTCCACCATTTATATCAGTATTTCAGGCTACAATCAGAGCACTCTTGGCTTAGTTCTAAAGCTCACCCCAAAAGATTATGAGCAAACGAGTTTCTGCATTACCAGTCCATAGCTCACGGCTGTCCCTGGCTGTCCCAGGCAGTTAACCCTGTTGGAGATGTCTGCTCCATGCTGGCTTTGAGAGGACCAGGACCTTCCGCTGTTGCTGTCCGTGGGCTGGAGCCCCTCTCTGTGGCCTCCATGCCCCACTCTGCAGATGCCATCGGGCTCTGTCCCCAAGAGTATCGTCATGGGAACTGAGGCTTCACTTACAGCTAGCTGCAAAATACAGACCGTGAACAGCATGGATTTTAAGTGCCAGATGTTTTCTTGACTGATGCTCCCAGCTGATGGTGAGTTTATATTTCAAGGTAATGTCACATTCATCAGTGTCACAAACAATCACTGCCTTAAGAATCCACAAAGTGCATCCCTCCAGTAAGTCTCATCTGAAGAATCCCCACATGCAAGGAACATGTCTGACAGCTCTCTGGGATGCCAAGGCATAAGCAGCATAAGGCCCATATGCTGGGTGAAAGCTCAGACCCAGGGCTGGAAATGTCCTCCTGAGCAGCAGCAATTGCAGCTCACGTCACAACATTCCCAATAACAACAGCTGAAGATCCCTGTTTCAAAGTGACTGAGCATTATAGCCAAAGTTGAACTCTTGTACTCATCACTGCAGCAGCCTCATGAGGCTCATTCCCCTCCCTGTCCCCTAACCTATGTGAACCATCCTCCCAAGTAGCTATTTTTCTACCAACAATATGCACATCTTTTCAAACGCAAAGTGAAAATCCTTGCAAGCATTTCTGGTACCGCTTCCAGTCAGAAATAACAGTAATCTGATCCATGAGTGAATTGCATTTCTGTTGCTGAATTCCTTTGTACAAGTATCTTTGCTTTGAAAGAGTTTGGCAGCAGTGAGGCACAGGCTAATTTTACTTATAAGGTGTGACTCAAAGAAGATTTGCAAGTTTCTGAGTCACAGAAAGGAAGCATCTGTGGCCTTTCACCACTTCTGTCAAGAGAAAATGTCACAGTTCAGCTATTTTAGATGTCACTCCAGACCGCTCGCTGCAGCCTGCAGATCCCCATCTTCCACCATGCTCACGCTCTCCCCAGGCAACCGGGACAATTCCAGTCTTCTCTGGGGAGCTGGGAAACTCCCAGCCTTACTCAAACCTGCTGCTGTTAATGGGATGCATTACCACAGGCTGCAGTGTGAGGGAGCTGAATAAATTATTAATTTGGCAGAATTCAGCAGACACTTTGTGGGAAAAAGGGGTGACCAAGGAAAGGGTGAGCTACTTCTCACATCACACAGCACTGAAATCCCTGGGAAGCTGAGGGCCTAAGCTACAAACACTGCTGAAGCAGCAGCAAACTTCCAGGGTCTGCACTGTGCCTAGAGCCTGACTCTGCTACCCTGTAAACAAGGGACTACAATCAACCAACTCCTCCTGTGCTGCCATGAGAGCTCCCACCCGAGGCCAGGCTGTCCTGAGCGTGGGCACAGCTCTGCTGCACTGGCTGTGGTAGCTCCAAGGAGAGCATACAGGTCTTCAGCTCCCCTTCCTCCAGTCCCAAAGATTTCATGGCCTCCGAGATGCTGTTGAGGCCACGTTTAGTCAACAGCTCCACCACCAGGGTCACTGGCTAAACCCAAACATGGGAGTTCATTCTGCCCAGGAGATGGGGTGGGACAGCCTGTGCCCAAAGTACCTGGCAGCATGGCCTCCCCGTGTGGCTCCCAGGGTGATGTGTGCAAGTGCTCCTCTCACTTCTTATCTCTTTATCTGCTGCTCATGACAGACCTGATCTCCTCCAGGCCTACAGGGATGTGCCAAGGACTGGCACGTTACATCATGTCATTCCAGTGTCACCACCTGCTGCTCTCCAACTTATCATTTTGCTGCCCTGTCCCTGACTGGAGGTGACAACACCATCTTCTGCCTTAAAACAGGTCCTCAGGGTTTACAGACAGCAGGCATGGTATAAAAACTGCACAGCAGTATCAGCAGGAGTGGAGGGTCCTCCACCTTCCAGCCATCTGTGGGATCTGCCCAGTGAATATATGGGTGAATTCTCCCATAAAGTCAGTATTGGGCATGCTTATCTGGCTAAATTACTTCCATTCACTGCCACATTCAGCCTGATCCAGCACAGCTCCATGGCTCTACAGCCACCGTCAAACCAAATTCTTCCCTGATAGTCTGTGGAGATGTGTATCTGTCATCTGCAATCTATTCCTTGATTTCTGGCATGTATTTTCAGTGCTTCCTCTTGAAAGCTTTTTCAGATTTCCCAGGGTTTCTCCCTAACCTCTGTGAGCAAAGCCTCACACAGTTTAATTGTTGACAGCTGTGTCAGAAGTATTTTTTTAATGTTGCTCTTGCTGCAGCACATGAGCCACTACACAAAGGGCTGCCTGGCTGTGTAATGCACCAAAATGTGGAAAGCAGACCATGTCTTCTGAGGGGGAGGTTTTGGGGTGTTTAACTGTTTGTGATGTTTTTCGGAGATAATTGCAGCTCCACGCATGAAAATGCTGACAAATAAAAGGCAGCTGGGCAAACAGGTGAAAAGCTTTAAGTACTGGGCTGGATGAAAGTGAATCTCTCCTCCTTTCCAGGAGTTTGCATTTTGATTTCACAGTAACAAAAAATTCAGTTAAAAAGAAAAAAAACTCACTTCTGATTTTTTTCCCCCCCCAAGCAAAAATGGGAAATGCAGGGGACTAGATTGATCTCCCTTTTCTGCCGGCTGAACTCAAATCTGAAACATCTGTTCACATAATTTGACACAAGCTCTCCCAGTCAAATAATGTAAGCTCAAACTCTTCCTGCCATCAGTGCCATCAGTTAAGCTTTTTTGTGGAAGCTTAAGAAACCAGACACTCCTCATGTTCCCTGCAAGCACTGAATAACGATGGGTTCTCAGTACCGGCAAATCACTTGCAAAGAGAAATAGCACCTTTTCCTAGTATTCTAAATCCTAAAATCTGTCTTTTTTTTTTTTTTTTTTTTTTTTCCCTAGAATGACGCTGCACACATTATCCTTCAGGAGTTATTCAAACTGGGCAGTACCAGCTATATAAAAGAGTATCTCACCCAGCACAGCGGGGTTAGTTCAGGTGATTGCAAATATCAAGGACAGGGGAAAATATTCAGTTTTCAATATAGAATCACAGACTGGTCTGTGTTGGAAGTCACCTTTAAAAACCATCTTGTCTCCCAACCCCACCATCAACAGGGTCACCTTCCCCTATCCCAGGCTGCCCCAAGCCCTGTCCAACCTGGCCTTGGACATTTCCAGGGATGGGCAGCCACAGCTGTCCTGGACAGCCTGATCCACTATTCAGCTACAATCTGCAAGGCAAAGAGTAGGATTTTAGCTGAAAGTATTGAGAAACAAATTTGCTTGCACAACTTGCACACAGGCTTGGGTTCAGGGCTCACACCCCTCACTGCATCCCCAAGCTTGCCAGAAGAAGACCTATGGCTCGTGCAGAGCTCCATTCTCATAAATTCTCATTCTCCATTCTCATATAAATGCCTGGGTATAGATAAGTATAGAATAAACATGTCTCTGTACCAGAACTGGAGGTTCAGAGGTAGAGCACTGGCAGATAAGCAAGAAGCCACAGAACTGTGCACGATCCTGACCCTGTTCTTGCTCCTGCAGCCCTCCAAGAACTCTCTGTATTCAACATGTTTTGGAGCATGAACCCCATCCTGTTAGATGAACAAACTGGAAATCAGGGCTCGTCTCAGATTCTGCTTCCGAAGAAGCACAATCAAGTGCACAAGTCACTTTGTTTCCATGCTGTTTTCTCCAGCCTCACATGACATGATGAACAAGTGGGGACTGTCCCCAGCTACAGACCTGCGCAATGTCCCAGTCAGGGAACTGGATTGGAAGTGAAGGGCTCTGGAAGCCACAGGGGAAAAGAAAAAAAAAGAAGAAAGAGAAAAAAGAAGAAAGGAAAGGAAAGAGGAAAGGAAAAAGGAAAAAGGAAAAAGGAAAAAGGAAAGGGCACGTAGTCCACGGTACGCGGTGGTTTCCCGTGCGGAGGAATGAGGAATGCCATCCTGGCTGATTTGCCTTCTCCCCACGCAGCGGTAGATGGAGCCCTGCCTCCCTGCTCTCGCCAGGACACAGCAGCGCCAGAGATCCCAGCTGCAGCCACCCTGCCAGGACCTGCCCGCGCTGCTGCAGGGGACAAACCCGGGGGCACACAGGAGGAGCCCGGGCTCACTGCTCCTGCCTGACTCAGGAAATTCTCTGAAACTTGTGACTAACCACAATGCTGCCTTTTCTTCCATTTAGGCATTTGGTAATGTTTCTTTCTTTTATTAACTGTCATCAGGATTACATGGAATTCACCAGTTTTATTTCTTTTGCAAAATAAGGAACGGCAAGATTTGCTCGCCATACTTAGAATATATGTAATATTTCTATCATGGCTGTGACCACTGGAGACTTCTTATCCAGAGGATTTTACAGGAACCAAAGGTCAAGGGATCCATGGCTAATTCCTTAACCACTGCTCGCAGCTCTGATGCCTGCAGCTTGTGTGTGACAGCGGGACAGAGAAGGGATGAGGGAACACTGGTGGCCATTTGCATCTCTGCAAGATGGGAAAAATTATAGATGTGTATGTTGATTTTCTCTCCCCATCTCCAACTCCAAGTGCTCCTGCAAGTGACACTGGTACAGCCAGCACAGATGCAGGCAGCCTCTGGAGTCATGCACTACTTGGCCAGAACTTCCACTGCAGTTCCATCAAGACGTGTCAGCCAGATCTTCTACAGCAACAGCTCACAAATTACATATTTCAGAGCAGTGAGAGCAAAATCCACAGAATCACAGAATATGCTGAGTTGGAAGGGACCCACAAGGACCATGGAGTCCAACTCCTGGTCTTGCAGAGTTACACAATGTTCCTGAAGGTATTGTCCAAATGCTCCTAGAACTCTGTCAGGCTTGATGCTGTGACCACTTCTATGGGAAGCCTGTTCCAATGCCTGACCACACACTTCTTTTAATATCCAACCTAAACCTCCTCTGACAACTTCAGGCCATTCCTTCAGGTCCTGCCACTGGTCACCACAGAGAAGAGATCACCTTCTGCCCCTCCTCCTCTCCTCACGAGAAAGCTGTAGACTGTGGTGAGGTCTCCTTCAGTCTCCTCTTCTCCAGGCTTAACCCTCAGACACTCCTCATCTGGCTTCCCCGCAAAGCTCTTCACATCTTTGTTGCCCTCCTTTTGACGCCCTCTAACAGCTTAATGCCTTTCTCATATTATGGTGGCCAAGACTGTCCCCAGGGCTCGAGGTGAGGCTGCCCAGTGCAGAGCAGAGCAGGACAATCCCTTCCCTTGCCCGGCTGGCAACGCTGTGCCTGATGCCCCCCAGACACGGGTGGCCCTCCTGGCTGCCAGGGCACCGCTGACTCATGTTCAACCTTCTGTTAACAAGGACCCCAGGACCCTTTCCAGGCGCTGCTTTCCAGCATCTCCTTCCCCAGGCAGTCTGTAGATCCAGGCTTGCCCCATCCCAGGTGCAGAATCTGGCACTGGCCCTTGTTGAACTTCACAGGTTTGGTGATTGCCCAGTCCTCCGTTTTGCTGAGGTCTCTCTGCAGGCCTCCCCGCCTTCGAGGGAGTCAACAACTCCTTTCAGTTTCATATAATCTGCAAACTTGCTTAGTATCCCTACAGTCCTGCATCCAAGTAATTTATGAAGATGTTGAAGAGCACAGGGCCAAGGGTGGAGCCCTGCACTCCACTAAGGGACCGGTACCAGTCTCATGCCACCCTCTGCATCTGACCCCTGAGCCAGTTGCTCACCCATCCCATGACATGTTTATCCAGCTGGGAGATGGACAGTTTGTCCAGAAGGATATTATGAGAGACAGTATTGAAAGCTTTACTGAAATCTCAAAAGATTACATCAAGTGGCTCCCCTTGATCAGCTAGGTGGGTTACTTTGTCATAAAAGGAAATCAGGTTTGATAAGCAGGACTCTCCTCTCATAAAGCCGTGCTGGCTTAGACTGCTCTCTCTTTTTTCTGAATTTTTTGGAGGTTGGTTTTTTGATTTGGTTTGGTTGGTTGGTTTAAAAGTGCACCATGCACACCCTGCTTCATTCTGCTGCACATCCAAGTGCAGGCTTGACTGTACATAAGAGCAATCCATGCTGTCAGGGAAGGCTATCCTCAATGCCAGTGTACAACCTGTTGTTCTCTGGAAACATGTACTGCTAGACAAGCAATATATAAAACCATATTTTGTCTTGTTTTAGATTCCTTGAAGAAGACCATGTTATGCAGGTAGGAAAACTGAGAATATTGCAGTTACACAAGATGCTGGAGATTATATTTGCCAGCCAGGTAACTCAATATACATCTATTCTGGCACTCAATAATTAAAGAGAGGCCCCCAGCAGTGAATTGCAGGATGATCACAGCAGCAGCTCTCCACACTAGAGAGGGGCCAGAACCTTCAGTCAGGCACTCACAACCACGCACCTCATCTGCACAGTCCAGCTTCAAAATGTGAGTGGGCAGTGTTTCTAGCAGTACTGATTTTTCATTTCTCCAAAAAGAAATTAACAGAAGAAGGGAGATTAGACACCCATCCCTGAAGACAAGGGGTTTCTACTGATTAGCCTAGAAGTGACTGACTTTCTGAATTCAACACCTTATGCTGCCTTTGATCCTCCCCCTGATCCTGACTAGATCTAATGGTCTGTTCATACAGGATCCATGCCCCACCTCTAACTGAGTAAAAATCTAGGTAAGGACTTTGGCATTTGATCTTTACAAAGGAGAAGCTAACAACTGACAAATTAAATACTTCAGAGTAGTGAAAATTAAACAGTCCTGCAGTCACGAGTGTCGGCATATGGAAAGCTGCCACTTAGCTAATAATGGAATTGTCTGCCACAGCACAGAGGGAGGTCCCAGCATCCCAGAGCAGCCACACATCTGGAGACTGGGAACACAGCCATTAGCAACCTATGTTTAAGTAGCACACTCTTGCTACCTTCCTGCCAGCTGCTCATCTTCTCTCACCACAGGCCGAGGACAGAGGCCCACAGGCAGTAATGTGGCCCTGGGGACAAACTGGAGCAGCCACATGCACAAAGGAGGGTCCCTCAGTAGATCCCTGCCTGTCTGCATATAGCTGCTTTACTCACTTCACCAAAAAATGGGCAACTGGCTCATTTGTCACACACCTGCATTTGCACACTCAGGACACCAGCCACTTTCACTGGTTCCTTCAGGTACCTGTGAGGAGTGTAAAGCGCTGGGAGATGAATGTTCCTGGCTCTCTCCAGCCTGGCCCCTGCACAATTTTCATGTGTGCAGCAGAGCCACACTGCTCAGGAATGGGAGGAGAATCGGAGCCAGGAAGTGGAAGATGAACCAAACATGCAGATCTCACTCACAACCAGACACAGAGAATGATTTCTAGACAGGGGGGTATGGAACTTGCACAAGGTATTCACCCATCAATGAATGACAAACGAAATCAGGACAGTGGAGCAGCCAGACAGCAAACAGGCTACTCAGCAGCAGCTGCCTGCAGAAGAGAACCCAAGCAGGGGTGGGAAGACCAAAGCATGGAATGTGCTACAGGAGGCAGCAGCAAGAACATAGATGTATGGTACGGCTGTGGGAGGAGAAGCAGACTCTCATGAAACATCCACCACCACACATACAGTGCTCCTGGAGATGCCAGATGAGGCTGATCCACAGCACTCCCCTCAAACAGTGCCCTCTCCTCTGCAGCAGAGAGCTGACAAGAGATAACGAGCACTAAAGAGCAGAAGGGAGATAAAGCACTAAAGAGAAGAGGGATGTAAAATGCTGGAGCGGAGATACGCATGAGTGTCCAAACACACATAGGAACAAGCCTGAGTATAAAGAATGGGCAGCTTTAGCACTGAATCACTGCTTCTCTTCCTGAAGTACCTGCCTCGTACTTGAAAGGTACCAAGCTGTAGAAAGCTGTATCACTGCTCAGCAAGCTGGATAGCACAGGTGAAACAAAGTGGAAACAGACCAACCATGGCTGTTAAGGATCCACCACTCTACAGTAGAGCAGTTCATGCTGGCTAAGGGTGGCTGTGAGAAGATCCTGCTCCCAAGGAAGCAAAAGGAAAGGAAATTCCAAGAAGTTTCTCGGCAGTCCAGTTCTGTACCCACTGGCATCCACTGCAAGGGGTATTTGTTGGCTCAGGAGATGTACCGTGGGTGTTGACAATGACTACAGCATGGTTAATTAGGCCATATTCCCTCTTTGACAATAAAAGAGACCCAAGTGTCTCAGATTCACCAAAGCAGATTTCTGTCCCAACTGCCCCATTCAGAACACCTGTGGAAAAACAGATCTTAGGATCAATCAATATCTTGTTCTCCAAGTTTGTGCATAAAACACCTGGTGCATCCACACAAGCTGCTGTTAAGTCAACCCTGATATTAATTGCTCATAGAAATGACAAATGCACACTGGGCTCTCCACTGTAGGTGTATGCTCCAGAAAAATCTAGTCCTCTTTGCCTACAATTGTAGCAACAAAACAAAAACTCAAAAAGAATCTGCAGGTTCTTCTATTTAAGTGCTTCCTGGTCAGAGGGATGGTCCTGCATCTATTGGTTTTCCCAGCAAATATAGCTGCTGTCTTCCGTGTGTACAAGGCCTCCAGCAGTAGAATTTAGCCAACAACTTCATCCCTTCAGAGACTTCACTTACTGGTACTGCATCATCTGCCTGTAGAATAAGGCTTTTACATCATGTCTGGTTGGGAACATGAGCTTCCAAAAGCCCAGAGCTGCTTCAGGTGAGCTTGTTGTTGGCCTTTTGATTACAGTCCTTTGAGCTTGCCAGAGCAGGAGTTTGACTCCTGCAGCACTGACTACTGGGGACACACCTGCGATGGATATCTTCAGGACTGGACAAGTTCTTCCACCCCTCAGGAGGAAGGGGTGGCTTTTTCCATGCTCAGCCTATGGGTTACTGTGGCCAGGCACAACAGGGAACACCTCTGGAGGCCTGCTCTTTCCTCAGCACAGACTGACCGTGGCCAAAATAAAGGATGGCATCCTGGCCTTCTCTACCTGTGGCTCGTGCATCTCCTCTCTCTTTGGTCCCTTTATGGTCTCCTCTTCTGCTGCCACCTTGGTCTCTCCTGCCCCTGCTGTAGCTCAAGCAGTTCCTAACACAGCAAATTGTGAAGGGCAGGAGACAGGAGGAGAGAGCACTGGGAGGCTCATGCACTCTTGTCCCTTCATCCATTTCTGGGAAGGCGACACTGGACCCTACACAGCGATGGTGTGAATCCCACACAGGGCAGCAGCTCATGTATTGAAATAGCAGCAACACTGGCAGTACTCACAAGTCTCAGAAAAGAAAGCTGATGTGGATCTGGCTTGTTCATCTTTTCCATGACAGGAGACACTTCAGCCTCTGCTATCAGCACAAGTATTGTCTGCTCCCACCATGCTTTGCAACGTGCCATACTCCATCTTGGGACCACAGAAATAAAGAATGCCAGAGTGTTACTTTTGCCTTCTACAGGCTCAAAATGCAACAAACTCAATCCTCTGATGTGCTTTGCAGGCTCCAAAGAAATCAGCTGCTCAGTTTATCAATGTCACAGCCCATGGATGTATCAGCCTTCTAAGTAAAGCAAGCTGATCATCCAGAGGCAGCTGCTGCAAGTACCACAGGACAAGTGGCCTGTCCAGGGCCAGGCGCCCTTGGGCCACTGCTGGCCACCAGCTGGCAGCCAGCCTGCCTCAGCCAGACAAAAATCCTCCATTTTCAATCCAAATACATAACAACTGAGTAAAGAGGCAAGGAATATGAAGGGCAACCAGCTCTCACAAGAACATACACAGCACTGTCTTCAGGTCCCATTTTTCAATTACTTTTCTGCTTTATGGCCCTTAAGACAAGAGGAAAAATGGAGGTGGGCTGCAGAAAGCAATCAGTCTCTCAGCTTCTCATGCATTCACACCAAAGCAGAGCTTGGATCAGGGACACCCTCAGGAAATGCTGGAAAACACATCCAAAGCTTTGTGAAGAATTGCTTTTACAGAACACAGGTTGTTTTGCAAATCACAAGCAAAAGACACTGAAGTGTAACAATTTTTTGAAAGGTCAGCAGAAAATTCCTATGGCATTTCATACAGAATAAAACCTTATGGCTTCAAAATGTGAATCAGGAATACCATAAAGAAGCCTTACCGGAAATCACAAGTGAGCCCTAGGGACTTTGATCTAAGCTGGAATCTGGCTGCTTCAAATCTTGCTGCAGAAAGGTTCATAACCCTGAAATCAACAGAAAGGACACAGCAATAAAGTACATGTAAGAATATTATTGGCCCTAAGTCTGGTTTAGTAAAACCAGGGTAAGATAGGATGTTGGCTTCAGTGGTTCTGAGCTGTCCCTGAGATAGTATCTGTAGTAGAGGAGCTGTACTCTAAAATTAGACAATGAATTAGCTAGATTTTTTAAGGATCAAATTCTTTGTATACTTCTCACTGAAAGCTGACTCAAGCAGCCTTCTCTTTAGTGACTGCACAGTTAGATTTTGGGGCATCATGTACTTGCATTGGGCCAAATTGCTACAATTTGCCTCGTTACTTCAAGTGAAGGTTTTCTGGGGAAATAGCAGTTGCAGAACCGAGCCATTCCTGGGGCCCCAGCAGCACAAACTGTAGCTCACTCTAACATACCAGCCATTCCAGATTTCCCTCTAACCTACATTATACACAGGTGGAGGTTTCCCTAGCTGAAATTTCTCTTCGTGCAGAAGGTGATTGTCTCTCACACATGCAGCACCAGCCTGCACAATGGATCAGCAGACCCTGGGCTCTGGCTTTCAAGGCTGGGAGAGGGCTCCAGTCCTGGGGTGTCACAGGTATCAGATATTTGTGTGCATCAGTGAGGTACACATTTGCCCCAAATCTGGTATTTGTATGTGCAGCCTGGAAATATAAAATCAAAAGTTTTTTTATAAAAAAACTTGGCCATCAAAACAAGAAAGCAAAAGAATATATGGGCAGAAATCTAATTTCAAATGACAACCAATGCATCTTTGTTTTATGGATATCAGTTATCAACACCTTGAAAAACACTCAGAATAAAGCAGGGATGTCCCGTGGTTTTCCTTTTCACCCAAAGACAGCCTAAAGCAGCAGCTTTGGTCATTTACTTTCCAGAGTTTCTCAGGTTATGAAGTAAGGAGACAAAAGACATCTATGACTGATCCCTACCTCTCTGCCTCTCTGTACTTCATCCCTCTCTCCACTAAGTGCTTTTGCTACCTTTTCTCATGACTGACTGACTACCTGCTATGCCAGTCCTGGTTTTCCTCCCAGACGGCAAACATCCATCTCCTGGCTGCACTCACTTGCAGGAAGCAGCAAGCCTGCTGCCCCACTCCCCAGAGCACTGAAACAAGTGACATGAGACTAAGCTTCACTATAACCACCAATGTACCTAATCCACTGAAAACTCTGGGGCCAAGCTTGCATGACAGGCTGCTTGCACAAGTCTCAGACTTGGGGTACAACAGAGCACCAGTTTTAGTTGTATGTTATGTGGTAGATAAAGGCCACTCCTTCCACTGTTAGAGGCACATGAACACAGAAAAACAGTGTTAGACCCAGCATTAGCAGCTGATCATTACCATGTCAGGAGAGATTTATCCTGTAGCACCAGATACTAAAGTCTTTACAGAGTATGCCACCTCTGAATCATAAGATCAGGAGACAAAGACACACTGTAGAGATGATAAATAAAGCCCAACAAAAAAATAAGAGTTACAAAGACATCCTTATTTCCATCATGAGACCTGCACCCAGGACAGAGGCTCTGTTCTATGTGCCCCACAGTCATCACTACCCTCTTCCTTTGAGGGCTTCTCACCTCAGTAACCCATCACCCTCTGGAGCAAGAGCCATAAGTTATCTCGTCAGGCCACAGCAAAGGCCAGCAGAGAGCACCAAGCCTAAACCTACGGGTCTGAAGTTATCTGAAGACAAAAGCACACATAGAAAAACCTCCCATTTAAAACACGGGTTATAAAAGCCAAGCAGTTGTGCGCAGTACTGCAATCAAATCCCATCCTTATTCCATCACAGCTTGAAATAGATTGGGTAACAGGCAAACAACTGTAAAAATCCCGAGCTGCTGCCAGTGACCACGCAGCAGGCAGCGGCACCGTGCTGGCTCGCGCCGCTCCCAGCACTGTGGCGTTTGGCCAAGGAAAGCCTCCATTATGCCTCAGGAGCACACTACTGTCAGTACAGCCAGAGGAACCTTGCTGCCGAACTGTACATTGCAAAGGCTCCAGCAGTACAGTCTGAGTGTGCCCAGACCTCCAGAGCACCCTCAGCTAACAGGACATGGGCAAAATTGCCCTTATTTCGTTTACCCAGTCCACAGAACAAAAGCTAGGCACATGATTCATGGTCTTCACAGATTTCTGAACCCCCTCTGTCAAGCCTAGGTAGTTCTCCTATTTTAGCTGCTGCCTGCACAGGCTTTGTTAGTGCTGGAGGCTAAGGCTTTGTACCAAGCCCCAGGAGTTCAGTACATTCTGTTCAGAGTGCCAAAGGCACTGAATAACCACTTACATTTGCATTTGCCTAAACATAGCCTAAACATATTGCAAACAAATAGCAGGAATAAGTTTAGTACATGAGGCACAATTAAAAGCTAAAACCACCCATCAAAAATTTAGTCCTTTTCCAAAAAGACCAGAAAAAGCTAATAAGAATAATTGAAATGGTAGTTTTGTACTGCAGCAAAAAAACAAAGGATAAAAAGCCCGAGATGGTTTGCCAAAAACTTTGAAACCTATTTTTAACCAGTCAGTACATTTTATGAGTTTATCTGTAGATAAGATAAGCTGCTAAATACCATTTCTGGGGTTTAGACTTTTTGCTAAAGGCATGTGCAATCTCTGTCGCTGCCTGAGCCTGGCTGCTTTCCTCTGTAGCCGCAGCAGGATCACAGAGGTAGCCAGCCTCACAGCAGAGCTGCTGCATTATGAATCAGATCATGCTCATCAAGGAAAGGAGGCTGGAGTGCTGAGGGTGGGCTTGAGAGAGCCAAGAGACTCGGGGCGCTATTCTTGGCAGCAGCAGCGATTCACGGCGTGACCTTGTGAGAGTGACTGAATCACTGCACGGCTCCGCTTCCCAGCTCTCCGTGTCAGACCGCAGCCCTGCCAGCGCCCCGGAGCCTCTCGCCTTCGGGAAGGGAGAAACAGAACGAAAGAAAGGAAATTATGCTGTCCATGAGTGGATGAGAGGATGCAGTTTCATTGCTTATTTCAAAGGCAGCTTGGACTGTGTTTGGAACAAAGACTCTAACCCACATAATAAAAGAGAAATAGCGTTTAAAAAAAGAGCAGCAGCCCCTTAGTTATTTTATCCCTCTGGGCATTGAACGAGGCAGATAGTACTGTAATCGAACGCCTGTGAGGTGTCTGGATGCAGCTACACCTGACGAGATTCATCCTCCCAACACGCCTGCATGAGCGGAGGAGGAGGCTGAGCCCTGTTTGGTCTGGAGCTGGTGTACAGAAGAACACTCCCACAGTTAAAGACAGCCCCTGTCGCAGTATGTGCGATATGCACAGCGATGTTTTACTGCAGCTCCGCCTGGTAACAGCACAGGACGCAGCCCACCCGTGCAAGAGAAATCCGCATTCACAACTCGTGCGCTCCCCCCGGGCAGCGGCCCGGGAGCACGGAGGTGCCGACAATCCCCGCACGGCCCTCCGGCCAGCCCAGGGCCCGGCGGCATGTCAGCTGGGCCACCGAGCCACCAGGAGTTTCGCTGAAACCATCTCAGCCGTGCCAGACAGCAAGTCGCCCATCAGCTCACCCTGTACCGCCCGCAGGCACCGCTGCCATGGGCACACAGCACCTCTGCGAGGAAGCAGCCGCTGGACGCTGGAACCGACCGGGTCTTGGTCCTTGTTCAGCGGGGAGCTGTGGCCAGGGGCTCCTTGGCTCTGCTGACAGAGCAGAGGGGGCTGCGACACCGGCCAGCCCCGCTCCCTCCCGATCTAACCGCAGGCACCCACAGCCCGCTCGCTCTCCGATTCTGTCCACCTGCACAGGACTGCTTCGGCTGCTGTCCAAAGCCAGGACCCAGCTCAGGGTGACTTCAGGGGGCTGTTAGCTCTGCCGCTGCACCACAGCAGGATTCCATTGCTCTGTAACAGAAGGCTCCAGTTTGCACATCTTACCCCCATGTCCATACTTCAGGATCAGAACACACCACAGATCACACCTGGAAACTGCCTATTTAATCCTAGAGATTTCTTCCAACCTAAACAATTCGATGAGTCTGGAAGACTGCTGTGCCTGGAACACAGGCCTCAGCCTCCACTGCAATAAATGGGAGTTTCCACAAAGGAGAAATCAGTCACCACCTGCTGCATTCTGGGGTCGGGTTGGTTGTTTTGTATCTACATTCACAAGGCCATTGTCATCAGCTATGCATGTCTGTGTCAAAGCTGTTTTTCAAAATACTGCCAGCCACAGCAGCAGAGAACACGACTGCCGTCTGATTGCCACATCCAGTTTCAAAGCCCAGGCAGATCCTAGATTGCATCCTGCAGCCGGGATTCACAGCTCCACCTCAACATGCCACTGCACGCTTCATTGGAATGAGCTGCCTCCTCTTCCTGTGCACCACATAATCTCACACTTGCTGTTTTCACTCCTTTACTTTTAGGTTAGCTGTACCTTTGCTGAGCAGAAATACTGCAATTCCAAGGAAAGCAACAGCGACAAGTCACTTCAAACAGTGACATTAGCCATGACTGCTAACACATGGCATAGCAAGGCTGCTGAGCAGGGACAGTCATTACCATTTTACAGACAGGAGAATGAACCACTTCAGAAGGCAAGGCTGCAAACTGGCACTTTCCAAGTGACCAGATTAACTGCTTTTGAATGCCAATAATCACTTGTGTTTGCTCTCCCTTTACCACGTTAATCCCCTGAGCACGTGTCAGTGACTCAGTCTCCCCTCTGCCCCTGAACAGCCACACCTCTTCTCATCTCACCCCTTGATCAGTCATCAAACCCTGTTATTGGACAGCCTCTCTGACAAATCAGTTACGATTAATTCAATTGAATAAACTCTGTACCTCACCCAGGCTGAGGTGATGCACAAAGGGAACACGTGTTCTATTTGAAGCCCTGCTCTGACATAGACTATTCACTGAATCCATCTTTGTTTTCTTTTTAATTTTTAAGTGTTCCTTCATTGTAGTCTACATTTTTCTTAATAAATTTACCTTCAATATAGGAAGAGGTGCTTCTACTAAGACTGTTTCTACTGTTGTGCTGAAGCCATGGAGGAATTCAGGCGAAGGATATCCTTTTAAGTGTATTCCAAACTCTGAGCCCCATCTTGTCCTTCAGAAGCACCTGACAAGTGACATTAGTCAATGATGCTCTGTGCTCTATGCTGCTCCAGCTCTTTGCAAGAGCTGGAAATGCTCCGTGGGCAGTCTGGGATGAACAGGGCAGTAGTCACTAGGGCAGCAGACAAATGAACACGGACACTCGTGTCTGCCTAGCTGGGTAAGGATACATTTGTACACGTGGTTTTTTTCAACAGCAGATAAGTCTATGGCTACAAATACATAACTAGCTTTTCAGGTGGCAGCTTTTAGGGAGCTGGCAACGAAGCACAGCCTGTTACTGTGGCCAACACCTGCTTGTTGATGACGGAAATGCACAACCAGATGATGCAGCTGCTGCAGGACAAGTCTGATCAGCACAGCCTTGCACTCAGTCAGTGAACAAACCATCCATGCACAGACACCTCCTGTTGCCCACATGCCTGCTTTGTGTTTGTCTAGTGCTCCGTCCCACAGGGCTGATCTTTGGGGAGATCCCACAGCCTCTGGAAGCACAAATAATCAACACCGATCACTGCCATTGGTCCTGTTGATGTCAGGCTGATCAGAGCAAAGAGCTGACTGAAAGGTGCTTTACTTTGACCTAGCAGACTGGTAAACTGGTGTTGAAACTACTCAAAGGTAGAAAATAGACAAAGCCAACTAAAACCAAGTTATCTTTTCTTATGTAAAACATCAGTTGCTCCCACTCACATGGCTGACAGCTGCTGGGCTGTCTCCATAAGCAGGGACGATTGCCGAGGCTCTCCAGAACTAGCCTTGCAAACTGGAGGTTTGTGGTTGAGCAAACTGACTCATGCTTGAGAGCGAGCAGATATCTGTGGCAAGCACATTTCTTTCTCTCTCAGGATTTTTCATAGAGGTGCACAGAGAGAAGAAAGAGTAAACAATTTCTATTTCTGCTCCTTGTTTTTCTCATGTGGAATGTGCTTGGAGAATTGTTTACCTGGGGTGATTGCTTGGTTGGATTCTGGTGAGAGTTGTTTGAGTCTGGTGGCCAATCCAATCCACCTGTGTCTGCACTCTGGCGAACAGGGTCACGAGTTGTGAAGTAGTTAGAGAAAGTAGCATGTAGTTTTTAGTATCCTCCTTTATATAGTATATTAATGCATTATAGCATAGTTATAATAAAGAAATCACTCAGCCTTCTGAACTGGAGTCAGATATCATCATTCTTCCCATTGGGTTCGCCTGCATTTTACAACAGATATCTGTTCTGCCTTTTTGATAGTGGAAATAAAGCAAAGCTTCCCAAGGAAAGATGTTATAGGCCAAAGTCCACACATAACATTAGCAAGTGGAACATGTGCCAACCTGGGAGGAACAGCGCCCCTGCCCAGTGAGACCCAGGGGAGTCTCACTGCTTCCGACGCCCTCTCTCTGGCAGCACGGCCCCACGGCAGGACAGGACGGGTTTTGTGGCTCCGCTTCCAGGTGGAATGGCAGCACTGAGACTTTCTCCATACTGAGAGGTGAAACAACTCAACATCAGTTGGTGTAATGCATTTCTATCCACTTCTGTTACAGAAGCATATAGTACAGTGTCTCCTGTGCTGTCCAAAGATACAAGTTGTTGCTGAGATGCAGATTCAAATCAACTCAAAGCAAAAATAAATAACAGTCACTGCTTTACAATTCAAATTCCTGTGAAGAAGACAAACTCTAAAGGCAAAATTAGATCAACCCAGATCTTGTACATAAGCAGACCGAGTTTGCTCAATCTTGGATTCGTGCCACTTTCAGTGTTTTTCTAGTCTTGCCACGGTCATCTTAAGCCAGGGACCCAGGGGAGAAGTGTTTCTGACGCACTTCAGTCACACGCATACCATGGTGTTTCCCTCGTATTTCTGCTCTCTCTCCCCACATGCACAAGGGTGTTGCAGATGCAGTGTTTGGAATAGCCCTACCTGCTTCAGGGCTTCCCTTCACAGCTGTCTCCATGGTTTATAGCACTGCCAGGCTACAGCTATTACACCTGTATTTGTCGTGCCAAGAGTCTATCTCAAATGGAAGTATTTGGACTTGTGTAAAACAAATCAGGTAGTTCAAAGAACAGGGAATAAGACAGTGCTTTAATTAGACAAACATTAACCATTGCAGCTTCAGCAGAAGGCTTGGCAGATGAGGAACCAGCAAGCCACAGAGGGACAAAACCCAGAGAGAAGTATTGAGGAATGATTGTACTGCACACACAATGCAAACTCTGCCCTGAGGAATTACGTGAGAACAAGGTTAAATATTTCACTGGGACTAACATTTGCATTTAATATTTTTTTATAAATCAATCTGCATAATGTATGCTGGCATGCTTTATGTTTCAATTTTGCTTACAGTAATAAAACTAACTCTGCAAATCATCCTTGGCTGTATGTTATTTTTACATCCAAGAGAACCGAGCAATAGAAGCTTGGCAGGACAGATCTGACTAAGAGAGAGAAAAAAAGCATTGTACTTCCCAAACACAGCAGAACAGCCCTGATTTTAAAGCAGTAGGATGAAAATGATACAGCCTACAGTTAAAATTAGAGGTATGGTGAGATTTAGACTGTAAGAGAAGTACTGAATTAAATGTATTTTTACTTTACTCCAACAAGCTTTTTTTTATTAGTCCCTGGTAAATTAAATACTAACAACTTTAAAAGCCTGTGAAACAGTCAAATCCACAAGGTGTTTCATGGAGCAAATGCCACCTGCCACCGTCACCACTGCAGGAAAGCCAGCAGTGACAGAGCACGGGAGCCACATGGGGCAGATGCCATGGGTCTGGCTCCCCGTGACTCCCCAGTCACTCATCCCCTGCCTCCAGCACTGGCACGGGAGGACAAGGCAAGCTGGGATAGAGAGAGAAGTGGCAGCACTGTGCCACACACACATGTGCCTGCCCGCAGTGGCACCCGGGGCTCCTGTCAACAGCCTCTGCAGCCGCCTTTGCCTCCTCCAGCCCCTTCCCTGGAATGGTCATGGTGGCTTCCCCAAGGCCTCCTGTCCCTCCGAGCTGCCACTCCCAGCTCAGTGGGGAGAGGCCGTGGGCAGCCACGGCCCCATCTCCCATCCCTGCAGCAGCAGCCGTGGTGCTCAACAACAAAGCCTTGCTCAGGTCAAACACTGACACCTTGCACAGCCATGAGGCACCTGGCTCAGAGCCACCCTGACACTGTTTTCTGTATCTTCTGTTGCTTCACTGTGCCCAAGAGACAGACACACAGTACTCCTGGGGCCTCTTATAATAAGTAATTACTAAACCTCACCCCAAATTTATGTATATGTATATGTATATGTATATGTATATGTATATGATTTTTTTAAATAGATGTAAAGAAATATAAACCTCACAAGCATTTTGAATGCTAAATTTAAAAAAATCATAAACTGGAAGAGTTCACTAATCCAAATAACCAAATCAAGATATTCCCATTCCCCTCCTCCCAGATACAGCCATCAGGAATGTGTCACTGCTCAGCATTCCGACCCACTGCCTCTGCAGGCTTTTCCTTTCTCCAGCAGGAAATCCTCCAGCTGGCCCTACTTTGTTCTGTAGCACATTTTAAATTCAGCTTCTTTGCACCAATTGAATGTAGGTGCATGCAGGCATGTGGTACCTGCATGTGGGTGTTCCTCCTGGTGAGATTTCCTTACTTTCAATTTCCTTATGAACAAATTAAAAAGAAAAAAAAAAAGAGTAATTCCTTCAGTGATTTTTCTGTCTTTCTGCAATACACACACACACAAAATGCTTAAAGAAATATAGAAAACAACAGCCACTGAAGGACTCTGCACCTCCCAATTGGATTGACCAAGTCCTGCCTAAGTTTATGTTGAAGGGTTTGCTCAAATAAGTGTTGCAGATTTCCTCTTAACAGGAAAATTTTGGATTTCCCCAAGCCTTTATGCTTAGAAGCAATATTGTTTGCAAGTGGGTGTCATACCACACCATGGGCCAAATGTTACCCTGCACATCAATTTCATGGAAACTTAAGGAAATACATATTGTGTCTCTCAAGTTTCCTTGGGGAAGCGCTATGCCCATGATGGGCACTGGGCTTTTGGGGTAAGAGGCTTGATTCCAAGGGCAGAGGGGCAGAAAGGAGGCACAGATTATGGGTGAGCAGGAAAACTAAACCCTCAGTCTGGCTGTGGGCAGAGCTCAAGGGGGTGAATCACTCTTGTTTCAGGAGCAGTACCCTTAGCCGGGGGTTAAAACAAGCAAAATAGAGAGTAAGGCAGGACACTTGCTAGGCAGAATATCCTTGGATGGTTTGGTTTGGTTTGGTTTGTTTATTGTGGGTTTTTTGACACTGAACGGCTATTACCACTAAATAGCAGAACCTGTGAAAATACAGAGAATATAATTGCTTTGCTCTAAGAACATGAGCCGCATTTTCACCAAACAAGAATGGGCGTGGTGGGTTGTTTTAATTCCTGGTCTAGTTGGGCATGTCTTACCTCTGGCTCAAAAAAAGGGAAATGCATAATGAAGGCAGCCAGTTGTCTTGTAGGTAACTGAACACAATTCCCACCACAGGATTGTTGGCAAGATGTGGTATCAATACAGGGAAACAGTACTGCCAGCTGATCTGTCAAATTTGTTTCTGCAAAATGTTATGTCTACAACTACTAGAAATAGCACAGCTGAGTGATAAAACTTAAACAAGTGTGAATAAAATATTTGCTTTATTTTCATGTCTGTTTTCCTTGTAAACCTGACAGCATTTTGTTTTCTCAAAGTCATGTTTCATGTGCCCAAGGACTGCACTTTTTCACCCCCTATACCTGTATTCTCATAAGCAGTAGCAGTGCTTAAAGAGATTCTGCAGAAGCTTGTACAGCACTGAGAAGGCAGGCTTGTTGGACCCTTTCATCTAAAAAGAAATAGGAACAAAATAACTTTATATAAGAATATTGCCCTTAAAACAGTGAAGTGCTCTTTCATATCTGCTTGATGAGGCCTGGCCCTACAAAGATTGAAAGAATTTTCACATTGCCAGAACCTTCCTTCCATGAATAGGCACTGATTTCATGTACTACTTTAGGATAAGGTCTTAGAGGACAGTATTTTTAACTACATGAAGAACAAACATGTCTAAAACACCTTAACCCTTCAGCTGAAACTACACATACTTTAAAGACATTCTAATATAAGCATAATTAATGTGTATATTATTCAACAAATGGTAAACAGCAAGTGTTGCAGTAACTGTCCTGTCACTAATTTTAATACTGTACCAAAATATGCTACTGTAAATTAACTAGAACATTATGGAGTGCCATAAATAATTAAAATAAAATTATAACTGGCAAAATGAATGAAGCAAGAACATTTTGTAACCCAGTGTTCTTCCTACTCCACTTCATAATTTTCTAATTTGAGTTAAACACGAAATCTGATTCAGTCTGAGCACAAAAAGGAATTTGTTCATATAATTTATTAATTTGGAAAATAGTTTGATTGGAAAGAAATTGTAACATGTTAAAAGCTCCACATAAGCCATTCTATGATAGAACATCTGTCTACATGCCACACAACACTAACTGCTCTTCTGTCATCATTCCTGGGTGCCAAGGTGAAGCCAAAGGATGCACAACACAGCAAGGGAGAAGCACCCAGGACAGAACTCTGCTGCCAACGGTGGGACATCAAGCCCTAAGGAGGAACCCATCCTACCTGGTCTCAGAGGATGCAGGAGAGAGATGGGCTTCTCCAGCCACCCCATCTGACACAACGTGAGTGAGCAGGACCTCTCTGTGTTCCATGAGCCAGGCTCTCTGTACAGCACCACAGGCAAGGACGACTGCTGAGTGCAGGGCAGAGGCAGGAGAAACAGGTTCTGCTTTGGCACATGGACTTAGACCACTTCAGCTTTTGACATCTAGAGGTGAGAATAGACAGGTGAACAGCACAGGAGTGACATCACTGCATCTTTTACAGAGATTTTTAAAGCAGACCAAAGGTGTTTTAATGCAAGTTGGTAGAACTTGCTGCTCCATTATTTCAATCAATAGGAAGTGTCAAATTGTTTTTGCAGAAGTCTTCTACTGTTCTGTATTGTTTTGCTTTTAAATTTTCATTCTTTGGTTTCACTGAAAGAACAAGTCTCTTTTTTAAGACAGACATAAAAGAGGCTGACAGACAATGTCTGCTGTTTCATTGTCTCCAGGTAGATTCCATATTCTGCTCCTTCATGCCTTTCACCTTCCTGCTCTGTCTTCTCTGAAGTACCAGGGAACCTTCCACCTACCCATTTTTTTATTATTTTTCATTTGTTGGCATTTATTTATTGGACAATAAACTACATCAATTTATGCTGCCTGAGGTCGCCCTGAGTTTCACTGGAACTGAGCACCACCCCTACCCACACACCACGGCCAGACCTTGCGTGGCATCCTGACCACGCAGCCCCATACCCCTCCAGAGCCGTGGGAAGAAGGCTGAGGGGTGGTGGCCCCAGGATGAACTCTCAGGGGAAATCTCTATGGAGTTTGAGCTCTGACCTTGTTTCTGTAGCCTCCAAGACGGGGGTTCCTGCATATCTGGAGCCCACCACAACACAGAAGGATCCTTAGCGGCAGTGGCTTGGGTGGGTCCACGGGCACCCCTGGGCTGCTAGCTGGCAGGTGGGCTGCACCCATTGCCCCACCAGTGGGAAAGGGGAGAGGCAGAAGGGAAAAGATTCACCTCTCTGCATAAGCCTGACTTATGCAGTCACACTGCAGCAGATGGAAATCTTTGGGGAGAACAATCTCCCTGCTCCACAGGGTAAAGCAGCTCCCCTGGCACAGCGGAGGCGGGCACAGCACTGAGAACATCCCAGGGGAGAAGCTTATTTAGAACTGCCCTCTGACAGTGGTAAAAAGGATCCTCCACCCATCTGTTCTGCCCACCCTGGCTATGGCACCCTCCCCAGGAGGTCGAGTAGGGGACACACAGCCTGTTCCTAGTACAGACAGCCCACCGGCCACCCCACTGAGTCTCAGGACCATGTGAGCAGCTTCGTCAGGCACCGGGAGATGTTGGAGAGAATGGGATGCTCCTGCAGGGATGCACATCCCCAGGAGATCTTGAGTTCTGGACAAAATCGTGTAGGTGAGATTGTAATACCACTCTGCCATGGACAAGGACACCAGGGGGTTGTGCTGGGTATATGCAAGGACAGTTTCTAGGTTTCAGTTTGTTATAATAATGATAGATTAATCCTCTTCTTGCTAATCTGCCAGGACAGAAAAGCTGACATAAGACTTCTCCAAGCTGCAACGGGTGTCCTCAGCTGCAGGAGCCAGCAGATGTTAAGCACACAGTTTACTCCCACAGACCATTTCCTTCTTTTTTTTTAATAACCATTTCTTTAGGCAAGTGTCTCCTGATATTTTAAAAATTCATTTTAATCAATTTAAAATTAATAACAAACCAGCAAAATCCTTAGGGCCTGAAAGCTCCAATCTCTGCTACTCTGGAAGTGATGAGTCAGCTCCAGTGCAGCAGCCATGGAGCAGCTGAGGGCTGCCCATGAGAGCTGAATTAGGTCACTTGGTTTGCTATTCATGGAACCGTGGCTGTCCCTGTCGTTCTGAGGAGAGCTGCTGCACTTCAAGGGCACTGCCACAGCACTTGGCAGCTGCTGCTGCTGCCATGGCTCTGTCCTGTGTACTTACCAGGTGGGAGCACCAGGACAGAGCCTCTCCAAGAGGAGGGAAAGGACAGTGGCTGCAGGACACAGCACACACAGAGCCCTGTCCCACATCCTGGTGTCTGCATGGTGTCTCCTTAGGTTCCTGCCCTGGCCACTAATGCATGCTCTGCTCGGGATAGGAACAGGAACCAGCAGTGCACAGAGCCAGACTTCTGGCTCCAGCCTCTTCCAAAAGCACGGCTTCCCCCCAGGCCCAGCAGCAGTCTCTTCCCAAGGGAGCACATCCCTGGGTATGGAGCAGAGCTGCTGCACTCCCCCACTCATCACCTGTGTCTAACAGTGACACCGCAGCCCAGCATGCAGCTCCTGTGGCAGCTCCCTGCAAAACGCTTTGCTGGAAGTCACACACAGCACAGGACTGCCGTGCTCCTGGCAGCTGTTCTCATGCCAGTCATTCTGGAACTAGCTCAAACACAGGTGGTTTATGACCTGGGAAGACAAAGAGAACAGCCATCAGAGGCTGCAGGACCAGACTCACTTGAGTCCAATTCCTGCTCTGGCAAATGTCCTCTTCCTCCCAACAGCCTTCAAAAGGGTCTGGTCACTTCAGGGACTTGAAGCTCCAGCATGTCTGTTTGCCAGCTGCCTGAACTCCCAAGTGCCCATGTTTCTGCAACTACAGTCTCCAGAGAGCCAGAAAAAGATCTTTTGAATACCCTAGGAAGCACATCTGTCCTGCTGCTGCAGGGCAGTCCAGTGCCCATGTCCTGCTTATGCCTCTCGTATTCAAGGAGTGGTTTTGTCCCTGCCAGAGGGGCACAACATGACAAAATGACTGTCTGCTCACCTACTAATATTCAGCTGTGAGAGAGATGAAAGATTTTGGCTCAAATCCTCATTTGTTCACTGAAGATAAATCAAAATGAACCAAAATGGTTGAACATTTTGTAGATTAGTAAGTATTGAAGCTCCACTTCTCTGCAAGGCTACAGAGTGACAGACATAGTGCAATGGCAAATGATAGAATAGCTCTTTAAAGTTTGGGTGTGAGATTTCAAAATACCTTCTTCTAATGTTTCAGACCAAGCATAACAGGCATTCCTGAGGCAAATAACAGATTTATTTAAAAAAATAAGCAAAGCTTTCTTTAAGACAACACAATGACAATTTCTGTGCAATCTCTGCAGGAGACCCCAGGCACCCCACAAATGCTCCTTGCCCTCCTGAGGCCTTCTGGGCACCCCACCTGTCCCTATCCTCCTGCTGGTCAGCACAAAGCCTCTGAAGAAGACTGAAATTCAAAGTCAGACCTTGTAGTGAAGAAACAAAACAACATTTCAGTGCTTTAATGACAAAATCTGTTATGAGTGTCACCATTTCGGTTCTCAACTTCAGTTTCTTTTATGATTACTTCAGTGCTTGAACAAGAGTTTTGAATAAACCAGTCTTGCTGATAAGATCATGGGCACCCAAGAACAAAACTAAATATACTTCCAGTTACTTCTGAGGAAGAAAAATATGGTTTGAATTTCTGATATGTGTGTGTGGCCTGTGAGACATGGTGCTTGCTAAATGAAAAGTATGAACACTACATTGTCAAAGCTCATTTTTATATGTTTCTATTTGTTCAATATTTTCAAGGGTAACACATGGAGGAAAAATGAAGTGACTTAGATGACTCTGAAATGTTAGCTTTGGTAGCACAAAGTGAAAATACAAATGTATTCTTGCATGAGCACGGCAAACAGAAAGGGTGGTCATCCCCACCACATCCTGAAATATAACCAGGTACTTTGTTCAGAAAAGGAATTACCTTTATTCAGCACAGCCCAGGCATTAGCTTAAATCTGCAGCACAGTTCCAGTATACTTAACTTACAGCAACTTCCATCATGAACCTCACAGTACATTAAAGGGTGCTAATGATTATAATGCATGCACTAGAACAAGCAGATTCTGCAGCAACATTTTAATTTTCATTTAGATTAAATTGAAATTATGATTTACACCACTCTGCTAAAAAAACACGGAAAGAGGTGCTGTAAGTGTAGCAGCAGGCACGCATGTCTTCATGTATTCTTCCCTATTTTTACCTTGTCGTTGAACTTAACAGACTTCCAAGTGCAAGTAGATTGAAGCTCCATCTAGTGCCAGGGGCCGGGAAGTTACTGGGAGATTTTCATTCCAAAACCAGCAACCTATTCTCAGAGAGCTACCGAGAAGCAGTAGCCAGCCTGAGCTGGCTCCCAGAGCTCGCCTGCCGGAGGGAACACTGCGGAATTGCTCTTACGGTGCATAAAGGCTTCATTTAAAAGCTGCAGGACCTTAGGCCAAGCAGAGAGCACGGCACAGCACCTGAAACATGAGCCCACCACGGTGAGAGGGGTCCCTACTCCATCACCAACATCACCTTCTGCACAGCTCCTCTCTTTGGATCCAGGGAACCAGGATGCTGCTGGTGCATCCCAATTCACCCTGCTAACCTCTAACCAAAATCAGGCCACCAATGGTTCCGAAATACCCTTGCTGTTTAATACGTGGCTTGAGCACTTGCTAGCAAGTCACCATCTCCTCCACAAACACCTACTAATGGTGGCACAGAAAATGGGTGTCTATTACCAACACACACAATAGTCTAGCTGGTGCTAATATTCCCTTCCTCTCTTCTTCTGTGTGTTTTTTTTTTTTTTGGCAAGTGCTAGAACTGCACCTGTTTCCAGCTTTGTAACAAAGCCATGCTGCATGTCCCAGCTCCTATAACCACACAGCATTCTAACCCAAAACAAGGAGGAGGTTTGTGTAGCAGAGGATGGTTCATCAAAGCAGTAACGTTGTAAGTTTTTTACATGCGGAAGTCATGTTTCTTCATTTAAGAAAAGTGGTCTTAATTGTGCATTTTAGATTTGACTTTAAAAGAAAACTGTAATGGGAGGAATCCTTTCACTGTCCTAGCTAAATGTAACCCACCTGAGTCATAAAGTTTTAAAAAGCACTATGCCAACTGGACACAGAGTACAGACAAACTGTATTGGATGCATCTGTCCCACATTTGTCTTCACATAGCCTGAGCACAGACTGGGAATGCCACATTCAGAACACACGGGACCAAACCACGCGGGCAAGCGGCTGAAGGCACACCAGCACCAGCTGATGATGCATGGGGATGTCAGCAATACAGACAGATGAGGATGGAGAGTTACACAGCACATGACTGGACTCTTCTTCTTCACAGTACCACCACCATGACTCTGCTCACAGCTGTGTAAAGGCTGGCAGCAAAAGCTCATTGTCTGCTCCAAAACAGCTCCCTGCCTGAGATCCCATGTTTCCTCCACAGACACCCACTGTGTGGTCACAGCAGTGGTCCTGGGGGACTGCCCACCCATGGCATGGGGGTACAAGCTCCTGAAGCACCACCAGGTCTCTGGGGATGCCACTCGAGCAGGGCTGCAGGAGCTGCCCCAGCTCACCGGCCCTGGCAGTGACTCTGCTCGTCAAGCCTGCCGCACACTCGCCTTCCACAATCAATAGTTTGGCTGAGACAGAATGATTTATTGTCTTTTGAGAGGTATTTTGAAAGAAGATAAAACCTTCTAAATGAAACTGCATAATTTTTAGGCTATTTTCCCCTTTGTTATTTTCTACTTTTCCCCACTCCTCCCATTTTTATATTCTTAATGTTTCCTTTCTCTCGTACCAGAGTGCCTGCTCTACAGTTGCACAGTATTAGACTTTCAGACTAAATACACCTCTTCTAAGATTACATAAACAACTTTGAGCAGAACACATTTTCGCGTACTTTGAAAAGTATGTGTTCCTCAAAAATGTGATATTTATTTGAGTGGATGCAATTGAGAGAAAAGCACCACACCTATGGCAGGAATAATTCTCTCCATGATGAAACTAAGTAGTACTTCAACTACCAAAAATTCACAACAAAACATTCTAAATATTAAACATACACTGGTTCTTATTTGACGAGCTAACATCAGGCAAGTTGACTGCTGCTTATAGCTAGGATCAAGTTTTTTGTGGCCAAAGAAAAATTTGGTGTAAGGTTAAAATGTTATCATTTTTCTAGGAAAATACGGCTTTTTGGACTTCAGAATTACTATTAAATGCTTTTGAAGACAGTGAATGTTTTAGGTAGAAATTGTGTATCACAGATAAACGTATGTATCTCTGATTCAAAAATCCTTTGGATTTTTAACAAATAACAAGCATTAACAGCAAAATCATTTGTGATCAGAGGTAGAAACAGCACACAGACAAACATATTTACAGATCCTATCAGGGAAAGCAAGTTGAATGAAGAAAATAACGCCCTGAACAAAGCTCCAGAGCTCCCCAGCTGCATCACGTGGGTGACTGAACCTGCAGCAGAAAGCAGTGCAGAAACAATCACCTACAGTAACTGTGAGCTAGAAAAACACACCCGTCTGTCAGGCCTGTCCCCGAGACACAGCTGGGACAAAGCTGCTGCCCGGGATGGTGTTCCACGGGACAGGGCCCCATGCTCCTGCCATGCACCGTAAGGCAACTCAACAGTCGGAGCTGGGTTCTCTTCTTAATGCATGCTAGCACAGTGAAAACATGCAGACCAGCTATGAAAATGATAAATTTGTTCTACCAGTCAACTGTGACAGAGAAAAAACCAAGCAGATAAAGCCTGTGAAAAGTTAAATGTTCTCTTTCATCTCCCATCACTTCTTGTTGTGGTCAGTGAAGCATGCACAGGGGTCACAGGTTCAGACTTTACACCACAGTAAGGTTGTTACCTGTCCCTGTAAAACCACACTGCACTAATATCCATTAAAAAATGACTGTGTCAAGAGACTGTGCTTGCTGTGCTTCATTTTCCACTTTTCTGTTTTGTCTCCTTCTTTGTGCTTCTCCAACCCTCTCATTGCATTTCTTAGCCTTGGTTTTGGCTTTTAAGATTAACTTCCCCACAGCCTTTCACCCACTTCAACAGCTAGCTGCCAGAGGCATGAGATGAGTCACCACGAGTTTGGGCAAAATAACATAAAGACCTTAGACTATGTTTCCACCTTCCCAACACTGTGTCAAGCAATCTACAAACCTAGTGAATTTCACATTTCATACCCTTATTTCATAACTGAACAGTTAACAATCACCTATTTGGGTTCTGTTTGCTGGACTTTAAGCAAAACAAAATACCGCAGGATCTAAGCACACCGTGGAGTCCGACTGCTTGGTAACTGTGAGGCACAGAAAGCTGTGTCATACGGGCCTAATTCTGTACTTGTTACTCCTATAGGGCTCATCAAAGACACCATTATGAACCAGAGACTATCTCTCCAACTAAGAATTTACATACTATGTACTTTAATTTCTAGGAATAAGAATTTTCTGTTGGCCACCAGCAAGATGAAAAATTCACCTTAAAAATCCTAAAGCTGAGCAAAGTTCCATGACTTTAGACATGTTTTATAGTGCTTTGGCCGGTCAGTAAATCGCATCCCCAAAGAACTGTCCTTCCTCCTATTTTAAGTACTTCTGGAAGCCACTGAAATAGAGGCAATTTCATGCTCTTATATGACCTAGCCATATCCCTACACCTGCATCTGATTTTTAGAGTTACATTGTGGGTTTGTTCTGCTTGAACTTGATGGTTAAATAAAGAATAAGCAAGGGAGAGAATGCCCTGAGAATTCTTTACATAACTGTCTTATATAGGAAAACAAAGGTTTTGCTGAGATATCTTATTGGTAAAACCATATCAAGCCAAAATCCTCTATGGAGATGAAACTCTCATAATGGAGTTAAACCATTGTTCCAAACAATGCAAGATACACCAGAAAAGCACTTTTTTTCAGAACTTTCTGGACGGTTTAAGTACCATTGTACAAGGCTGTCTGCAGTGCAGCCATAGCTGTGCTGGCATGGGACAGGACCTTCTTCATGCACAGCTCTAGTAGCTGTGCAATAAAACTCTGTACTGTGGTCTTCATGATTGTTGCATTTTGAATTACCATATTTTTAAACCTATTTTCATGTTTTCCACACATTAATATGTCATTTTCATAATTTGTTTCTAGCTAACACTCATCCCAGTCTTTGGTAGCTTCCTGGGGTTTCAGTCAAGTCCCCTTGGGTAGCTGTGGAAGGACCCTGCCCAGCCTGACCCTCACCAGGCTGACACACACTGCTCCTGGCTGTCACCAGAAGTGAATTCACTGACTCATAGCACTTGTAAATTGGCGTTTCCCTCTGCACTTCCAGAAGCACACATGGTGAAGAGACAGACAGCCCAGCAGGAACCCAGCGTGGTCAGTGCCCACATGGGCACCATCTGCCAGAGCCCAGCCCTGCAGACCGCGGGCTCTGGCTCTGGAAAGTTCATCTCCACAAAGAAGCCCAGCAGCATTCTGTTGGTGGTTCACTGCCCTCCTGTCTGTACATAAGTGCTGGTTACAGTAATCTCCAACTGGTGAAAAACAGCAATTTGGTGAAAGACAGTTAGAACCTGTGACATCACAATGGTTGGACTAAATTATCCCAGCAATCTTTCCCAACCTAAACAATCCTGTAGTGAGAAGTCCTGCCTTTGGCTGTCTCATCATTCCAAGCACAGCAGCAGTACTGGTAGCTACAAGGCCTGACAGAAAAACCCGATTTACATTACTCACAAAATATAACCCTCCTCCAAGTCTTTGGCCAATTTTAGTTTTTCTGTTAACAACATAAAAGCAGTCAAGTTTCTCACAAAGCTGTAAATAGTGAGTACACTCTGGTTAAGCACAGCCAGTACTTTAAAATTCTTCCAAATTATTATTTTTCTTAGATGTGATCCAACATCAGTTTTAGACAAAGTTCTGAACAGAAGCAAAAGACCAGGAATTGTTACAAGCTGCACAAAATCCTACCAAACTGTGGCTGTAGTGTGCAATTAAATTCCAGAAAGAACAACTACCAGGTGAAATGTAGGAAGAGACTAAAATGCAAGAAATAATGATTTCACAACTATTTACTATACGGCTATACCTTATAAGCAGTCCATTTCATATGTGAGTCTAGGCACTGATGTTAAAATGACCTACTACATCTATCAATTTTAACAGGGGTATTTTTATACATACATAAATATTTTGCTTCAGAAATGTCTCAAATTCTACTTAACTCTTATAGCAAAAAAAAACCTAACAACCCTAGAGGTCCCTGCTCTTACAATCTTTAACATACAGAGCACACCCTCATTTTCTTAAATCCAGCAGTCTCAAAGGTGCTGCTGCAGTAGTGCCTACACAAACAGTACTGTAACAATTGTATAACATAGCACACAACCAAATGGAGCACCTAAGAGTGAAAATAAAATTAAAGAATCATGATTTTCAGAAACACCACTGGTGACTGCTGAATCTGAAAATTATACATGCTGCCTGATAGCTTTGAAACATTAAATAATAGCAACCCAATTTAGACTTCACTGACTAAATATATTACTAGAGTTAGTTCACAAATAACATGACTAGAAGCTGAGCTACCAAGCAGGTGTGAAATCCTCTATTCTGATCCAACCATTTATGCTAAGATCCCAGACTTCCATGCAGTTATTTCCAATTTAAAAGCAGATGTCTGTATTCCCTGCATGGCTAACACAATCTGCACATCGAAACAGCCCTCACACCACTGATCACCTGGTCTGTGCAACTATCACAAAAGGTAATATTCCCTGTGAGGCAGAAGCAATATTGCCTGGGCCTCTCTGCACTCTGACATACAGGTGAAACACTCGTCAAAGAGGCAAAGCACTGAACCACCACCCGTCAGCCTAGCGTGGCTCTGGGTTCTGGGGGAGCAGCAGCTGCTCCCCGCAGCCTGGCCCAGCTCTGGGCTGGCAGTGACCATGGGTCCCTGCCTCCTGACAAACAGGACTAGATGCCAGTCTGCAAGGGTTCAGGAGGGCACAGATGCTGTCTGGGCAGAAGTAATGGACAACTGTATTGGAGGGTGAGATCCCTTCAGGCAAGAAGGGCATAGCCTTTGGCTAAAGTCCTGGAAAGGCACAGGTTCTCCTGTAAGATATCTTCATGCTTGTACCAAGCAGCCTGCTGTCCAAGAGAAGCCCACCTCTTATTAATCAAAGAATAATGATGCTAGCATAGCAAATAAGCAGCTCCAAAATCCTCAATGCCTGCCCCTGGGATCACGAGATGTCTGTCTCTATATCCATTAAATCAACTTATTAAAGTAACACAATTTGGAATCCTTATTGCAACTTGAAGACAATCAACAAAAGACCAAACACATTTTGGTTGAACTCTAAAACTAATGGGCTCATCAGCCTCCCATTCATTTCAGATGGATGCATTTCATTTTGTGCCAGTAAGAATGTTTAACTGGGACCTCCTACAGACCAGGAATAAATAGAGAAGTGACCCTCAATGGCATTTTTAGAAAGAAGAGAACCTTGTCTCTTTCCCATGGAAGGAAGCTCTGGAGGCAGGATGATGAAGGCAAGCCAAATTTCACAAAAAAGCTTTAGCTATTTTAAAAGCTTAAAACAACTTTAAAGACTGTAACTCATTGGTAGATACAGTGACATGAGAATATTTCTGGGATACATGGATGATGCTGTCCAAATTCAGAGAGGTAAAGGCACTGTGAAAACAAAATAGTGAAAAAAAAACCCTTATGGAGTTAAGGTAAAAGTTACAAATGAGTTCTTTTCCAAGTACCTAGCAATCCAAGCAATTAGTAC
Organism: Anomalospiza imberbis; assembly: GCF_031753505.1. Classification (NCBI taxonomy): domain Eukaryota; kingdom Metazoa; phylum Chordata; class Aves; order Passeriformes; family Viduidae; genus Anomalospiza; species Anomalospiza imberbis. The sequence continues at coordinate 260,042 of NC_089690.1, read as the reverse complement.
TAAACAACACTCAATCCGATGACAACGGAACTAGGTTGTTAAAGGACTATGAAACCCTGAAGTGTGCTGTAGGGGTATCCATTATAAATACCTGGGGACTTAAAGTAAAGGAAAAGAAGGGTAAAGGGAAAGATAAAGGAAAGGTCAGGAAAAGGCAGATTCATTTATTGTATACTATGCCTTGGCATAGTCAGGTATGAGATCGAACTTCTTGAATTATAGCCACAAAGCTGCAGACATGGACAACCATGCCACATCCCACCAGTCTGCACTGCCCCAGGAATCACAACAGTCATCCAATAAAGCAAAACCACCTTGCTCAAAAGCAAGATGATCGCCCCACTAATGTCAGTGTTACGGAAAACAGAGCAATCGCCTCAAAACACAGAGCAATAAACACCCTTAAGGTGCTGATGAACACTCCTGCGACCCAGGACAGCCTTGGAGCAGCCAAGCCATCCTGCCCAGGGCCCAGTATCAGTGCAGCAAACCAATGGCACCAGCCTCGGGTGTTGTAAAGGAATGTAGAACTAAATTATTGCAATAGAGACTTGGTGAAACCCGGAACAATAAACCCCAAACTCGCCAGTTACAACCCCTTGTAGAAAAAAAAAAAAAAAATGTAGCAGATGCTGGTGTGTGAGACAGGGATGCACCCGTGAGGTCCGGGAGGATGAAGGGCACGGGCGAGGCAGGCAGGGGCTCAGCCCCTCTCCGAGGGGCGCGAAGGCAGACGTGAGATTATAGAAACGACACAAATGCAGCGACTGCCCGGGGCCGTAACGGCACAGCGGAGCGGGGCACGGGAAGGATGGGCCGCCGGACCCCCCGTGCACAGAGCGGGCACCGCTCTGCCCCACAGCCGTGACCCCTCCGGGCTCTCCCCGGGACCGCCCGCCGGGCAGGCGGCGCAGCGCCGCTCCCGGAGCCGCGGGAGCCGCGTCCGGCCAGCACCGGGCCGGGCTGCAAGGCACTACCGCCGGTACTCACCGATCCCGGCCGCTCCCGGCCTCCGGTGGGGACACCGGGGCGGCCGCAGGGATGTCCGGCCCCGCCGCGCCTCTGCCCCGCGCGATCCGAGCGGGCAGGGGAGGGTCCAGCACCGCCCGCCCCGCAGTTCCACCGGGCCGAGCCGCGCTGGGTCGGCGCCCCGCAGCAGTCCCGGGACTGCCCGCACCGATCTCCAGCGGCCGAGCGGCCCCGGGCCCGGGCACCGAGCACCGGGCATTGGTCCCGGTGCCGGCCGCAGCCCCGCCCCGGCCCCCGGCCCCGCTCCCCCCGACCGCGGGGGCGGTGCCGGCCGCGCCCCTCCTCCCCCCGCCCCCGGCGCGGCAGCGCAGGGCTGGGCTGGGCCGCGCCGCCGCCGCCGCAGCGCTCGGTCCGTTCCGCCGCCGCACCGCCGGGACCGCCGCCCGCCCCGCGCCCCCGGCCCGCCCGCTGCCCGCTCGCCCTCGCCCGCCGCCCCGCGACCATGGCCGGCTGGCAGAGCTACGTGGACAACCTGATGTGCGATGGCTGCTGCCAGGAGGCCGCCATTGTGGGCTACTGCGACGCCAAGTACGTCTGGGCAGCCACGGCCGGCGGCATCTTCCAGAGCATCACGGTGAGCGGGGCCGGCGGGCGCGCGGCCGGCGGGAGCGAGGCTGGGAGCGGGGCCCACGGGCCGCGGCCGGGGGACGGGGGCACCTTGCGGGCGAGGGGCGCGGGCCCGGCCGCCCGCGCCGCCTTTTTGTGCGCGTCGGGAGCGGCGCGGGGCCGGTCCCGCGGGCGGGGGCGGCGGCCGGCCCAGGGCGGGGGGCGCGGGCGGCGGGCCCGGTGCGGGGCGGGCGGCGGAGGAAGGCGGCTCGAACGCCGCCGCGCCGCCGTCTCCATGTTTTCTCCGCCAAGATGGCGCTCTGCCATTGATGCTCCCCCGCCCTGCCCGCCCGCGCCCCCGGCCCACCCGGCTCCGCGGCCCCGCCGCCCCACGAGAAGGGCCGTGCGCGGCGGCCGGCGCGGCTCCCCCGGCCCCACGCGGCCCCGCCCCGGGCGCGGCGGGCCCGGTCCCGGCCGAGGCGGAGCGGGGCCGCCTGGGCCGCGGTCGGGGGGCCGGGCCCGCCGTGACGCTGCACTTTGCGGCCGCCGCGGTGCGGCCGGGCCCGCGCCGCACCCCAGGCTCGGGCCCGGGGCCCTTCCTGAGGGGGAGGCGGAGGGGCCGCGGCGGCGGGAGCAGCCCGGGCCCCGCGGGCGGGCCAGAGCCGGGCTGATGCCGCTGCTGCGGGCAGGCCCCGGGCTGATCTCCCGGGACAGGTGCAGACAGAGTCCACGCCAGCCCGGGGTCAGGCTCCGACAGACGCCCTGCGCCGTTTAACGGGCTCGGGCCCGCCATCGCCGAGGCAGAGGCTCCCCCGCGCGCAGCGACCGCGGAGCAGCGCAGATTGCGCCTAACAAAGCCCTGTGTTCTGGAGCACTTCCTGCGGGGAGCGAGGGGAAATCACTGCCTCGGCCTCTCCACACGAGACAGGACCGGTTCTAAATAGAAATTGCAGCAATATACCCTTCCGTGCTAACTCTGAACTCTTTCCTTTGACAGCCAGGAGAAATAGATATGATTGTAGGAAAAGACCGGGAGGGTTTCTTCACCAATGGTCTGACCCTTGGTGCAAAGAAGTGCTCTGTGATCAGAGATAGCCTGTATGTCGATGGTGACTGCACAATGGACATCAGGACAAAGAGTCAAGGTGGTGAGCCGACATATAATGTTGCTGTAGGCAGAGCTGGACGAGGTAAGCATCCTTTTCTCTACCTTCAGATAGCTAAATTAGGAATATGACCCTAAGCATAGACTCCAGCTATTAGGAAAACCAAACTCCTGTATTTAATGGCTAATTTTGGGAAGTGATGCAAGGGAGTGGATGGCAGTGCTCTAGCTGAGTTCTGACTGAGAATTACACACATCCCCGTTCCCACCTGCATCCCAGCCCAGCACCAGGCTGTGCAGTAGTGAACAGGTCTGTGACAAGTAGGAAGAAGCAGGCTGCAGCTCCAAGCAGGCTTAGCTGGTATTCCATCACTTCATACCTGAAGCTCAGGAGGGGTCTGTTAATGACAGGCAGTGACTGCAAGCTTTCTCATTGTAAATTGCTTGATGGGAAGTTTATTCTGCAAAGATGTCAATCTCGGGTAGGAGCTGCTCCTACTTAAAAAGTTCTACACTAACTCTTCTTGCACTTCCTATTGAGCCTGCTGAAGTCTGTCCAGGCAGAAAAAGCCTGTCCAGTTTGGTACCACTGATAAATGTGCTTCATTCTCAGACACCTGCTCCTTGTGCTCTCCATTTAACTTCCAGTAAAACCTATTATGGGGCAGCCACCCATCTGGGGTATGTAATACTGCCTGGGAGTGCTGTGCCTTATGTTGGGAACACCTGGGCTAGCATTTTTGGGCTGGCTGTGGAACAGGTTCACGAGTGACAGGACTTTGCTAATAGGTGTAAAACCAAAGGCAGAGCAGAGGTGTGTAGGCTAAAGCCCAGGGCAGGCATGCAGGAAGAGGGTTGGCAGCACTGAAGTGAAACAAGCAGAGTTCTGACTTGTGAAATGACAATGAGAACTGTCTTAAGCTTTTATGAGGAAATTGCTATGGAGACAGAATCATAGTCGTTAAGGTTGGAAAAGCCCTTCAATATCATAGAGTCCAACCCTTCTCCCGGTGCGGCCACGGCCACCACTGACCCGTGTCCTCAAGTGCCACAGCCACAGGGCTTTTACATTCCTCCAGGGGTGGGGACTCAACCACTGCCCAGGGCAGCTGTGCCAGGGCTGGACAGCCCTTTTGGTGAAGAAGTTTTCCTAATATCCAACCTAAACCTTCCATGGCACAACCTCAGGCCCCAGTGTATGATCATGTGTAGGTAGACTGGCTATAGCATTCCCAGCTTGGTGAACAGTCCCTGGCCTGTGGCAGCCCAGTGCTCATTGTGTCCCCTTCCCTGTCGGGGGTATCTGATGGCAGCTCACAGTGGCTGTTGCTGGTGAGCCTCCAGTGTTCCTTTCACCAGATAACCTGGGGCACCTTGCTGGAACTGGGGGAGTGGGGAGAGCCTCAGCATGACAATTGTCCCTGTGTTTTGTCTTATGTAAAAAGTGTGGTTTATAGTTGTGTTATTGCATGGAAAGTCTCAGCCCAACTCATCCTTTGGGTTTTTCACCTGCATCAGGGCAGTTACTCTGGTTCCAGATCATGGGAATTTTCTTTTGCCACTCTCCAGTCATGCTTGCACACACAGTGCACCCCTGCTTCCACAGGTGTTTAAACTGCCGCCAGGATTTCCTTGGTGGGTGATGACTGATGGTGAGAGGCACCGTAATGCTTTTGTGATAGCTGGTGGCATTTTTCTTAGCAGTGGACTCTTAAAACTTCCACAGCTAGATAAAATCCCTGAGGATAGCTTGTACTTTCTCCCAGCCCTATCTACATCTGTGTTTTAACAAAACTGTTTAATTAGCTTAATACCCAAATACTAAATCTTGAATTTGAGGGTGTTTATTGCACTGCCTAAAACTTGCATTATTTCCATGTCTAACACACTCTTTTTAAAACTTTTTTTTTCTTTTCTCTTTCAGTCTTGGTCTTTGTAATGGGCAAAGAAGGGGTCCATGGAGGCGGATTGAATAAGAAGGCATACTCAATGGCAAAATACTTGAGAGACTCTGGGTTCTAGTTGTTAGGCAGACTGTTAAGTATTAGGGGAAGATTGCTATTAAACTTTCCTGGCGGTGAGCTTTAAACCTTACATTCTGGAAACTTTACTAGCAATGCAGGGTGATGGGGTATGAACCTGTGTCTCCTTTGTATCCCTTTGTTGGTGGGGAAAGGTGTTGTTTTTTTTTTCCCCCTTTAATTCTTTTCATTTCTGTTTTGTTTCCTTGTGTACTCCAGCATTGGTTATAGTCATGGGAAAGGAAGGTGTCCATGGAGGGGCACTCAACAAGAAAGCATATGAACTGGCTTTATACCTGAGGAGGTCTGATGTCTGAGCAGCCTCTCCCCATCCACCTAGCAGCTGTCTGCACCACCACCCGCTTGTGCTCAGTGCTACCAGACCGTAGATGGTAGTTTGTGTTTTTTTATTTACCATTTCCTACTGTCATAACTCCAGTTCCCCCTTGTTCATCTCTGTAACCACTGTAGGTAACCGAGCCCATCTGGCACCACCATGACGATGATATGCATGATAACTTGAAACTTGGGAGGGGAACACGCCAAGTGTAGGCTCTGCTTCGTCTTAGCAATTAGTATGATATTGACAGCTAAACCAACTGAGATACTAAACAAGGTGCCGATTGTACAATCTAATTTGATCAATGCCTCTTCAGCACTTTGAGCAAGTCACAGCTCACTAGTCTTCCTTTCACAGAGCACGGTTGGGAGGAAAAAAGTGTGTGCATATCTTCATTTCTGTCCCTCTCTTTGTTTCTGTTTTTTAAACCCATGTGTTTGCTTACACCCATTTTTATAGTGCCTGGTTTGTTTAACCAATTTGCCACTCAAAAGCTATTAATGTCACATTAGTTTTGTCATTGCACTTCACTGTAGGCTTAACTCTCTTACTTTTTCTTGATGTTGTCTGAAGGTTGTACTGCTTAACAAGTGCAATCACAAAACTATGAAAGGGTACAGATGTACTTCCTCCCATGACCTTAAACCACCATCCTAAGGACTCCCCAGACATTCCATCATTACAATAGCTCAGGCACTTTTTTTTTTGCCAGCTCCTGTTCTGTAGTTGACTTGTGCAAGGCCGCCACTGTGGCCATTAGCTAGCCTGGTATAACCAGCTGGAGTGTGTCTGGTTTCAGTTTCTCATAGGACCAATTTTAATTTGCAGCTTGGGGGTCGGGGGGTGGGTGGTGGTGTATTTGTTTTTTAATATGAAACTGCAATGTCATTGTGGAAAACTGCCACCTTCAGCTACCCTGGGAGCTCTGGCTTCAGTCTTTCTGCCATATCACTCAATGGTGCAGAGTTTGGCTGCTCTGAAGCCACTGTTTGGATGAAGGTCGGTAGTTTGTAAGCTAAACTGTCAAAATACCATTTCAAATTTAAAAATCTTTGTCTGGCCTGTCACACCCTTGCTGCAGAAATGATGGAGTGAGCTGCCTTGTGCACGAGTCATCTGAAAATGTCTGTAACTAAACTCAGTTCAGGCACGGTTCTGACCTGTATGTCCATTGCAAGAACTGCAGAACTCTGTATACTAAAGAATAAATGGGAGATGGTAGTGGTTGGAATAACTGACTTGGCTGTCTTGTGATGAATTTTTTAATATGTATTCTGTGCCATACTATTGTTAAAAAAAAAAAAGTGAACTGTTGCTATTGTGAGATGGATTTTAACTGACTCTGAGGGTTTCTTTTGACTGGCACTACCTTAGGGACATTCTAGTATTTGCTTCTATTGTTGGGCCTTGTGGATAATGTACAGATTTAAACAAATTCTTGTTGCTGATTTGTCCATTTCTTTCCCTGCACTTTGTTACATCTGGGATACAGTCTAACTCATCTGATTTAATATGCATTTCAAAAAATGCCATAACTATTAAAAACACCTTGTTTACAGACAGATGAAATAAATTTATTCCAACCAAACAAAATCAGACTGTTGGTAATTTTTTTGCTTCACACCCAGGAAATCCTCCGAGGCCCTTCAGTGCATGGCTGGCCACATTAGCAGGAGGTCTAAGTGCAGTTTTAAGTTTGGCAGGACAGCAGTAGTGTGATATGTGATAATGTAAGTGGTATGATATGATAATATGATAAATAGTGTGATAATATGACTTCAGTCAAAAGCCAGGCAGTCTTTGGGGTAGATCTTAAATTAGGAGATGATTTCTCATCTCTTAATTCCTCGTTTACCCAGCTCTTGGTGTGGGGTTCCCCTGCCCTCTGACTGCCCAGTACACCATTCCTAAACAAGCTGAAGGCACCTTTGCATCAGGCCTGGCAAAGGAGGCTGTGGTGGCCAGCCCAGGTCAGTACAGCCAGGGTGGGACTGTGCTTGCCTCACTCAGAGAAGGGGCAGATTTAAGATCTCCATTACCTTAAAGGATTGCACCTGTATTTGTTACTTCTGCTGAGAAGTCCTAAAAACACAGGCCCAAGGAGATGTGATGGTGAACCCTGGAGCTTGTGGGATGGGAGGACAGCTGAACCCAGATCATGGGAGGTCAATCTACCTTGCTGGGCCCTCAAACTAGTCAGGTGCTTCTGGACAGGACCTGAAAACACCTTTGTTTTCCCCTCCTTCCACACCTTCATCACTGGTGTCAGCTGCACCTGCTCCTCTGCTTGGCACTAGACCTGGGTCTAACTAACACCTTCCTATATATATATATATATATATAGTGTTCATACTCTCCCACTGCCAAGTGGCTCTGTGTCTGAACTGGATCTCCCAGTGCCAAAGTTAGAGCAGACCAACATGCACAGAGCACATTCCTGTTCAGTAGTAACTGGTACAGAGGATGCAAATCTGCTTCCCTCATAAAACACATGTGAAGCTGTGCTCAGTGTCTGAACACAAAGTTGCACTCACCCTCTGCAGAACCTCGGTTCTCCCTAGTAAGGAGGAATGAGGATATTATATTCCAAAAGCTGCTTCTATGGTAAGGCCAGAGTGGATAGAATTGACTATAGCAGCACCCCAGAGCAGAGCAGCTGCTGGCAGCGCACACCAGGTACTTGTCATCACATTCCTTAGTGTGACATTGTTCCTTTCTGACCAATTCCCCTCTCTTGGGGTGTATGTCACCTGTATACTTCTGCTTGGTTAAGAATTAGGTGGTGTTCAAATTACTATTTCAAATGCATTTGTTTGTGAGTTTTCCAAGCATAACTGTCTGCAACATTGCAGGCACTAGAATTGTGTAAGAGCATATTACAAAGTTTAGGTCAGTTCATGGTTCTGGAACTCTTCAGATTTTGGGGGCTGCTCCTGGATACAATAATGAATAATCATATGCACTCACAGCAACAGCAGGGACCTATTTTAAGAAACATTTTTCAGCATAGTAATTACATTTTCAGAAACCATTTTCCCATTTGGACTCACCTAGACATATGCACGCTGAAGGGGAATTTTGCCTTGTGAAAATATACCACTACACTGTCATTACCCCATGGCTGCTGGCAGCAGTGGTTTGGAGATGAATCATCCTTTCGTTATTATCCTTTTGCTGTGCCTCATTGTGCAAAATAAACTTTTCCATGCTCTCAGCCAGGCCCAGAAAACAGATCTGCACTGCAGGGTGTGTGGCTGCAGAGAGTCTAAGGTCAGAAACCACATCTGGGACCACCTCACCTGCTATGGCTTGTCCAGGGTTCTGGCACGGGGCTGTGGTTCTGCAGGCGCTGCCAGCTGGGTAGGAATTGTTCAGAGCACCCTGGTCTTCCTCCCACTCCCCCAGGCAAACTACAGACTGGCCAGTCCAAACTCCTCATCAAGCTAGAAGTGAACAAAGATGAAGGTTTTCTGCATAACTCAGACCCCTGCACATAGCACTGGTCAGTGCAACCCCTTGTACTGTGGTTCACAGTATGATGCAGGAAACATCTACTCAGGCTCCCAACAGTTCCATGTTACACATCTTCAAAAGCACTTCACCCTCAGTAATGGAGGCGAATACTCAAGGTCTCAAGTGAAGCAAAAGTTCAATAAACTCCTTCTGATATTTAAAGTGGAAAACATGTTTATTAACATTCTTTCAAGCTTTCCTTAGTCAAGGCCATATAAAAAAATCTCCATTTGAGTATATGCATGGTTTTACTTTCTACATAGTTACAGAGGTATTATATAGATCTACCTTTTTTTTGTGATACACTGGTAAGTACTGAGTTCTGTGAGACTGGTGTAAGCACTTGTTTTCAAATCAGGTATTTGAAAAGAACAATTTTTATATACAGTTTAGCAGACTAATGCAGCATAAAATGCTCTTAGTGAGAGGTATATGAGCCAAGGATCAATATAATACTTACCCTAAACTTCTTTTTCTGTGTGGAACAAAACCTCTGTCTTGGTTATCTCCCAACTCCCACCTCCTCACTGGAAACCAGACAACAAAGTAGTAGCAAGGAGGGATAATAATGTGCTTATGGTGGACCTGACCTTGTGAATTGCTCAAAATTAAACACATATTCTAAGTTTCCTCATCCTGGGAATTGCTCAATGGAAGTGCTTAAACTCAGCTACCATGGCAAACTCCAAAGGACTATTTGAAATCACTGCGTTGAGATAAAAGTGGAATTTCTTCTGCTTTGTTTTAACATATCAGCACATAGCATATTGATCTGCTCTACTTTTTCCTTTCAGCAGTGATGACAGTTTTTAGGAAAACTATACAAACATGCAAATACAGTTCTTGTTGGGCCTAAGGGGTAACACATATCTACATGTAATAAATATTGCTCTCAGGATGACCCAGTTGTAGCTACAAAATGGAAATAAAAGTCCTTTCAGAGAAATCCCATTTCAACAGGAGACATTTAGAGTCTCTGCGATATTTCAATTGATATAAACTATTAACATTATTCATTAGCATTGTGAAGTCCAGTTTAACTGTTGGTTTTGAGAAGACAGAATGTGTGACTGAATACCTGAATCAAAAATAAACCTACCTGTAATGATTTAACCAGAGTACTACTACATGAACTGCTGCTCCTATCAAAGAAACCAAATGGGTTACAGATTAGAAGAGATTCCCTACGCAAAGGTTTGTAAATAGCCTTAAGAACCCTTTTGTTCATACACCTATGGGTCATTAGTAGTCTCAGACAGTGTTTGCCACTCTGTACTCCCTGTCCTCACTGGGCTGCAGCTGAACCACTACACTTTCTTCATTCATCCCATTTTCCGCATCACTGCTATCAACATTGTCATTGTCATCCTCCTCATACTCCGAGGACTCGGTCATGTTCTGATGGGAATGGGACTCTGACAGAGCCCCGAAGGACTGTGTGCTGACCGAGGCCAAAGGCCTGAGCAGAGGAGTGTTCTCAGACACTTCATTCTCCTCTTGGCTGCTGTCTGTCTCCGAGTCAGAGTCCCCCTGGGAAGGGACCACTTTCTGCTTACACACAGGACAGGTTTTTTTTGTTTTTGTCAGCCACGGGTCCACACACTTGCAGTGATACGCTGTTAGAAAACAAAATACGAGGACATAATTATAATGGTGAAAAGGACAGGGAAACCTGCTAAACTGTTTCTGTTCAGTGACACAGAAGAATTTTAGAATGTAACTCACACAGAGAATTTTAATGCCAAATTTGTTGGTACATAGATTGTATGAAACACCTGATGGCTTATGATCTGAGTCACGTGGGTACATGCAATGAATACCTGTGTTTTCTACTGAGTGAATGAGAGCAGTAGTACAACAGGCCACATCTGATGACAAACCTTAAAGCTTTTCGAGCAATTCCATCCACTTTGCAGCAGGCGTGCCCACCATCATCATCCTCACATTGCCTCTCACCGCCACACCAACATGTATCAAAGCACCTCATTATTACATGACATTATCGCATGATTTTGTAGATCTTAAAGTAGGTCTGCAATTGGCACTGCAACTAGACAGGCCATGTTTAAAAAAAAGTATTTGTCTTACTTATAGTATTAAAATTTCAGCTCTTCTTAGTAAGAGAGACTTTACTCGGCAAAGAGCTTGTATTTACATGGGCCAGCAATGACATGTTTAGTACCTGGTCAAGCACACTGGAAACATGTTCTCCACACAAACTGATGGTAGGGCTTGATGGTGTTCAAGTTAAATTACCTCTGCAGTCCCCCACTTGGAGAGATGCCATGGACCTGTTCTTTCTCTTTTGAGAAATCCTTGTTTGTCAGCCTAGTTTGAAATTAGTTTTATAACTGAGGTTCTAAAAAGCTCAGCCTGTAGCCTGCTGTGCTGGCAGTGTGTAGAAAGCTGTAACATGTCTGCAGTGGGCCGGACTTGAGAAAGACTGTCACAGGGAAAATATTTCAATAACTGACTTCCAAGTGCAGTCAGGCAGTGGAGTGCACGGCTGCAGACTCCACGACAGACCCATCCCTTCAGCTGCACCTGTAAGCCACCAAGAGCTCAATTAAGTTTTGTGGTTTATTTGTCTTGGGGAAAGTGAAGGTCTATTTATTTAAATGTAAAAGTATTACAATAAATATGGGTACTCAGGGGACAGCATCAAGCTCCAATTTTCTTTCATGTGTATATCCAAGGAAACTACAAAGTGGGAATGCTAGCTTTTTAGCTTTTAAAATGAGAAAGCAAGCTTTCACTTCTCCCACTTTGTACATTCATTCTGGCATATTAGCAAAATGGAATTTTATAAATCACTAACTAAACATATGCACTGTAGGTTTTGGACAGTGTTTTGGAAAGCTGTTTTAATCTAAATTCAAACCTAAAATACAGTTGTTTACCATGAGAGCATGGAAGGATCCTGAGCTTGTCTCCATCCTCATATTCATCCAGACAGATGGCACACACATCATATTCATCTCCTACAGCATGTAATTGAGAATTAGTTTGACTTTAAAGGACTTGCAGCAGACCCCCCTGACACGCACACGAGCTTGGGAACTTTCATGCAAATTCTGTACTGATTTTTTTTAAGCAATATTTTAATGCTCAGCCAAGTCAGCTCTGCTCCCATTAAAGAAGTGTTAGAACTCCTCTATTTCAGTGAGAGCAGGGTCAAGTAAAATGTTTTGTATGCTTTCACTCAAAACTATCTATTTCAAGGTGACACAAAATTATCTCTGAAACTTAATACCCCTTTGATTTACAAGGTTTTTGGAGTTAAAAACAATATGGTCCAGTAAGTTAGACACAGAATGATCCACTTGCCTTTCTTAAACTTATGTACAGGAAGTTTCTTAAGCTGATCCTTCCTAAGCCGATTCCTTCTTGCTCTGTGTCTGTCCTGAACAAATTTTGTTATCTAGAAACCGACAAGATAACATGAACAGTAAGTTATACCAATAAAAGAGCAATAAAAGTTTTGATTTATGAAGCTTTGCAGTAAGTTGGTCAAAAAAGAACCCCAGCTAACACAGAATAACTTCTTCCCTTGCCTAAACACAAGGATGAAGCCAAACAAGCCTAAATTACGTTCTCCATGAACATGGCACTTGGAACTGAGAATACACAAGGGTTTTTTTGAGAGGAAAGAGAAACAAAAAGGTATGTATCCTACATAAAATAATGGTCATTGCTGCAATCCTCTCCTGAGGCCTGTGAAAAGCAGGAAGCATACTGCATAGCAAAACACAATTCAGTAAGTTTGAACAGTTTTCCTTACAGATTTAGATTATTACAGCTCTTTTAGGATTATTCCCACATTCATCAAAACTGTTTCCACATTAGCTAAAAGAGTAGTTTGAGAAGTAAAGGGTTTACTTTGAGTCATTGTTGCATGTTATACTATGCCATACTAAGATAACTCAGTAAAAAAAATAACTAAATATCTAGTAATATGAAGCTCTCCAAATAACTATAATAAATATTCTGTTTCCATTTTCTTAGTAGTTCTGAATGCTATTTCTGTTTAATTTCTCAATCTAGCACCTGTGATACAACATTTTTTCATATATGACGACAAGCAAAGAAATTAACAAAGGATATTTGAATCTAAACTGTTCATTCAGGCCCTTTCACCACAGCTAAACAGTAAGCTGTGTGCACAAACTGCAGTTTTTCTGCTGTAATCCAGATCCTTAGTGACAATCAGAGTCTCATGTAAATCTCCTAGTTAAAAACAAGATTGTCTCAAACAAGCAGGGACAGAATCAGGAAAGAGTGAGGACCAAATCCAACCTGGAACCTCCCTGGGATCAATTTCACCGCACCAATTAATTGTCCAGTGCTCTAGTCTGTTGAGCTGTCTCTGTGAAGACCTCTCCATATGCAAGCAAATCAGTACCTCCTAGTTTAGTATCTTTGGCAAATTTACTCAGTGTGTATTCAACCCCCTGTCCAGGTTGCTGTCAGCAGCACCTCAGAGAACTGGTCATAAAGCCGAACCCTGATGAGCACCACTGCAGCCCAGCCGCCCAGGTATTACCCTTCACTGCAACTCCCTGAGCACAGCTCACACTCTGTCCTGTGTACACAATTAGCTTTCATGAGGTGGCTTTGTGCAGAAGGACACTGTAAAAGACAGCAGCAAAAATTTTGCTAAAAAAAATTCATCTTCAGGTGATCATTCTGCTTTGTTTTGAGAGAGCTGCTGCAATTGCAATTGTGCCAAACATGCCCAGGATTGTCAATTAAATATATAACTTGCAGTGCAAAAAATACTAATGCAGAAAAATATTTTAAGTGAGTATTTATACAACAGTTGATGCATTACTTTCTTTTTATTAGACGGTAAAATAATAAATTTGGCACAGATTACAGAAAAATGGGATGCTGAGTATCCCGAAATATGTAGCTATGCTAACTTCCCATTTCAAGGAGAGATGTCCCAGCTGAGAACCCCTACAGGCAATGCATGTGCTGAGATCAGTGCTCTGTGCTGTGATGCTCCGTGCTCACACACTCATAGCTACACCTAAGTGCAGTACAAAACAGTGAGCCCTGCACCCTGGAGCAGTGGGACTAATGATTATTAAGTTTGGTAAGGTAGGATATGCTCTCAGTGTACAGGAGAGTAAGGACAGGTCATTCCGTGGGGCCAAAAAATAAGCACTTGTGGAGTTCAGAGTGGCAGTGAGGACAATTCATACACGCAGTTACACACTAGGGAGAACATCCAGAAGGCTCCTGATAGCCCTTTGACAAAATCCTGCACCCATCTGTTTTATTGATAACTAAATGATTACATGTAAGCATGGTACAGGTATGTGCAGTACACACAGCTTCACTCTTCCTTTAGTGTAGACCTTCCCTTAACTGCAGTGTGTGACACTTCCTTGATGATTTGAAAGAAAAAAATATTATTAAAAGAATAAACTTACCATAAATATGACGATGAGAATAAGACAGATCCCTACTATTATTAGGAAAGGGATTAAGTAGTACTCCAAAGGAAGACTGAACTCTGGGATTAACACAATGTGGCCACTGTGGGGAGGAAGAGATAACACTTTCTAAATTAATGAGAACTTAATGAACAAGTTGGGGAATAAATACAATTAAAAAAAAAAATTGTCACAAAAAAACACACTTACAGGAACCCTACCTGTGCACAACAACATAGAAAATTCAGTCCATACCCACACAACGTAAAGATAATTAAAATTATATAACACTGTTCCTTAGAACATTTTTTGAGTTAAAACTATTTACTGACCTCAATGAAACCTAGAGAAACCAGGAAAACCTCCTCATAGCTGCTTTGACAGCAGAATGAAAAAAATATAACATGACTATCAAAAGACACAGTGAAATTATTATTTACTAAAGCATTACAGGTTGCTCTCAGGCACAAGACTTCATCTGAAACACCTATAACCTCTGTCATCACAGCATCCTACTTTAAAGCCATATTCAAAAGAGATAATGATCTAATGCAAGGAGTAACACAGATGCATGCGAGTTAACCTACCCTTTATCGTAAGTAAACTCCTCTTTAAGAGAATTAGCTGATGTCTCACCAATAAAGACAGAAGGAATGTCAATCTTCTTTAAAACCTCAACTGTATAAAACAAAGTAGGAAAATAAAACTATTATTACATGTACAATCTATGGGTACTCAAGATACAAGACCTGAACATTAGGAGACTATCACAACAGGAAGATATTTTAACACAGTGACATCCAGACCAACACACATGCATGTTACAGCTTTACTTCATATAAGTACTATTATTTTCCCTACACAATTTCTGGGGAATTTATTGCAGGTAGAAAAATCAAAATTCCTAATGAAATAAAGGGAGTCTAAAACCAAAATAAGCTGACAAAACTGGATCATAATTTTAACTAGAACACCATTCTCCACTCAGAGATTCAAGCAAGTCACATAGCTCCATTAATTTCGAGAATTTCTGGCAACTTACACGATATTGTGAACTGGTTCTATAAGTTTTAATTAATCTGTCTTCCCTCCTTTTCACCCCAAACATAAATAAACATACTGGAAACAACTGTGGCTAGATAAGGTCAAAAAGAAGAAAGAAGAAAATTAAGAAGTCCCACAGCTTTATTTCAGTCTCAAGAAACTGGATGAACTGTTGTCTTCTCTGTCTACCAGTGAAGGCAGTAATAAATGAAAACTTATCGAACAATAAATCACATATTCTAGAAAACCTTCTCCTCAGCTTCACTTTATATTGATTTTCTGCCTAATACTTCACAGTTACGGCTCAAAGCAACCTGAGTTTAGTCCATCTCAAAGCAGTCAGGTTCCCCAAGGCAAAAGCACATGTGGCTGAACGTCAGCTCACTCTATGAGGTCTGTGTTTGTTGTGGACTTGTTCTACGTTTTGGTTACTCAGTGAAACCTGAAAATAAGATTCACATGGGTTGAGAATTCATTAACCCCACTTTCACGTAACTGCCCAGGCTACTCAGCTCCCATGTAGTTTCTCAAAGTTCACTCCTAGCTTACTCAATGGCATTTCCACTGGAAAATAATTTATTTTCCTCTTATTTATTTTCTTGTTCCATATTGAACTGGTTGAAAACTGAACAAAATAAAGAAATGCCACAAAGAAAGCAGTAACAGCACTAGAAACACAAAGCCACACATACCACAGAACAAACCCAACATTCTGACTAGATTTCAAGATGTTCTGAACATATCCACTTCATGAAGGTTAAAATTGGAACAGCTAACATAAGAAACAAATAGTAAATGGTGCAATGGTCTCTAAATACTCTTTCCAACTGAAAATGAGTGCATGTGATATGCTAGAATCCATTTGTACAGAGGAACAGGAAGATGCACCCAACAGTGCAACAACAAACTAGAATGACTATCACAGATGAACTTCATGATCTAAAGTCTTTTCCAACCTAAAGGGTTCTATGATTCTAAATACTAAAATGTCATATTATAAAGTTTGATTTCCTTCCAAATGTGTGTTTTATACTTTTCCTATATTTCCACTTAACTAACAACACATCAGCTATTTTCCACAACAGTAATATAAATCTAGCCCAGAACACTTGAACTAAAATTTGAAGGAAAACCAAAAGAAACGTTCAGAGAACGCACAAGTCAATGTATTGGTTCTTATGCAAAAATCTCCTGTTATTAAATCTTAAAAGCAGGAGGATTTCTCTGGGTTTTTTGTTTGGTTTTTGTTTTTGTTTGTTTGTGGTGGTAGTTTTGTTGTTGAGGTTTCTGTGGTATTTTTGGTGGTGCTGCTGTTTCCAGTGGGTGAAATGATATTCAAACAGGAGAGAAGAAGTGATACCTGTACTTACTGTCGTTGGATCCCATGCTTATGAGGTCATCAGAATCAACATTGTGAACTATAGCTGCCTTGTATCCAGCTCTCTGGGCATTTAAGACCTGTAAGCCACACAAAATGCTTATTGGAAAGACTATTGCTTCCAAATACAGTAGCCTGACTGTGCTTTCTGAGATAAGGTTTTTTTTTTTTTTAGAAAGCCATTTTAATACTGTCTGCAGACAGACTATAGATATCAAAAATAGAATTAACTTTCTACAGGTAGTTAAAAATATTTGATTGTAATTGAAAATAAAGGCACTAACTCACTTTGGTAATCTAGGTATCACCACTTGAGAGTTCATCAAGTCATATGAGTAGTATCTTTTCTGTGCTTTAGAGATGTGGAATATCTCACCTGAAAGCCCAGGTATAAGAAGCTTTCTCATGGAAAAGTGCAAAATTATAACTATAGGTACAAAAACTATTAATAACCTGTGTACCAGTTACATTTCTAATATAGACTCACCTTTTCATCAATACAAGGAAAACCCAAGGTCCATGTAAATGGCATTTACTGCAGCAACTATTACCAACATAAACTTAGCTAATTAAAATTGTTCATCTTGGATATTGCTTTTACTGCATCCATCACAGCATAAAAATCTCCACACAAGCTGAAAAAAGCACTTAGAGCATCTTGAGAAACTTTTGGGTTTTATCCCAATAACACCAATACTCTTCCCATATTGCTAATGACTATTTCAAACAGCAGAACAATTGATATTGGAAGATGCAGAATGTAGACACCTTGAGAAATCCCAATATTAAAAAAAAAAAAAAGCAAATCCACTTAGAGATGTTAACATACATGAATGGTTGGGAATTTGGCCATCGTTGGGAATATTGCATCACCACAGAAAATATCCATAGTGCATGCATAAACAAATCAAGAAATAGCTATGTACCTGCACTTGTAACACTTGTAATTTTCAACATAAAACAGAAGTAGAGAGAGGACTTCTAATTTTTATTAAAATATGCATTCTGTCAGTCAAGTAGCTAATGGGTAATTTAACTCACATCTCAGCAGACACACCACTTTCTGGCAGAAACTTTAAGACAAAATGTTGTACTACACATGCAATTATATAATGCGATATTGCAAGGGTATTAACATACTAAAGACGTGGATTCACTGGGTGCAGGGTATGCAGATACTTCTGCTCACCTTGGAAATGCTGATCCACTTGCTACTTTGCTCTTTGTCTAAGAAGAAATGAGTGGGAACCCCTTTTTCTATTAGTATTATACAAAATACAAAACGTAACCAAAAATTTTTACGTACAGAGCTAATGCGACATAATCCTTAAAGGACTGACTATGGAAATCCCTCAACAGCAATGTAGGAATCTCTCATATTCAGACCCGTTCCTTTAACAATGTCTCCAGAAGCAATGCTGCCCCATCAGTGTAAGGACAACAATTAAGACAGACAAAGCAGACATTAAAAAAAAGGCCAGTAGCCATTTGCCCCCTTTCTTTTCCCACTGAGCCATATGCACACACAGTGGCAGGATTCCCAGGACAGACTATGTGCCATTCCCAAGTCTGATGTGAAGGAAGATTACATGCAGTGAACCTGCCTCTGCAGGTGGAATCTACAGTCTAGGTAGAATTTATATGGTTCAATCACCACATAACTGAACCTACCACACAGCAGCAAAAGCAAATACAGCTGAATCTCCTTTTAGATCATGAAACTCAACAATAAACTGAAGAGCCCTGTTTTCCTTAAGATATCCTTAGCTGCCTCATTGTATCAGGTTAATTTTCAAGAAAATCAGTCTAACACAAATCACTCTAATTTTGCATTTTTAAAATCATAGAACATTAAGGATTGGAAGGAATCTTAAAAATCAGGTGGCTGGACCATGTCCAGAGAAGAGAATAGAGCTGGGGAAGGGTCTAAAGCACAAGGAGTGGCTGAGGGAGCTTGGGGGCTCAGCCTGGAGAAAAAGAGGTTCACACGTGACCTTCTCACTCTCTACAACTCTGACAGAAGGGTTTAGCCAGGTGGGGTAGGGCTCTTGTCCCAGGCAACCATCAGTAAGACAAGGGGACATAGTCTTAAACTGTGCCAGGGAAGTTCAGGTTGGACATCAGGAAGAATTTCTTCACAGAAAGGGCGATGAAACAGTGGAGGTGGTAGAGTCTCCATCCCTGAAGGTGTTTAACAAAAGACTGGGCATGGCACTCGGTGCTCTGGTGTAGTTGACATAATGGTGTTTAGTCACAGGTAGGTCATTGGTTAGACTTGGTGAGTTCTGGTTTATCTGTCTGGAGACAATAAAATTCTCCCTCCACTTCATATCCGTATCTATTCCACTGTTAGCTACAGAAATTTTTCTGAAGCACCAATAAGCTCTTTGAAACAGGGGGTGGGGGGAAATCAAATCTTACCTTGATATCAAAGTTGCACTCCAGCCTTCGGATTAACACAATAAAAGCACCAGAGGAGTTGTCTCTCAGTGGAGGTGGGGCTATAGGCTCACATGCATTCTCTGGTTTGGAATTTATTAGAAATCCCTAGAAAACATGAGCAGAAAACCAAGTTTCATTTCCCTTTAACACAAGGGTGAGTAGTCAAGTATATGGAAAGAAAACTGCTCATTTTCATACAATGGCTAAAAAAATTATTATTATCAGCCCAGTTCTATATGATAGTAAGATTTCTGCTACTTCCCCGACTACATATTTTGATTCATCAGAATTTTTATGTCTCCAAAGAATTTGAAAGTTTAGAAGAAAATACAATTTTCCTAATCCCATCATACTCAGACTCTGCAGTGTAATTCAAGAAAAAAGAAGACTGCATATACTACATTAATGTAGTGTAACTATTCTTCTAGGACATATGGAAACTAATCAAGAAACCATACATACAACAGCCTAAGAAACACCAACACAAACTCAGCACTCGGCAATTAACAACAGAACACAAGCAAAGTTCCATCTATATGACCCCAGCACTGACCTAGCACACAAAACAGTTGTTTTGCTATGGTAAGCAAAGATCACTCGATAAGCTACAGCTGAAAGCTTCAAGAAGTAGGAAACTCTGGCAATATCAACTTTGAAGCAATCTTTGAGTTGTTTTTAGGTGGCTGAGATGGTGGCCTTCTGCCAGCAGTCTGCAGCCACTTACTATAGAATCTGACAGTTTTTTACAACTTGCATACTAATAAATCTTAATCACAAGCTCTGAAATAGTATACCATTTTCATCCTATTGTAACAAATATCATAGCATTTTTAAAAAGTAATTAAAATCTTAATGCAAAGAGAAAGTTTTAGTATAATATCCAGTTCAAAAACTCCATCATTTCTACACATGTGATGACATCTATTTTAATTAAGACACGGAGCTGTCTAACAGTTAAAAAGGTCAGAATCAAAGCTGCTTATATCTATTTCTGGTGTATTAAATTGGCTCACTACTTGGGTCACTTAATCACCCTCTGATTCCCAATATAGTCAGTAAACAACTACGCAGCTTTAACATACCTTCTCCCCAAAATAACAGCCACCGGGCATGGAAATTAAGCCTGCTTGAGGGGAATTGCAGAGAAATTCCTGAGTTACAGGAATTCTTGCAGTACTTTATTACCCTTTGGGATTAAAAGGGCAACATGGAATTAGAGAGTGATCCACCCTTTCACCTTATCACCAGCTTCTTTATTTTTTGTTTTTTATAGAGGTTACTCTCAACACTGCAACATTAGCAATGCTGCAGAGCCGGTTTTTTGGGGCCATACAAGCTTACAGACAGAAGAAACACAAAAACAAGTCCCTGCCCACATGGGCTATTCATGGCCTCCAGGGGGTGTATATTATACAAACTCCCCTTCTCCAGAATTTGGAAGGTGGTCTGCCTAAATTTTTGTATAAGAACTCTAAGCTGTAAAAGCATACACATCTCAGTCATAAACACTCATACACTGTTCAAAGGGGACAGCAAGACAAATCACTGCCATGTGACTGTGTCCATGTAGCCACTACCACAGCAAAAAAAAGTAAGGAAGCCTGAACTTCCCACAAGCCCTAAATTGCCTGGATGGCCAGACACAACCTCCTTTCTCATGGACAAGTGTTTCAATTGCCAGAGTGGAACAGAAAATACATTTTATCCAAAATGAACAAACTTACTGATGCTGACTTGTACAAACATGACTCTAAAGGAAACAAACGGCTCCTGTCCCTGAAGAGCACCTCAGATCAGGCAGCCAGAGAGAGGGAGCCTGCCCCTTGATGCTGAACTCTGCACAGAACACCAAAATGCATAATCTCAGCAACAAACTACCTCAGAGAATGTGAGGACTAGAACTGAACTAGATATTCATCTGGCTTTTAAGTACTTTTCTAAGCAACAGGACTATGACACCAGTTCACAGCATTAACATCACCATAGGAAATTTATTTTTAAATAATTTAGTTTCTACCTCCTCTATCTTATATTACAGAGATAAAAGTTATAAATAAACGCCTTCACAACAGTTACAACTGTCACCAGTATGTCTGGACAACTACTATCTCAGCAGAAGCCAGAAAAGAGCAGAAGGTGCCTTATTATTGCTGTCTAAGGAAGATGCACTTATTTAAACCTCTCACAGTTCCTTCCCATTTTACTTTCAACTTAATCTCTCTTCTGTTAATTTCACTCAGTTCACCTACACATCTTCCTGTGTTTCAAGTGAGTGTACTGACCACACTAAAGACATGAAAAGTAGTAGTACATCCTGCTGTACAAAACATTCCTGCTGCTGTATTTCAGAAGACATCAAGTTTTCAGAATTTCTAATCCAATGCAAAATAATGATAAAGCCTTAACCTGCACTCCCATGGCCATATCCATTTTGGACAGTTTTTGCATATTCATCATTTTGCATGAATTCAATACAGTTTTTCCCTTTCCAGTTCCTCTAACATTTGCCAATCTTTACATCTTACTTCTGTCTTCTCTAATACTAGGTGACTTTTACGACTGCATATGGTATAATATTTATACGTTTTTCCATGTCAATGAAAACATGATTAAGAAAATTAAAAAAAAAAAAAAGCCACCTGCATATTTTCTACTAATTCAATAGATCAGCACTTCTTAGTACCTCCTCTTGATATTATTATAACCAGTTTTCAAGTCACAGCCCAGCATCCTTACCCAAACATGATGCTATTTCAAGAAGTAAGACACTAACAGATAAGTAACAAAAACATGTGTGTGTATCTGCATTTTCCCACTTATTGATACAGAATAAAATAAAAGAGCATGAGTGTAACCCACGCCTTAAGGGGCACTGGGACAATGCGGGGATCTTCTCACCTGCTACGGGGTGTGGAATGCAATTGAAATGAAACCATGTAAGGAGAGGGCACAGGATCAATCACAATCCCTGCCCTGGACTCCAGCGCTGGGCACAGCACACAGCCACCACAGCAGAGCTGCAGCCCCTGCCCCTGAGCTTCTCCCTTCGGTTGCTTGAGCAACGCAACAAGCGTAGCAAACAGACAGCAGTTGTAACTTCCAAAAAAACTGACAGAATAATTATTGGTCCACACGCAAGGAAATAGCCGCTCTTGCCATGCCACCCTTCACAGTGTGAAAGGGCTTCCCAATGCAGGACTGTAGGGAGACCATGAATCTTCCAAATAGGTTTTTCAAAAAATTGTACCAGCACAAAATTAAGTCTGTCTTCTGCTGATTCCAGTGCAAGGTAACTGACAACATGTATTAGTATTGCCATCAAAACACAGAAAACAGTGGTCTAGCAAACTCTTAGATTTCCAGTCTTTACCTGTTTTTTAATTTATTTGATAAAAATTTCAGCAAAGTCTCCTTAAGTAGACAAAAATTACCAAAAGTCTCTTCTTAGGAGAAGAATCTGCCTTTTCACAGGCAACCTCAGAACCTTTGCACATTTGTTTTGTTTGAGCAGTTGATTAACAATTTCTGTCTTTATTTTTCCTTGGCACTACATTCCTTCAATTTTTATCTTTTTTAGCTTACAGAGGAAATGCTCAGCAGATACAGGTCTCTTTAAATATATTCAACATTCAAATTCAATCTACACTTCCCAATCAAATCTGTCATTATCTCGCACCCTCTGTGCCACACACTGAGTGCCAAAAAGGATTGTGGGGGTGTTACCCCACCCAGCCCTCAAGCCCTGCACAGCTGCTCACTCACTCCCCCACCCGCAGGATCAGGGAGGGAATTGGAAGGGTAGAAGCTAAAGAACTTATGGGTTGAGATAGAGACAGGGTAATAAGAAAAGCAAAAGCCACACACACAAGCCAAGGACAATAAAGAATTAATTCACTTCCTCCATAGGCAGGCAGGTGCTGCAGGGCCCCATCACACACAACAGTGACTTGGGAAGACAAACACCATACTCAAAAGTCCTTTCTCTTCCCTCCCCCCACTTCACATACTGAGCATGATGTCATACGGTCTGGAATACCCCTTTGACCATTTTGGCTCCTCTGTCCTGGCTGTGTCTTCTCCCAGCCTGCCATGCACTCCCAACTTCCTCACCAGCGTGGCAGTAGGAAGAAGCAAAAAGGCCTTGGCTATGCTGGCACTGCCCAGCCATAACAAAATCACGTCTGTATAATCAACCCTGTGTTCAGCACAAATCCACAACACTGCTCCATACCAGACACTGGAAGAAAATAAACTCTAGCCCAGCTTAAACCAGCACTGTTTTTTTTTTTTTTTACCTTCAAGCCTTCTGCTGGCAGTCTGTAGCCAAATCTAGCAGGTAGATCATCAAATGTCCGGGTTCCATTTTCAAGGTTATACTAAGAGAAATACATTTTAAAAAAAGTTAGGTTTGCAACCAGACAGAAATAGTTAACGAGTATAAACAAAACCAGACATCACTGTATATTTTTTTGATTAAAATATTTATCAGACATAGGACATCTTGTGACCATGTCAATGAAATCACAAAACTGCTTATTCCACCTGTCTTCTACTCACATGTTAACATCATTCTTTTCTTATCTAGCTGTCAAAACAAGAAAGTAAGTAACAGATATTTTGTTGAACTATTTATATGGTAAATCTTTATTTCTACTGTCTAAAATTCAAACACTATCATATGTGCACAACAGAAACTACAAACAAACCAAACAAGCACAAATCTGAAGAGCTGGGACATTTGGATGTGGAGTTTTCTTTGGATGGTAGTGGTGGGTGTTTTGTCCTGAACTCATTCGTGTACAGGGAAAGAAAGCTTTTAAGAGTTGTTTTACTCTAGACAAAGAATAGCCTCCATATGTCATCCCTTCCCATTTCTCTACTATACATTCAGATTAGTAGCTGAAAAGCATCTCTCCAGTTTTGTTTTATAATAACTATAAGCTTTAATTCTAAGACACAGGAATACTGTAAAAGATCCTAAATATGTGCATACTTTATTTCCCCTTTCTTTGTTCATCTTCTCTGGCTGTATAACATGCCTGACCAACACAGAATTCAAACAGAAGAAAGTGCTGTGTATATATGGCACATTTTTTAATTTAAAAGTTTCCTGCAAAAGTTGTGAACTCCACAGTTAACAGATTTGAACATGCATCGGTTGTTTTATTAAACGGTTTAGTGAGTCAGAAATATTTGTCTATTCATATCATCCAACTGTCACACAGAACAGCCATGCAAGGATTGTGCTTGCTTCAGAGGGATGTTTCCTAACAGCCAGGCTTGGACAGGGGAGCTCAAACTACAGTTCAGAGAAAAACACTGCCATGATTTATCGGATGTCTTCCAAAGGAGCAATGTTTGGAAAGAGCTTTCTTCCCACAGACTTTGAGGGGAAAGAGGTAGAAATGGAGCCAGATTTCCAGGAAGCTCCTTTATTCTGTGTAACCAATGTGCCCCACACAATCTGTCCTACAGACCTTCCATGAGAGAGAGCACTAGTGCACCACCTTCCATCCACCTTCTCCACAACGTCCTGAGTTCAGGCTACTGTCAGTTTGCCCTCGAATCACTTGACAAGCCCCAGCTTAAGCCAGGAGTTCGACACAAGCCTATTTCTTTTTACCCCTTTTTTTAAAAAAGAACCAATCCTGTCTCACATGCACATAACAGCACTTTACACAAACATGATCCTTTGAGGCTGCAACTATATGAGAATACAGAAGCATAAAACCACTCCTAAATTTAAAGGGTTCTTTCCTTGGTAGGAACCCAAAACTTTGACCAGAGTTTTGCTAACAAATGGTTAATCATTAAATAGTAAAATCTCTCAAGACTGTAAGTGATCTGTACACCAGCAATTCCACGTGACACAATGCAAACACTCCCTCTTTTGAGCATCTTTTAAGCATTCCACTGGCTCCTTTGTATGGCAGTTTAGTATCTAGTTCATCTCTTAATTTCTTACTTCAAGATATTCTCAGAATAAATCTGCAACTTCCAAATATCCAAGAATAAAAGACGCTTCATTTTTATACGGTATTGTTTTAGACTACTACACACAAAGCTTAAATAGAAAAAAAAACCAAACTAAATTTCCAAAGTGCCCTATTTTTCTTTTTTGAGGTTGGGGTGGGTTGTTTGTTTTGTTTTAAGTAACTTTTCTAAGAGAGGAAGAAGCAAGAATGAGTTAGGTTTTTATGAAAAGAGGAAGCTCATGCTTGGTGACAGAAAAAAGAGGGGAAAGGGAAATTGTGTTTACAGTAAAAAGTTTAAAATTTCACAATAAAATGGCGATGTCAGTGCCATAATAAAGCAATTATCTACCTGCATCGTTTCTTTATATTTTTTTCCTCAAAAAGTGTTTATAGACTAGTAACAATCTGAAAGTCCAAATACCATACTTTAGCATTCATCAACCACACTTTACCACAAACTTTAAAGAATTATTTTAAAATTTGTCTCCAAGAGTTTGTCACTCTGTTCTCCAAAACTGATATGACATTAACAACTCTCCTCAATATTACTGGAACAAGCAAGAGGCTACAGTAATTAGGTTTAATTATCTCAGTAGCTTAAACTCGACCCTACAAAGACATTTTTAATTTCCTCCTTAAAATGCCACAATATATCAAAGTGGTAATAAACAGCACAGCAACAGCTTTTACCATTGATCTATGTTCATTATACTGTTTATTATTTTCCTTAATGACAATATATATTTTCAGCTATTTAGAAATTGTATCTAGGTGTAAGATATACAAAGCCCCTTACTGACAAGGCCTCCAGCCCACACAAATAAATTATACTACCCACAGAAGATTATTTAAATCCAGTAGCCCTACAAAACAGCACCTATCACCAAAAATTAAACTGCTGTCTAAACTAAAGAATGGAATTCACAGGGTTATAACATGCTCCAGGACATCTGGTCAGAGTGGAACTTTGTATATGACTAAGGGAATTAGGTGCTTTCACTGTCATGGTACCTGAGCACCTACCATCTGTAAACTCATTTGAAAATGTACAATTTATTGTTTATTGAAGTAAACTGTTAAGGCAGATCTGTTCCAAGCAATCTGCTATACTATTTATTGTATTAACTGATTCATTAACAGAATAGTTGAAGAGATTATTCAATTTCATAGATATTTAATCCATGCAGAAAAATGTTATTATACTTACTGCTAAAATATCTGCCTCCACAGGTAAAAGATTCAGGAAAGCAAACAACTGCACAGTCACAATAGTGTATATCTGAGTGGCAGACAACATCAGCATTCCTATTGACAACAGCATATTTTATTCAATACCTGCAAGAAAAGAATCAGAGTCAAGGCACATAGCAAATACTTTCCTGTGTCATTTTACAGAACTCTTGGTCACTTAAAACTTTTCTGCTATGGAAGTATGCAAAATGTTACTCAATGTATACCTCTGAGAAACAAGTAATCTTAAAGTTATATGATTATTCTAGAAGTTATATGATTATTTTAGAAGTTCCTTTTGCTAGAAGCATGTCCCTCCATGGGAGCGACAGCACATATAAACTACAAAAACTGTACGAGCAAGACTTCAAAAGGCTTTAGGCACCACAAAGCAATGCAAGGGGTACAAAGGGAGGATCACTCACATTACATTAGTCCTCCTTAGACACTTAATTTTAAACTTCCCTTCTTGTAGCACAAATCCAAATCAGCAAAATTCCTGATGTACATCGAATAATTCCACTAAAAGTACGAATTCCAAAAATACACTTGCAAAAGCAATGCGATACCAACTTGAAGGAATTCAGATTTCTCTCAGGCTTAGCTACAACATGACTGTGGGCAAGCAACCTCTTAAGAACACAGAAAGCACAAAGTATCTTATTCCCTTTATAAAAGCTCATACCTAAACAAATGATCAAGTTAGAAAACCCAACATTCAGAACTTAAATATAAATGATCCAGTACACCTCAAACTCATGAGTACAAAACAAGCACCAATGAAGTGTTACATTCAGCAGGAAGTGTAACCACTTTCACTCCTGAACATAAGAGAATTGTATGGTCCACACATGTCTAAATCTCTCTAGAGATTCTTCCAGCCTCAAAGTAAGAAATTACATAAAATAGTCACAACACAAAACAATGGGTCCATTTCTGGGTCCAATATAGCTATAAGAATTAAACTAATTAACAGACAAGTTCCAAAAGTGGACAGTATGCACTTAATGTAATTATTCAAACATCTGGCTCTCTTCTAACTTCTTTTACTGGAGTAAATAAAAGTACTTCACAAAAACACTCTAATTAGGTCACCCAAAATGTTAGTTGAAACAATTTTTTGTCAAAAACCTCCAAACTGTGGCTTCTTATACAAATGGTCTCATGTGAATTCCTTTTCATTTGACTGTAGATAGTTCTTCTGAAAACTGTTTGACTTAAACTAAGAAATCACAGCCAACACTACTACTTTCTTTTTCAGAATCAAGAAAAACCTAAGAACTCCTGTCCTTCTGACCCATCCTTCATGGGTTTTTCAAGCAAAAAGCATTGTCCCATGATGTGAGGTACACAACATTAATTAAATCCAATACCTGAGAGATAGACTTGATTTAAGCTAACATGAAGATAATTAGAATTTATTATTAGCATTTGGAGGAAACAGCTGATACTGATACATTCAACTGTAGTACTGAAAGTTTTGTCACTCTGTTCTCCAAAACTGTTATGACATTAACAACTCTTAATGTTGTTAATTAACAACATGATTCCAACTTGTCAGAGTCAGACATATAATGCTTTATGAAATTTTCAACTGGTTCACAGAAATGAAGTTACACTCACTGGAAAGAAACACTAGTGAGTTACAAAATTAATGAACTTTTATTACTAAATTAAGATTTATCACCTTCTCTCATCAGCCTGCCCTAAAAAAGACGACATCAGTGAAACTGGAAGGATAAAAGAACCATTGTTTCAAAAATACAGCCATTTTTACTATGACAGAAACAACAATACACTTGAAGCTACCAGAGCACTTTAACCAACACAGTAAATCCAGCACAGAGAAAAGCACTACAAGAGTATTAGGCAAGGTTAGAAAACACAAGAATTAAAGTGGTCCTTGCAAACAAAATGCACATACAGTGTACTCTTCCCCTTCAAAGTTACATGCACACAAATTCTTCTGTGCTCAGGATCTGATGCCTCAAATTCAAGCCAAAAAGCCTTACAATTCCTGAAATTCCATGGCTCTTTGGAAAGCATGGCCCTCTCAGCAGAAGGAGGCAGCTCAGAGCACACAGAAATGCAGATGTGTGGAAAAGGGCTATACTGTAAACCAATCAAAACAAGTTAAACATGACTCTGCAGTAAGCTTCCACACTTTTACACCTGATTTACCAGTATGTATAGAAAAAGTTGCCCTTAAATAACTTTGAGTATTTATTCCACTCTCCCTGCTAGAACGCACAAACCGAACTGTGCCTCAGGTGCAGCATCCCTCTGTCACGGTCTGAAATGAAGAGGGGAAAATGTGGGGTGTGCCAGAGCAGCATAGCTATGAGCAGCAAAACACCCCTGGAGTAAAGACTAAGCACATATAAGATAGAGGTCACAAAGGCCTTACACAATTTGAGACATAGACAAGACCTTTAACAGCTTTTGGCAAATATGCACAGATTAGGCTTCACAAACTACACCTGAATACGAAATTTTCAGATATTTGTATCTCAATCAGCTCAAAATGTGTTTCAGAGCATAATACAACACAAAGCAATTCCATGTTCACGTGGTTATGTTTACATTTTAACTCTTTCAATAAAACAACTTTTCCCTCCCACTTCTGAAAAAAAAATTACTTGTACATCTGCATGAAACAAATCTAAATTCTATTATTTTAAAGCCAAATGTGCTTGTAAATCTTACAGCAATCACAAAAAAACCCGTATGAATATACAGAAACTTTGTGACGAATTCCAAATATTTTGGAAGACTGGACTGCACAATCCAAAATTTCATAAGCAGAGGATGAACAAAAACTAGACAGCTAATAACAGTAATTCTCATTCACATCTTCTAATCTCCCCATATCTGAATTCTTGCATTTTGATGCCATCGTATCATTACTGACACAAATCTCCATCTCAGACCTATCATAAAACTGGACACTGATGCACGCGAAGATCAGCATTCACACCTGTTAAGACGCAGGAACAATTCTTCTATTAATTTTAACGTTTTTACCAAGAACTTGGCTTTCAGCCAGTCAGACTTCACACTATTCCTCATCCTGCAAACCCAACCAGCACCTCCAGTCAGCCTCAAGAATCACACACCCGGCAGCGACGAAACGCGCGACCCGGGGTCGAGCTTCCACCGGGCCAACCGCGACGCTCGGGGAGCCCTCCAGAGGCCTCCGCTCCGCTTTACTCATCTCCCTCCCGTGGTTCCTGGCAGTCCTGGGACCGCGGCCGCTCCAGCCGGGCTCAGCCCCGGCTGGGCCTAAGCCACCCACGGAACCGGGCCCCGCCTCGCCACTCCAAAGGTGAAGGCGAATAAGCACTGCGCAATGGCGCACCAGTCCCGTAAGCGCTCAGCCGCCGCACGGCCGGAGCGCCCAGGGAGCCTAGCGGCCGCGCCCCAGTGCTCACCTGCGGCCCGGGGGACCCGCCCCGCGCTCACCTGCGGCCCGCGGTCCCCGGGCGGCCTAGGCCGACGCCATGGCGCGTTCCGTGCGATCGGCGCCCGCGCCGGAAGTCCCGCCTGTCGCCGGGCGGTCGCGGGCGGTGGCCCGGGATAGCCCATTGGTCAAAAGGGCTGTCACTCAACCCCGGAGGGGCGGGCCCGATCCCGGCCGGGGCGTGGCTCTGTAGTGGCTCCCGCCCCGCCGCCAGGTGGCGCCCGGCGCCTCCGGGGCCAAAGCGGAGCCTCCGGGAGAGCCTCGCACATCTGGGACACATCTGGGGCACATCTGGGGCACACCTGGGGCACACCTGGGACACGGCTGGGGCACACCTGGGACACGGCTGGGGCACACCTGGGGCACATCTGGGAGACCCGTCACTGCGTCCGTCCCCGGTGCAGCTCCTCGGACGCTCTCCCGTAGCTGCCCGGGCAGGTCCCAGCCCCGCTGTCCCGGGACACCGGTTGGGAGCTGCCGCACCCGGACTGTGCTAGGCCGTCCCGGGCTGTGCCCGCGGGCCCGACCCCGCGCAGGCGCCTGCGGGGCGCCGCCCCTTCCCGGTTGTTGGTGGTGGAGCCGCGGCGATGTTGCTGGTGCTGTCGGCGGAGCACAGGGCGCACCTGGGCTGTTTGCCGCGGGCCGGTGGCGCAGGTCGGGGCAGTGGCGGGTCCGCGGGCGGGGGGAAACGCGCCCGGCCGGGGCTGCAGGGGGGTCTGTTCTCTCTCTGTCCTTACAGCCGTTGGCGAGCTGGGGCGCCTGGCGCTGGAGCAGCTGCGGCGGGGAGCGGCTCCGCGGGCCTGCGAGTCCGCTGCCAGTGAGAGCCGGGCCGCGGGGAGCCGGGGGACCGGGCCGGGGAGCGGGGGACCGGCCAGGCCGTGGGGAGCGGAGGGAGCGTGCCGCGGAGTGGGGGGACCGGGCCAGGGAGCGGGGGAGCGGGCCGGGCCGTGGGGAGCGGGCGTACCGGGCCGGGCTGTGGGGAGTGGGCCAGGGAGCCGGGGGAGCGGAGCGGGGAGCGGGGAGAGAGGCCGGGGAGTGGGCTGGGGAGCGTGGAGACCGGGCCGGGCTGGGGGGAGCGGGCCCGGGAGCGGGGGGACCGGCCGGCCCGTGGGGAGCGGGGGGACCTGCCAGGCCGTGGTGGTTCCGCGGCAGGAGGGCGGGAACGCGGTGGGCTCTGCGCCGGCCACGAAGGACCTCCAAGTCCCCGAGGCACCGCAGAGCGGGGCCGAGAGAACGGGCTGGCGGCACGGAGCTCCAGCACCGCGGGGGTCGGTGCTTCGTGCCCGTTGTGGGGAGGGCTACGGACATCCGTTTTCCGACACAAACCCTTCTCTGTACCTTGCCATAAGAAATTGGGTTTTTTGCGCTAATATGCTGTACATTATTATTTGAAGGGTGTGAAACCCTCTCTTTTTTTTTTTTTTTTTTCCCTAAGCATATTTTGCACGTTAAGAATTGGGAAAGTTTGCAGCTTTGAGTCTCACTGCTGCGGCAGTTAGCAAGTAAAAAACACTTTGTGCTTTCTTTAAAGGAAAGCTGAACGTTAGCGCTGACATCATTCAGCACGGGGTAGAAGGACTAGTGTATCTTCTTACTGAGAGTTCCAAGCTTATGGCAAGTATACTTTTTCATGAGGAATTTGCGGATACACTCAAGAAATGTCTTCTGCACTCTTAGACCACTAAAAATACTGGCAATGGGGAAAACATAGCTCAAAATTTAATGACATGTATTGTTTTAGTTTCAGAATAAGGTGTCTCATGTGGTTGTCTTATTGAAACATTGTGTCTACATGTATGACTCTGGAATTTGTATTCAGTATCTGAAGCTAAAACTTGACAATATTTTAATAGTGTAATATATTACATATAGAGAAGCTTACTTCAGGATGAGCTCTAAATAATAAAACTCAAATGAAGAATTTGTTGTTCAGCTACTGCACAGCATCTGGGCTGGACTAGCCCGCTGTTCAGCATTCCTTGTCTTTGTCCAGTGTGGTGGGTTTGAGAGCTTTTTCAGCTCTTGGCATCAAAAGTTTGAGTGGATATAAGCAGATACTAAATGATTCGTAGTTGGACAATTACTGTTTCCATCAGGAAGACTACTAACTATTGATATAGTACAATATTTGAGCAATGACTACATGGAGAAGGGATACAGAGACAAGGAATGCCAGATTAAACTCAGGCAAGTGTTGCTCCCAAGAGTAGGTGGGGAGGGGATGGAAATGGTGCAGAGCCTTTCCTTGAAACAAGGGGTCTTGACTGACAGGTTACAGTGTTCTGTGGTAGAACGTGGTTGTTTGCAGACCGTTATTGTGGGGTGGTGCACTGCAGAGGTACGAGGATGGAGTAGGTAACAGCTTCCCCAGTGCTGGGCTTCTCCTGTCCTTGGGACAGGAGCCTGAGCACTGTGCTGTGTGCTGCTCCTGTGCAGATTGCTGCTGGGTGTTTGTAGATCAGGTTGCACAGTATCTGTGTTATCTGTATCTGTTTATAGGGTGCACAGGAGCACCCTGACAAATGGATTCACACAGCATGTCGTGCCTTGTGACACAACTGAGGTGCTCCCTCATGCTCTTTTGGTCTTTGATGTGAAGACTTACATGTGAGGGGGTTGAGTGTTCTTTAAAAAAACTGTTCCTGAATCTCATACAAATCTGCAGTAATACATCAACATCTGTAGATCCTTTAAAACCTAGATATTTGTTTTGTCCAAGGTGAAGAATTGTACTTGGACATTCCCACAAGAAAATAACTGCACCGTAGCATATGTGATGTTTAGTTACAGTTTTACTCGGTTTTCAGGAAATAATGATGATTACCTGGCCTAAATGGTTATTTCTAGATTTCTGAGGTTGACTTCCAAGATTCCATTCATGTTTTGGGATTCTCAGATGAATTGAAGAAATCCTTGCTCCAGCTGTACCTTGACAACAGGAAAGAGATCAGGAGCATTCTTGGAGAGCTGGCACCAAGGCTTCCCAGCTACCACAGTCTGGAGTGGAGACTGGATGTGCAGGTGACTTCCCTGATGTTTTTAGTATTCCATCCTTTCCTTCACATATTTTTTGCATAATAAAAAACCTGCTAAACAATGTAAGAACAATTGAGACAGCAGTACTTCATGTATTTAAAAGTGACATGACTTTGTTAGTGTCCCACAGACAGCCAGCTGTGAGATGAACAGGATATGCAATGATGCAAAGTACTTGTTGCCTGATGAAAATTGAATTCATGGTTCTCTTGATTTTTTTAAAATATTAACATATACCAATCATATTTGGTCTTGGTTATCACATTATTTTCAGAAATATTATGAAAGCATTGATTAAAGTGGGTTAGTATTCCTTAATTATAAAACACAATAGTAGCTTGTGTGTATCTTTTAATGTGGATGAAAAGGGTTTCTGAACAGTTGTCTGAATAGGTTCTACAAAGCTGTTGAGAACTGTTAAGAACAATCATTGATAACCAATGATCATTTTTCTGTTCTTGTTCCACTGAACCACTCCTGCAGCTTGCAAGCAGGAGTTTGAGACAACAGATCAAGCCTGCTGTGACTATGAAGCTGCATCTTAATCAAAATGAAGATCAAACTGCCCAGGTGTTGCAAACTGACCCTGCTACCCTTCTCCACCTTATCCAGCAGCTGGAGCAGGCATTGGGGGAGATGAAGATGAACCACTGCAGAAGAATAGTGCGCAACATGAAATAACCCTGGTTCTCCTCTGCTCTCTTACTAAGCAGTTTGTAAAACAACTCAAAACACTGCTCACAAATACATTTTGAGGAAAAATAAACATCTGGATCAGATGAACTGTTTTCCTGTGCCAGGATCTTGAGCCAGTATATACTGGCCAAATATCCTTGGCTGCCAGCTTTGCACATCTATATGTGGTGACCTTTTTTACACAATCATCTTCATATATAGTACATGGTAATTAAATGTGATCAAATATTACTACTTGGGATTTTTGACTGGTATTTTTAATGTAAATTACCTCTGTTTTCAGGTGAAACACAAGATTAGCTGATACATAGGTGAGTGGTTTCCCTCATTCCATCTCTCCTCACTACAGCCATAGTCTGGAACTCAGGGCAGCAAAGCAGAAGTTTTAGATAGAGATCTTAGAAACCTTTTGTGTCATCTCACTACTGCCTGATGAATCTGAACATATTTGCCTTTTTCTGTCATAAACATTTTTAAAAATCCAGCTGCTGTAGAGCTGATTGGCATCACGGTAAGTGCAGGCAGTCTATACATGGGTCATATCCTGAAGCATGGGCTAACTGAGAAGGGGGAGGGTTTTCCTTGGGTATTCGGAGTAAAATGATCAGTTGAAAGTAGATGTTGAGAATGCAGAATGTCACTGGAGAGCCTGCATGTTCCTTTGTGCAGTGTTTTACAATATTGAAGAAGGAAAAGCTGCAAAACAGAATGGTTTTGTTTCCTTTTACAAAAAATTACCTCAACTAAGGATGGTCAAAGGTAAACTTGGAAGCTGGGTGAAACTGAGAGAAGCTCAAACTCTGGCAGTGATCCACAAACAGACTCAAGGAGAGAGGGGAGGAGAAAGATCCTTTACGCCAAGCGTCTTAAATTGTACCTTTCAATTTGTTCTGGGGGAACTCCTGAGCCTGGAAAAGCATCTGCTTGGCAGTAGGATTTGGACTTAATTATTAGAAAAGCAGATTTGCCTTTAGGTGAGGTTGGAACTGGTCTACACCTCTGCAAGTTCTTGCTTCTCTGTCTTCACAGCACCCAGGGCAGCTACTGAAGGCTTAGCACTTCCAGCCTGCTGGTGAGTGTGACTGCATGGCAAGCAGAACTGGCTGCTGGTGCCTCTGTACGGCAGGTGAGGCTGGGAGTGAAAAGGCACACGTGTCAGTAGCCCAGAGATACTAGTAAAGTAGGAATTCACCCTTGGATACAGACTTGGATTTTGTTGTAAACTCCCAAATTAAAGGTGACATATAAAGCTACATTTAATGCATCTTCTCTAATTAATATGCACTTGCTTTATGGAAACCCTTGAACATGACAAGGAGACTACAAAGCATTTTTCACAAGCTACTGAAAAAAAGTTACAGTGCTGCTTTTAACCCATTTTATTTTTAATGGGGTTTTAAAAATTTACTGCTGTTCCATTGTGTTCTTTGTTCTCCATTGCCATTTAGTTCAGAGGAGCACAAGTTTTCTCTTCCTGTATGGCTGCTCACAGATGCACACGGAGCACCCAGCTGTAGTTACTGCTTGCTCAGAGTCTCCTTGCACAGAGCAAACCCAAAGCAGAGGCACAACCATGCCAGGCTGCACTTTGTGCTGGTCACTTGGTTACTGAGAAACAACAAGGCTTGCTCAGGGACCCTGAATGTTTTATTTTATGACAGACATCTCAGGTGTTGCTTCACCTATGTAGGTTTTCTCAGAAAAATATTAATCTATGAAGAACTTTGATGTAGAGCAGTGATGGATCTAGATTAAAAACTACATGTGACATTTCTTTAACTCATTTGATGCTCATCATATAGGGGTACTTTCTAAGCTATTTGCTTGGGTTTTCATTGAAGAAGAGGTTGAACTTGCTGCTAGAGAATCCACAACAAATAGGATATATTCATAATACTGGGCTTTATAAATCCTTCAGATGAACACAAAACCTCTGTACTATTCAAAATCATTTGAACACTGTGAAATTGAGATAAAATAATGTTATTTTTTGTTTTTTATCTTCCAATGAGAACAAAGAAATAATGATAAGGAGCTTTCTATGTCACCCTTGTGATTTGGCTCCTTTATCACTTAATCCAACCCCATTGGGATGGAAGTGTCCTCATCTTCCACAGACTTGAGCATATTGAGTCACTTGCCCTGAAAGCTGGTGGGGTTTTTTTTGGTTTTTTTTTTTTGTCCTAAGAAGGAAGTTAGTATTTCTAAACAAAGACTAATGACAACAATACTATGAAAATTTATTCTTACAGTTCTAATCACTTCCAAATTATTGGAGAAAAATCCGTTAGCCTATACCAAGTGGTACAATAGCAGAACAGAACAAGAAGAGAGTGTGTGATTTGTCTTTACTAAAAGATACACTGCCCTGGAAGCAAAAAATGCCCTTTTAAAGGCTGTGTGAAAAATCACTCATGTTCAGATCTGTGCAATAACCACATGCACGCATACCCAGAAAATCATATGCAAAGGATGTAAATAAGGATATTGCAGGAAAGAAAAAAAGATATGTGATGTCTGCATAGCCCTGGAGCAAGTGCTTTGATTAGCACTGCTCTTTGAGCTTGTTGCAGCAAGGAGCCCAGTATGAAGCAGTAGAAGAATGGTACAAAAATTCTTTGGGAAGGGAAACACAAACAAGTCTCAGGAGTACAGCGTTTCCTGGACAGAAACACAGCAGATGTCAGGGAAAAAAAAAAAAAAAAAACCCACCACACCAAAAACCCTCAAAACAATATCAACAAAACCCCTGGACTCTCACAGAAGCAACAATAAAATAAACCTCGAGGAGATCTGCCAAGCCAATGGAAATATGAACAGGAAATGTGATGAAATGTAACTGACAAGGAATATTTGTTGAAGCAAAGCCATCAGGAAATGCACAGGATCTGTTTCACAGAGCTAGTTGTAGTTTGTGTACAGCTTTAAACTTCAACTCTGAGAATCTACATAACCAACATTATATGTAACACTGGTTTAAAGGACAAGGATGGTTCAGTCGGGCCCACATTCTCCACTAGAGAAGCCAAATACAGTTTAGAGAAGTTCACACTTCTTTTAAAGAAATAAGGAATAAAGTTCAGGAAAAAAATAACTTACTTAAGACTTTTCCACTGTAGATTCTGATTACTGAGGAGGGTGTATTCTTATCAATAAGCATAGCCTGGAGTCTGTCCAAAACACAGAAATAAAATAACAAAATGCATTTGTTTAGCCAGTGTGTGATATCTCTGTGTGTAGTAAGAACACTGGATGCTTCCCTCTGTAAAAACCAACACTTAAGTTGGAAAGTGAACAATATTATTCTTTACAGAGACAGCTTCTGAATTTAAACAATTTTTGGTCACATCACCATTCAAAAGTTATTCCAGGTGCACCAAAAAATGAGACAAGATTAAAACAATTGTATTTATTAATTATTGGAAACCTCAGGTATGCATTTTGATGACAGCTCTAGTTTCTAGTATAGGCTAAATCAAAGACAAGTGACTGAATGGGCAGTCAGCAGAGATCCACAAAGCATCACGCCTGCATTTGGAACTACCCCTATGGACAGTGAGCTGGAAAGACTTATGATACACAGGACTGCACAAGACTCCTACTTGCCAGCAAAAGGCCAAACCTTATCCAAATCACAGCGAAGTGGTTGCTGTCCGCGTCACTACGAATGCTTCATTCCTCCCCATCGCCATAGCATTACTAAATAATGCAATTAAACTTGTACGTGAACTAATTTAAGCATCATTTTGCTTCCAGAAATTAGTATCGCCCGCTAACTTTCTGAACAACGGTTTTGGAGGAAAGCTCCTTAGCTTGGCAGAGACAAAGCGCTCCGGAGGCTCCCCGGGCACCACGAGCTGGGGCTGGACGGGCGCAGCGGCTCCGTGCGAGGTCCCAGCGGCGAAGAGAGCAGCCCACGGCCCCGGCTGAGAGCGGCACAGCGAGCGCGACGCGACAGGGGGCGAGGGCGGGGGGCCTCCGATGGCCCGGCCTCGAGGGCCGTCCCGTGCCAAAGTTTCCGCGGCAGTTGCATAACTGCGGGCGGGGCGGCGCGGGGGCCGGGCTGGAGCCGCCGGCACTGCCCTTGTCCCGCCGCTGCCCGCCGGGGGGAGGGCGCCGCGCTGCCCGGGGGCCGCCCCGCCCGCCCGGGACA
Organism: Anomalospiza imberbis; assembly: GCF_031753505.1. NCBI lineage: Eukaryota > Metazoa > Chordata > Aves > Passeriformes > Viduidae > Anomalospiza > Anomalospiza imberbis. The sequence continues at coordinate 222,633 of NC_089690.1, read as the reverse complement.
CCGGCGCGGCTGGCGGGGGCGCAGAGGCACCGTCCGCCCGCCTCGCCCGCTCTGCTCCCGGCGAGCCCGCCCGCTCCAGACGGCACGTCTTTGGCGGCGGCCCGGCAGCGGGGCCGGCCCCGGCCTCCGCCCGTCCCGGGACGGTTGCGCCCGCCGCCGGGCCAGAGGGGCGGACAATGAACCCCGCGGCCGCGGCCCCGCCGCCGGGGCAGCAGGTAATCCACGTCACGCAGGACCTGGACACAGAGCTGGAGGCGCTTTTCAACGCGGTGATGAACCCCAGGCCCAGCTCCTGGCGGAAGAAGATCCTGCCCGAGTCCTTCTTCAGGGAGCCCGACTCGGGCTCGCACTCGCGGCAGTCGAGCACCGACTCGGGCGGGCCGCCACCGCGCCTGGCGCCCGTGCACGTCCGCTCGCACTCCTCGCCCGCCTCGCTGCCCGGCACGGGCGCGGCGCCGCAGCACGGGCACCTCCGGCAGCGCTCCTGCGATGTCACGGACGAGCGGCCGCTGCCGCCGGGCTGGGAGATGGCGCTCACGCAGACCGGGCAGCGCTACTTCCTCAAGTGAGTGCGGCGGGGGAGGCGGCCGCGGCCCCGCGGGGGTTTGCCGGGCGGCCTCCGGGTCCGAGATGTATGCGACATTCCGGGGGGAAAATCCCTTCCCGGTGGGAGGAGGGAGGCGAGGGAGAAGTCCTGCCGTATTTGTTAATAACGCGTTTCTTTCCTGCTTGGCCACACGTCCAAGATTATGAAACTTTTTTTTTTTTTTTTTTTTTTGGAAAAAAAGTTCAAAAACAGTTTTTCCAGGGAGTTTCTGGAAGGTGAGAGCAGAGCTCTGCATGTCCGTGACCCAGAAGGGACTGTGGATGGGTGGGAGCTGCCTGGCTCCGGCCGCGTTGTGCCTGAAGCATCCCCGTCTGCGGGGACGCGGCAGGAGGCCGTCTTGTTCTAGCGACAGGTTCTGAGAAGTGTGGTAACACAGCTGCCGATATCTCTTCTGGCCAGTCATTTTCGCCAGAGTGTTTTATTTATGACAATTGACATTTGATTCAAAGCCGTTTAATAGGCTTGAAAACACATAATAGCTGTAATAAGCGGTAAGGCAACGGTGCCTTATTTTGGTAGATTCTGTAAGTCAGCTACAGATTCATTGCAAACTAAGTCGTACTGCATTAACTTGGTAAATAAGATAAAATATTTGCTAATGAAATAAAACATTTACTGATGAAGCATCTACCTGAGGATATTGAGGGAGTTAAACTGGGAGGGCTCCTGGACATCCTTCATTTGCTCACTACAGCCTTCTTGGTCAGAAGAGTAAAATCTTGAGTTCACATATGTTCACCCATGTGTGGGTATTCAGCCATCATAAATGTCATATAAGCAATGTGTGAGGGGGAAAAGAAACAAAACTGATTAGAAAAGTGAAAAAAAACAGTAATTTACTTGATTGTATAATTATTTCTTTGCCTTGTGGGTTTGGAATCACTAATGGATTACTCAAGAGCCCAGTCTCTGAATAACTTTGCAGAGTTTAGATTTTTTGCCTTTTGTCACACTCTGAGCTACCAGCAAAGCATGTAAATACCTTTCTGTATGTCACTGTATGTTTTTTATGATACTGTGTGTATATGTCCCAGGGTCCAAACTTAGAAGTTTGTTATTAATCTGGTTTATCACCTAAATGAGAAGATCTTGTGTCTCTGCAATTTGCATGTATTTTTCTCAATAGAACAAGCTACAGAGAAATAGCTGACTGACAGGAACACTGTAACAGACCATTCATAAATATTTATTCAATATAATTTCTTGCTAGGGTTTGGCCAGGGAATGTTTTCAGATACTTCTGGCTAAAAATTGTATAATATAATCTTTGTATGCTCTGGTTTTTTTTTTGACTGATAGCAAAATGAGCTCATGTGGTTTCACCTTCCTGTCATGCCTTTCTGACCTAGAGATAGAGTTTTCCAAGTCGATGGATTCTTGTTGCTTAGGCCAAAAATACAAGGCCTTTAGTAAATGAAAAGCATAGGTAAAAACTCCAAGTGGTTTTAATTTTATTTTCCAAATCCTGTCAACAATAATACTCTGATTAACACCATCCTTTTTAATATAAAATACAATATGCATTATGCTTGTAATTTGTTGCCTAAATTAATATTTGTTTTATTTCCCCAGTTTTATCTACCCAATAGAACTTCTCTTGTTTATATAAAAATTAATTGGAATAATGCATTTCTTTATACCTTTAATGTATTTTGTTATAACCCAATTCTTTGGGGAGTAATATTTAGCTATAAAATGCTCACATATGATTTATAGTATTTTACAAATGGTGTAATATTCTTCAGGTGAAAATACAATTTAAGATTGATTATGGAAAGCAGCATTTAAAGCTGTGTGCAATAAAATAATAGAGAATTTGAGTCAGGTGATGTGCTAAAAATTATATTTGATTAAACTAGGCATACAAGGTTACATTTCCCTATATTCAAGAAAAAAAAAAAAGCCAGTGCTTTCCAGCATAATGATAAAGATTTGTTTCTTGGTATTAGCAAAAAAAAAAAAATTGAGAAACCTACTAAAAGTAAATAGCCAAATTAGGTCCTATTAAAGCCTTTATTATCTGTTGAAGTTTAGAATGCAATTTGTTGTATTAAAACATATTTTCAGTAATTATTTAACAGAAGTACTAGTGTGAGTTTCAATGAACACTGAGCTAACCTTGTTGACAGGGAACCAGCTACAACTTGAAGCAGTTGCAGTCCTGCATGTCAGCTCCTGCAGAAATTTTCTGGCTGTGACTGGAAGAAACATAAGTAGCCTGGGGACCACTCCACCCTGTAATTAAATACCAAACTGCATAAGTGGGGGCTGGAAAACAGGCTAATGAACACACACTTGCAGCAATGTTATCTAAAGCATTTTTCTCTGTGAGCATGTGTGAAAAAAAGTGATTTATTTCTGATAAAAAGCATTTCTGTGGAGACAGGCGTACTGCCTGCTCTTATGCCTGTGAGTGGGGAATGTCAGTTGCATATTGAACTATATGCTGGGCTATGTATATATATATTTTGTAAAAAGAATGTTTCAAGTATTACTTTCTACCAGTTTGGGTTTAGGTTGTACAGCCTCTTATTTCAAATGAAGTCTGAGGGTTTCATGTTTTCTCAGTGTGTGTCGAGATCTTCTTGGTCAGACTTTCATAAATGGATTTGTGAAACTTTTGCCACTGTTATCTTTACCACTTTTATTTTTAAAATGTTACAGTAAACATTTGCTGTACCAGGACATATTTGCCAGTAAGTTCTGCTCGGGGATAAGGAGGCTATTTACTAACAATATTTCATTTCCTCAAAATGTTCAGATTTTTTCTTACTGGTTTCTGTTGGAATAGAGCTTGATTTAACACATGATCAGTTTTATATAACTAAGCGTGTTCAGCAGGACAGCAGAAGAGTAATATAAATAATATAAATACTATAAAAAGTAATACAAATACAATGAAAAACTTTTTTCCTGAGAATGACAAAACAAATAGTACTAAGCTGAACTGCTGAAGTGATTTTCTAATACTGTCTTTCCTTGAAAAGCATTTCTGTTAATTCTGTAGAGACTGTTGTTATTTTACATTGGTAATTGACATTGTGCTTCATCCTATACAGCATTCATCCTAGAGAAACGTTTCCATCTTGGGAATGTAGTTACACAGCTGGAAGTAGGGGAGGAGATGGACAGTGCTTGAGGGGGTAACTGAGGTTCTGGTAAGAATGGGGAAGGCACTGATGCCTCTGCACTGCTGTGCCACAGGTATGAGCTCAGTCGCACGTGCGTGTGATGAGCGTCCTGCGAGGGGGAGCTTGTATGGCTTTGGCTTTCCTTGGTCCTTGTAGAAGAGTGGTGCAAGGCAAGAGGCTGTGCATCCCTGCTGGCTTTGCAGGCAGTAGAGAGAGACATTTCACAGATTCAAGCAGCTTTTGGAGCATTTAGTCCACACCTTAAGGGAATTTTTTTGTTCCCTGTTTCCAGTGGTTATTGCTGTGAGACTTCGAGCCTGAACTGTTCACCTTGCCAGCATCCCTATATTAAAAATAAATTGTAACATGCTAGACAGTACCAAGATGCCAATGGCTTTTATCCAGAATTGTTGAGTGCATTAAAGAGTTCTTAACAGGCAAGAAAGCTGTGATACACCACTGAAGTTTAATTATCAGAAATTCAACTGTAGCTCATATTTTTAACTCATTTTTGAGATACTTAGGAAATTCTGAGATTGGAATGCACACATCAAAACTAAATTTTCAACCTGTAATTGACAGCATTAGGGGTCTGTCTGATCGCTCCTCAAGTGCTGATTTAATGATGATGATATTGGAGTTCCACTTAAAAACTACCAAGGATCCATGAGCGGCTCTTCTCTGAATTTGGCAGTAGAACCAGCTACAGAGTTTCTGATGAAGGCTATTTATTGAGGTATTTATTCATTTTCTGGTCCAAGATGGTGTCTTTCCATGATGAACAGACTGTTTTTTTCAGAATCTTAAAATCATGTCATCAGTGCTCCTTTAAAGGATTTGGTGGTTATTGTGAAGCTTAATAAAATCTGAGGACAGAAGCAGATATGGAATAAAATTTCTTCAGGGACACATTTGATTTGCAGGGTGTGATCCATTTCCCTCTCCTATTGAGTTTTCTGAGTTAGGATACAAGCTACATTTTGTATCCTAAAGCATCAGTGGAGCATCAGTGAAGAAAGCTTTAGTAGGACTGCACTGACCCTAGAAGTATTTACAAGAACAGTTTTATTTGAGGAAATACTTAAGTAACTTTTTGTAAAGGGTTGTCTAGAAGCAGAATTTGAATTTTGCTGTATGCATTTCTAAATTATTTAAGGAATCAGTGGTAACTGTCCTGTACAAACTACTGTGTTGATGTAGAATTTGATATATTGGACTTAAGTACAATTTGAGGATAATAAATTAATAATGTGCATATGGAATTATTGGTCTAATGAAATTTGTCTTAAGATAGTCCTTTAGTCATAGTGTTAAACCCAAAGTCCTGGAGTACTTGTGCATTAATGGATAATAACTGTCATACAGTCATCTCATTAGATGAGCTGAAAATACAATTGCTTTATGCATTAATGATTAGGAAATAGTAACAATTAGCATATTCTTAGAAAGATATCTGTAGAATTGATACGAGTGTTAATTAAGAATGCTGCCATGAAAACTTGACGTTTTCTCTGGAACCATCTGAAAGGGTTTTGTCTTTACAAATGGTTTGGGTTGCACAAAGAAAGAAAATGAATAGTAGGTTTATTTTTATCATGTTTTTGTGCTCCTATATTCAACATATAAAAGCTGGTCTGCCTGACCATCTTTACTCCATAACTAGTAAATGACATTGTAGAGAGCTGTCTGCTTCTGAAGGTTATGGATGTGTTCAGTTTTGAACAGGCTTGACAATACAGAATCTGTAAAGTCATACTTTCAAGCTTTTTGCTGTTCACTCCTTCAAATAGTGTTGGAAGAGTCAGTGGTTGGGCCTTGGCTTGTTTCCTTTTGGATGCTTTGGCTGAAGTTGAAAATTCTCTCTTTTTGATGTCGGGGCCTATTACAGGACAAGAGCTTCTTTGTAACAGAGTGTTCGGTGCTCAGTGGCTTTGCTTGATTGGCAGATAGGAATTGTATCAAAGCAATTAAATCCGAAGGAAATGTCATATGGGCTGAATTTCAACATAGAGACTCGTGGCATTTTCCTTCTTCATTTAGGGAGAGGGAGATCAGCATGATGTAGGGTAGAAGTATTTGGGGGTTATTTGTTTGTTTGTTTGTTTGTGGATCTTTTTATTTTCTTTGATTAACTCAAAGTCCAAACCTAGAGAACTCTTCAAGAATGGAAAACTTGGGAACACTGCACTGACCTGCAGTTTCCCCTGCCTATCACTATTTTAAAGGCAGATGTAATGGAAGCTGCACTGCAGATACAGATACAGACTTGCTAAGAGAATTGAGCAGAATGTATTGTGTTAAATATGAAATAGATTCTTAGAGTGTCACCAGAAAATAATGTAGTATAAAGGGAGGAGTGAAGGAGGAGTTGGCTGCTCGCATGTCCTCGTGGTTCGCAGCATGTGCATCTGCAGTCACAGCACAAGCACAGCAGTAGCAGAACTGCATGTTCAGACACAGCTTTTCCTGCAGTGATCTGTTTCTCTGATCATATGTCTGCTGACCCCTCTCTGTTGGCATGATCAAAGTGTTCCTTTTTGTTTATTAGCTATTGATCTGTCCCTGGTAATTTTGGGATGCATTATTCTGACAGTCTTCCAGGTTTGAGCATAGCAGGATGCTTCCATGGTACTTTTGAGTTTTTTCTTGTACCACAAGTAATCATTTTTTCCTACCTGTGATCAATTTTCCTTGTCTGTCTACTGTTTTTTTAATTAAATGTTCTATACTCCTGTTTTTCGAGGATGGATTGGTGAGCAAAGTTGTAAGCATTACCAAATGCAGTAATAGTCCTCGGTCAAGCAATTATTGAAGTTGTACTAAAGTGTCTTGGTTCCAAAACCAAAGGTAGTGTTTGAACTGTGAGCCTTAAATTTTGTGTAGGCTTTTAAAGAAGTTCTCAAAACTTCTTGATTGATGCATTTTCATAGTCTACACTGGCACTGTGACGCCCCTGAGTACAGCAGCATCTGAGCAGAAGGAAGCAGGAATCCTCGGGAAGCTGACCCAGGCTGAAGGAAATGCAGTGCTGCCGAGCGTGTCCCTTCGGAAATCACGTCATTTCTCTGTGCCTTCTTTTCTGGGCTTCATTTCAGCATCTGTTCTTGTCCATGAAAAAATGTCTGTGTATTGAAACAGGCAGTGTACAGCAATAAAACTTAAATATTGCTTCATGGAAGTTGTTTCTTGCCATGCAAGCTTACAGCCTTTTGTGTTCCCATGGATCAACTCAGACTTTTATCACCAAAATATCACAGGCAGTTGCTAGTGATCCTTGATTGATTGCTGCCAGCAACAGGAGATCAAAATCCCTGAAAAGAGTACAGATTGCTCTTTGAATGCACTTCTGCTGCCGGCTTGTTTACAAAAGCTAGCTATAGTTTGTACAAACTACAGCAACTTTTGAGACTTTGGGAGATAGAACACTCAGAGGTATGTACAAGGAAGGCACCTTACCCAGCTGGAGTTTGTTAGATTTTCAGACCATATTTCCCGAGGTCTTTTCACCTGATAAAATCATTTGACCAATGTAGGTTGTAAGTCACCTTTTTTTAAAAATAATGAAAGAAAAAAAAATGAATTATTGGGTGTTGTTTGCCTAAGCAGCCTTTTGTAATCTTAAGGTAGAAATGCCAAAGTTCTTTTCATAAGTTTCTTAAAATCCTGTATTTTCAAATATTTCAGGAATAGAAGTGATTGCCATATGAGAAAGGCTTTGGATTGTCTGCTTAGTCAGACTGTTTGGACAAAAGCAGCTTTTCTAATTTTGATATGTGCTCCATATGGTTTATCTCAGAGCACACAGTTCTGTCATGGGGATGCCCATCTTTGCAGCCTCCTGCCAGTGCCCTCATCTACATTAGGTGTCTCTGCACTCAAACAAAGCAGGCTTTGCATCAGTAAATCAGTGCAGCCTGTGCTGTGTGGGCATCATCGTGCAGTTCTGTGGGGAATGTAGAAAAGGTGAAACTTTTGGAGCTGACAACCAGAATTTTGTGTGGGAATTCTTCACAGAAGGTTTTTTTATTTCACATTTGGTTTTGATACTGCATTTCCCATTTCATGTTTTACTCATTCTATTGTATATATTTAAACAGAAATATAAGTGCTTTTGCTTCAGAGATTGGGAAAATATTTTTTGCAAATGAAGCAAAATGAATGATGAAGAAAAGATGATGAAAAGAAATGCCTACTGTTACTTAAAATGTAATTTCTAAAGGCATAAAGCAGGCTGAATTGTATCGGCACGTCAAAACTGACGGTTTGATGTGAGTAATGCGAAAATTGTGGACCACATTTTCATTTTGAATAAATGTGTGTCCCTGCAACATACAACTCTAACTGACAGGGCAGCCTTGCCAGCAGGAGGGGTACAGTGATGCCAGTGATTCTTGCCATACCGTCACACTGCAGAGGATATACCTGGTATAATGCTCTGACAGCCATTTCTTTGATGAAGACTTTTCCAGTCATGGGATGGTATTTTCACAGATGCTGCTATCACTGTCTCTCAGATCTGACATTACCAAGAGTAGGTTATGATATTAGATAAAGCTTAATTTTTATTAGAAGTGGGGGGGGGGCTCTACTTCTTTATTCATGTTCTATAGTTAGCATTTTGATTTTTGTCTGTTACTGGAAGACTTTGTGGAAATGGAAAATCAAATTATGCTACTGCAAGAGAGCAGACAGTGTAAAACTTAATAACTAGAGTAAATGAGATTTCTAGTGAGACTTTTTTACTGAAAGGGCAATAGTAAATCATTGATATGTAAAAGAAATTAAGGTTTTGTTAAAGATTCAGCAGTGAGACTAGTCACTAAAGGTGTGTATGCTGTAAAACTTACTTTTTTCAAAGTTAGGAGAGGTCCTGGTTTGAGATTTGTAACTTTATAAAAACCTTAGCAATCTTAGTCCATAAGTTGTAAATGAAAAAATAGCTCTTGGTATTAACCATGCTAATGCTCACCCAAGTATATGAAGAAATATTATTTTAAGCGGACATCTGCAGTGACTGGATAATTCACATTATTATGTTTATTTTCTTCTGTGCTAGTTTTTCTTTGAGGACAGAGGGAAGATCTAACTTTGATTCCATAAACTCTATGTAGTTGTATACATCTTGTGAATTTGGCAAATTTGCTCTGATGCTCCTTTGCCAAACATCTGGCTGAAGTGCTGTGCTGCCATGGCAGGTCCCTGTTTTGTGGTGCAGCGTGGAAATGAGCGAGCAGACTGGCACAACAGAAGTGGTTTCAGGTGCTGTACATTCCAGAAAGCAACTCCTTTGTTGATTCTCTTGTCAAATAATTGCCAAAACTTAGGCACTGGAATAATCCTGGTGTTTATGCTGTATATTTATGGTCAAATACTGCTCAAAACATTCATTAAATTTTGAGGCTTTTGCATGGTCTTTTCTTAGCAATCATGACAGGTCTTTCTTGTAATAAAGAGTTGGACGATAAAGGGTGAAAGACTGTAAGTTTACAGATAAAACAAACTGGGATGCAGTTAAGACACACGACCACTGGCAGGTTCCATTTTGTGCTACTTTTCCTGCAGATACAGACATATGTTTGCATTTATTTGAGTCGTTTTGTGGTACTGCCTGGTTTGCTTTACTAAGAGCATGCCTTCTACTGAGGATATTGTCTCATGAACATTTCCTTTTTCTGTCAGGATGGCTTCTACTAGAACAATATTTTCAGTGGTCTTTTTTTATCTTAGAGAAACAAATGTCTGATTCATTTTTCTAGAAAAAACAGGAAGCTGTGAAGTAGATAGACTGGAAAAGAAATGCATGCTGTTACCTAAAATGTAATTTCTAAAGGTATAAAGTAAACTGGAAGTAACTCTTTGTTAGATTCTAAGGGGATATTACAGTTTCACTGTAATATTTTTCTCCTATTATCTGAATAATTTTTCTCCTATTATCTGAACCTCATGTGAAGAACAATTTAAGATGATTTTGTTAAAAAACCCCAAAACCCAAAATACACCTACTCATATGCAAATTTCAGATGAAAGCAGTTTCAGCACAGCAGCATGTATTTTGAAAGTATGCAGCCTCTGCACCTTTGTGAGTGATGTTTTCTGTGCCTTGTTCATTATTGCTGCACTGAGTCTGATGGACTTTGACGACAACTAACTACTTTTCAAAGCAAGAGAAAAGACCAAATGGGGAGATTGAAGTTGGGAGTTCTTTCTGACATGTATGAGGTTGAGATCTTTTTTTAATGGAATGACATGATTAATGGATAAAATGTTCCAATTAATTTTAATAAACTGAAAAGCCCTGCATATTCACAATCAGGTTACTAAGCATGGCTCTTTTTTTTTTCTTTTTTTTTTTCTTTGTTTTTGCTGTAAAAATGAGTGATCCTAGAGGCAGATTATTCTCACATTTGCATGCAGATCTGTTATTATAACCTTCTTGGGTGCTGGAAATATCCACAGACATTTTGCACCTGTAAAAAGCAGAATGACTACATGTTAAAAGGGCAGTGGAGCATTACAAATCCCATACCACACTAATCACTGCATTAGGATTATGGTTCTAAGTACATGCAATCCCAAGTATTAACTCAGTGGTGAGGTGTTGATGCTGTGCTGTATCACTGGTTCTAGTCTTGACCTGGCTGTGAATAATCTGGTCCTCCATCCCTGTACCTTTGTTACTGTTCTTTCTCCCTGGGGGCTGTAGTCTTTACTGTTGCTGTAAATAGAAAAATTAGATATTATTGAAAAATTATTCCCTTAGCACAAGCATTGTGAAAATTTAAAGATTTATCCTTCATGTTTTAATACCCATGACAGAGGGATGCATCCTAAGGAAAAGTCACTATAAAAGACTTCTGTTATTCTCACACTTTCGTACACTGACAGATAGGAGATGAACTTCCTCAGAGCTGTAATGCAATAGCTCTGTTGAAAATATGTGAATTTCAGTTTTGGCTTCTGCAGATAAGTAAAATACTGTGTGGAAAGATTATCTTGACTCTATTTATAAAGCACCTGCGCAGTGCAGAACCATCAGCAATGCCTCTGTCTTATTTGATGTTTTTTTCTTGATGACTGTACTAGGAACAGCAGAGCAGAAGAAAACTCTGAACTAAAATTCCTCTTGGGGCCATATGGAAAGAACATATTACTGCAAGAATTCCATCTGATACAGACCTGAATTTTCCCTGGCTCTGTTGAGCAGGTCCCTGTTGCAGCTTGTGTTTTAGGTACTGGCAGAGGGAAATGTTTTCTAGTCATTCAGTTTCCAGGTTTTTTTTATCAAAAAGAAAAGTTGCAAAGTTGTTTCACCATAGGGTCTTTGAGACAAAGCTATGTCAGTTTTTAAAATATAATTTATATTTGACATTTCACATAAACCACAACTTTTAAAAAATTTTATTTAATGTTAGCTCCTGAAAGTTTGCAGTTTGCAATAGAATTATTTCTTTGAGACATTTGAATAACTATTCCTTTGATAGTGTAATTCTAGATGGCATACGCAAGAGTCTTGACCTGCCACATAATCTCTAGGCCTAAATAAATCTTGAAAATATTTAATTGTACTTTTACTTCGTGCTTATTATTTAAAGTAAAGCAAGAGGATGATCGCTTTAAACATAGGTGAGGCATACATAGTTGTTCCTCAGTTCACACAGGTTTTCTGTGTGAGGTCAAACCTCAGATATCTGGGTTAACTGTGCCATGAAAAGGGCTACAAATTTAAATCCAGGGTTGATATATGACGTACCTCCTGCTGCTTAATGTGGTGCAGTTTTTAGTTCCCTGTGCAACTTTTATTTTGACCCCTTTGTTTTGACCTGACTTAGTGTGAGCACTGATAGACAGAGCCTTCCATGAAAATAACAGGTAAACAATATCTTAGGTATTGGAAAATACTGTGACATTGGAAAGAAATAATACCAAACCAGGTATAGTGGTTGAACCCACCCCATCCCATAGTGGATGAGTAAGATGAGAGCAGAATTTAAGGGAAATGTAGAAGATAATTTCACTCCTCCTCTTGGGGGTTCATTGGCAGGGGCCCACGGGCTGCACTCGGGCTCCTGATGCTCTGGCTCTCACTTGGCTTTTGCCGAGTTCCTCCCTGGGAGGAGCAGAGAGATCCCTGCCTGATCTCCATTCCTGCTTCTGCTGCAGAGCAGGGGCTGGAGAGCGGCTCCCACTGCTCTGCTCTGCTCTGGCCCTGGCAGTGAGGCAGGGAGGCAGCTCTGCCTGTTCTCTGTCCTGTTCTCTGTGTGCAAGAACAAAGCTGCACAGAGCTCTGTCACAGCAGCAGCAGCCTCTGACTTCAACTGAACTGGGGCTGTGGCTTTAGGGGCATGAAACTGATGGGTGGCTTGAGTCCCATTTCAGTTGTATCCAAGAAAAAAGACTCTGATTTTGTTTCAGCCGATGTAAGCTGAACTGAAAATGAAAATAGACGATTGCTGTTAATACGCAGGTTATCATCTGATTATTTTTATTATTGTGAATTATGAAACTGTCAACATGTAGTTACATTTTATGAGCTATATTTTTAATAGGATTGTCTTTTTATTCTCCCCTGAACTCATATACCAATAAAACATCACAGATACTTGTTAAGATGAGAGAACACCTTGCAGGTCATATCTTAATTTGCATTCTCATGAAGTTTCTTTTGCCTCCTAGTTGTTTATTTTTGGTCAGGGGTTCATTTTCACTTACTGCTTGGCTTTGGATATTACAAAGTCTTTGGCCTCTTTTGAAAAACCATAAAGGATTTTAAGTCTTTGAATAATAATAAAATACAGTCCAGCAAAATATTTCTGATGTGAAATTGTAAAGGAGGGCAGACATACTGGATTTGTGCAGCTTGGAGAGGACAAGGCTCAGGGGTGACCTCATGCTGTCTGTGAGTTCTTGATGGGGGGAGCAGAGGGAGGTGCTGGGCGCTCTCCCCATCCCTAGGGATAGGACACAAAGCTGTGTTGGGGAAGGTCAAACTAGACATCAATCTAAAGCTCTTCACTGGGAGGACAGTCAGACACTGGAACAAGGTCCCCAGGGAAGTGGCCCCAAGGGCATTGTTGGTCAGAAACTGTTTGGATGACTCTCAGACAGCTGGTTTAACTTTTAGGTTGCCCTGTGTGGAGTCAGGAGTTGGACTGGATAATCCTCATGGGTCCCTTCCAGATCAGGGTATTATATGTTTCTATTAAATAATTCTGCATTTATTTAATAAGAAGTCCAGTTGAAATACAGGGAGACTGTATTTCAGGTAAGAAACTGGTCTGAAATATTTAATTCCTACTAGATTTTAAAAAAACAGATGTTAGGTACCAGATTTTAAATGGTGTATTAGGAAATTTTACAGCACTCAGGACACTGCCTTTTAAATTTTATTTTTCAGTCAGTGTCGGCATTTTTTGTAGCTATGATGCAACATTTTAGTATTTAAAAAAAATTACACCTTTTCTGAGGGTAGCTAACGTTTTTCTCCAACCATATACACACACACGCCACACTGCTCCCCAGTCAAAAGTGTATTTGTTAGCCCAGTTAAATGTCTAGGCTAAACATTGCCTGATCAGTCATTCTCTTGCACTCCTAAATAAATAGATTTAGGGACTGCATCTGACTTGCTAATACTATGTGTAATTTGTGCTGCCTCCATTTCATGGCATTATTCCTTTTGAATGCAGCACAGTGTATTCCTGTGACATGTGCCCATCTTCTCATACCAGTAATCCTCAGGCACGTGTTCCTTGCACCCCACTGGAAATCAGTAAGATGCACCTACATTGCTAAATATCTGATATTTTTATACATTATTCTGAGCTTAAGGGAAGCCTTGCTTGTCAACATTTGTACCTAAATCTTAAAAAATATTTATTTTCAAACAGACTGTGTTTGATTGGAATATTACTGCAGTGTCAGAAATGACAGAAATTCCTTATGTTCAGCTAGATCTTATTTGAAATTCTGGTCTCATTTTAAAATTCTCATGTACAGAGAACACCAGTGCAGAACTGTCACCCTTTCTAGGCTCAGGTCAACTGTCAGTTTTCAGACATCGTTTCTTTATTTTGGAAATGTTTTGTTTGAGAAAAGACTTGGTCTTTTAACCAGCTCCTGCTTTTCATCTGTTTTTCATGGCAAATGATCACATTTCCCAACCATTTGCAAACAGTGACTGTCTGGCAGGATTTCCTGGATACACATTAGTTTTGAGATTTGAGTAAAAGGTCAATTTTCTGAACTCTGGCGATTAGTGTGGTTATTTGTCCTGCCTTTTCTTCCATGGGAACTAATCAGCTCATATGGAAGGTAGAAATAGTGTCCAAGAAAAATTCATCTGCTAGCTAATCACCTCCACCATGAATCATAATGAAAAAAATAATCCAAGTAGGACATCTCCTGCCTGACCTTTGTATACTAAAACTTTCTGAAGAGCTGGAACCAATATGTTTGGAGTCAGAGTTTTGTAAGAAGCTTCTGAAAAAGTTATTCATAACTTGAACCCATTTTTGTCTCTTAGAGTGAGGAACTGAGGCCCTCACAGCACATAACTCTAAGTTGTGTGAACAGAGGGAAGTGGATAACTAGTGCTGACTGAAAAGAACCATTTCTTTTTAGACCTTTTTTTTAATATTCTAAGCTGATCTTCAAAATTAAAAGTAAGAGGGTAATAAAAACAGGTAAACCAACACACGTTTATAGAAATTTGGCCAATTTTGGTTTGTTTCTTGTGGCTCCACTGAAAGAAGTGATGGGATTTTTCTCATGTGCATATGCCATATAAGAGATTGAAGCCATAGAATTTTTTTCCATGTTGTGAGGGAACCCTCTAAATGGGCAGTAGGGAATAGTAGAGAAGATGTTGATGTTGATAAAAGACAGGGTTTTGTCATTATTTGCATAGAATCCATCAGACGTTCCTTCAGGCCCTGAAAGTGAGGGATGTGTTTGAGTATCAGAAGTCCTAATGGATTTCTTAATCTTATAGGGAAGAGGAAAGAGCCATGCTCCACATCCCTTAGCTCCAGCAGTTGAGTTTGGTTGATTGGTTTCCTTTTCCTCACCTTCTGAGGACTTACAAAGAGGGCAACATTCTTTTCTACCTTTTGTCTGTTTAAGAATTATGTATCTCCTGAATTGTCTGTTTTCCTTACTGTATTCTCAGTAGTGATTAAATGGCCCAAATGGAGGAAGTAAGATAAGTCCTGATGCATTCAAGGTCATGGTTGTCTCAGCATTCATTTAAGTGAAGCAGATTTTTTCCTATTGAATTTATTTTGCAGAGGAAATGTCAAAGGCATCCTGGTGGCTGCTTTCTCTGCCCGTGGTGTCTGGAGCCTTTTTTCTGCTATAGGAATGAGATCTGAAAGTTTTGGGTTTGTAGGATTGGGGCTGGAGGGGAACGACAAGCAGCTTTGCTGGTTGTTTTTTAGATAGGTCTGGATTCTCGCCACCTCTGGTGTCTGCAGGAATGTCACCAGTGCCACTGACTCGCAGGGGGGTCAGGAGAGACCTGAGTGGAAGGTTTTTTAGACCTTGCAGAAATGCTTGGGCAGTACAACTCCATCAGGTAACCATGTGTGCCATGTCCTTATATACATACTGCACATGGAAAAGAAATTCGTTGTCTTTATTTAACTTTAAACACATAGCTTTGAAACAATGGTTCTTAGGATTCTGTGATTAATCTGCACCTCATAACACTTGAAAGGATGGCAGAGACCAAGAACCAGAATTTGTGGTTGGATAAAAATAGAAGTGTGATGAATCATGAGCAAGTGAATAAAACTTCAGTGTTTACAGGTACCAGTTACAAAGTTGTTCCTGATGATATTTCAATAACAAATTATTTTCTATAATACTGAAAGATTTGAGTGGCTTGATATTTTAAATAATTCTAGCTACCTCATAACCACTATTGAGGTAGATAAATATAGACCCAAAGTAATTTTATTCATCTAAATAGTTATGTCAGTGATATACTGAATTAAATTTGTTGCCTAAACACTATTTTTAGTTGGTTATGTTGTAACTAAATCGTAGGAGAAAATGCTTTTGCATTTGCTCTTTGGCAGACCAAGGTCTTATTTACAAGATGTAAATCTTGATCTGAAGAGTTAGGGATTTGGGTCATGGAGGGAAAAAAAATTAGTATCTAGTTTGGCTGTGCATGTCTGTTATGCTGTAGCTACTGGCATTCATATTAAAATACAAGTATTGCTGTCTGTGAAGTTCAGTGAACAGAAGTTATTTGGCCTTTTTGGTGCTTAATACATGTACTGATCTGAAAGCTGAGGTTGTGAGAATGATCTCTGACTGTGAGCTGCAGTACCAGGAACTGCTTTGCACGAATGTGGGTATTTTGAACCAGTGTTCAGTTTCTAGTGAAGGAGGATTGTCTGTTTGGGAAAGATATTCCTCAAACCAATCTATGTTATTGTTTGGAAATCCTGACCAAGCAGTTCAAAAGCTTGTCATAGGAAAAAGTTAGAACAACTGCTGTGCATTTGTGGAAAGAAATTCTAGAGACTGTGGTAACAATATTTTGTTGTCTTTTGAAGAAATGCTGTTCTCTGTATGATTTCAAAATCAGAAGGTAGGCAGGATTGTAGATGGGCCTACTTACGGAGTAGAAAATAGTTTTATTTCTGCAACAAATACCTTTTACAGAAGTGTACTTGAATATATTGCAATGATCTGAAGCTCTTGACAAGCAATTCTTCAAATTACAAAGGAAAAAACAGTGCATAATTGTTAGTTAAATAGCAAAATAGAGTCTCATTGGTATTGTGGCATTTAATTCAAGCTTCTAAATTCTCTGATTAAAAAGGCACCAGTGCTAGGAAAAAACCTATATTAATTTTTTTTTTTAGTGATTTTTTTTTTAATGTTAGTGAACATGCCAAAATGCACAATGCCCTGGAAACATTAGCAGTCATTTTCTGAGAGACTCAGAAACCAAAACATGAAATAAAAATTTTGTTTACAGAGGAGAATTCTGAGACTAAATTCTGTGGAGTCACACATTTCTCTGCCTCTGGCCATTGCAGTAGAATATAATGTTAAGTATTTTTTCTATAACTTCAAAGGAATTTTGTGTCCTGTTTTGCTCCGGGTTGTTTTTCTATCCTACCATCTGTTCTTGCCTGGGGAAGATTTTCAATGTGTCCTTATAAGGGCACTCTGCGTAGTTGAAGGGGGAGTTCTTGTTTATGTATTCATTGCTACTAGAATGCAGAATATGTTAAAGTAATAACAGCTTGTCTAGAAATGCCACCTTGGTAGTCAAAGAGTGTTTATTAGGTTGGGCCACTTCTCCCATTCTTGTTGCAAGACAGCACCAATTTATATTTCATGTCTGCAAGCCCTGATTGTTCAAATATATGGTTCCTTTTGACATGGCTTTTATACTGGTAAAGTGAGACATTCACAGCAAGACCTGGTAATAGCCCTCTAGCTCAAGTAGAGGACAGATAGAACCTTTCATTCTATAACCTGTTCAACAGTTTCAGAAACTGCACGCATCTGAAAATGTCAAGTATTGCTCACAAAAGAATGCTTTGTCTTCAAATTGCTACATATTCCTCTAAATAAAATAAACATGGTTTTAATAAAATCATTATATGTGTCTTTAAATATGAGTGCTACAGGCACTCATCAAGTAAACAAATGCATTAATGCTATTATATGCTGTATACTTTAAAAAAACCCCAAGAATGTTCTATATAATAGCTTCATTCAGTACCTTTTTTTTTCTTTCTCTCAAGAATTGGGATTTCATCCAAATTCTAAAGGTTAAGTTGTCAATAGAACTCAAAGGGTGTTTTGTTTCCATTTGTATAACTAGTTTAATGTTTTTTAAGGCCTCCATGTACACCAACAATGGAATCACTCAGTTACAGGGAAGCTTAGCAGGACATTCTCAAAGTTCTCTTCACAGCAAATTATGCTGAAGCTAATTCAGGAAAAGAGCAACTCTCTTCACTGAAGGAGTTACTTAGCATAGTGTAATAAATATTCAAATGCAGATGTAATGTTCCAGCTTCAAGATCAGAGATGATGATGAATACACAGTAGGAGAACAAAGTCCGTGGTTCAATCAGTTTAATAATTACATTGTGGCTCCTTGTTAAAGCTTCATGTAATTTTCATGAAACATTATTGGTGTCTGAAAAAGCAAGTGCCATGAATTTGATTAGCTCAAACCTGTGAGCTGGAGTACTGCAGAGCGACACTTGAACTCCCACAGCAACAAGTGGCTGAACTATTGAGTGTTACTAATTTCTACACTCTAAAGGAAAGTGATTGAGAAATACTGGATTTTATATTTGTGTGCTTTTAGGGATGTAAGGAATGTTATATTCTCATTATTTCCAAGTGTAAAACAGCAGAAATGGAATCAGGAGCGTGCATCTCTAAGCTCTTGAACCTAATAGCTATTTTAGTTTCACGTGTATATACTGGGTACATGATTTTTGCAAAATATTATTAACATTTTGGCTTTGAATAAGGCAAAATTCTGTCCATTCCTTATTAACAGTGAGTAATGTTGGCATATGATTAAATTTCTGAGGTAGCTGTTTGGGCTGAGCCACGGGTTGTTTTAAGGTGTCTGTGGGGGCACCTTGAGTGCTTTGCAACAGCTGTGGATACACAGTGGCTGCACCAGGTTACTCTGATGTGCCAGCAAGTGCTTTGGAAGTGCCTGAAGAATATTCAGGCAAAATTCTTCCTTTTCATAGAGGGAAGTTCTTCATACTAAAACCTTAGTACAGCATGTGTCTTTTGATGTCTGATTTTGATGTAAAATGAAAAACTGCCGTAGATTTTTGTTAATCTCTCCCATTTGTCCCTCCCCCATCAGAAATCACAAGACCAGAACTGACTGTGAAATAGGCTGACACTGTCCCAGCCATTTCACAGCTGATGCTGTCCTGGCTAAAGGGCACTCTTGAGAGCAGTGGCCTGGCCCTGTCCTCCTCTTTCCAAATATTTCTCTCCATTTCCTTCACATGGGGCTGCAGGCTCGGGCAGATCAGTCTGTTATGTATGTGAAACAGCCAGCAGGATTTGTTTCTCGCGCTGGCCGAGGTGTCCATCCCTCTCCTCTCGGCACCACAGCTGGAGCAGGAGCAGGGACCACGGGGCCACGGGCACGCTGCCTGCTCGGGGGCCGGAAAACAATTCAGAGGCTTCAGCTGGGACCTTCAACTGCCTCATGTGTCATTGATTTAGAATGCTGAAAAAGAGAAGAGACTTCAAACCTGGTGTTACTTGTAACAGCCCA
This sequence comes from Anomalospiza imberbis, assembly GCF_031753505.1. NCBI lineage: Eukaryota > Metazoa > Chordata > Aves > Passeriformes > Viduidae > Anomalospiza > Anomalospiza imberbis. The sequence goes on along the minus strand of NC_089690.1, from coordinate 203,606 downwards.
AGTGCCCTTTGGGCTGCCCCAGACATTTGGAAACATCAAGAAACCTCAACATGTTGGGGCACCTGCGCTAAATAGCAGGAAATACACTGTAGCTGTCTGATTTTCCCATCTCAAAGTATTGTCCCATGAAAGGAGCATCTTACCCATTTGTCAAGTTGTATCTTCACAAGGTAGCTCAAAGAAAGGCCCTAGTCCTTCATCTTCTTTTCATCTGTTTTAGTGCTTGCTGAAAAAAAAGTAGATTTTTATCTCCATATACTTGCATGAAAGGGTGTATGTATTTGAAAGTAAGAACCCCCTCCACCCTACACTAACACCTCCCCCTCACGCCTCCCTGTGATTCGTGATATGCACAGACTCAGAGTGGTAGCTAAAGTCACTGGGAGCCGTGTTTTGAACACAACAGCAATACATATTTTGTAGATTCAGGGGCTAGATGTTTCAAAGTACTCCCTGAAAGTGCTGAATACTGTTAAATATGTTGTACCCCTGATCTGTAGAATGGGGATAGCCTTGCAAAACCAAGTGGAGATGTCTGAAGTTTCACTGTGATGATTTTCTCATTATCTTTTAAAGATAGTTTATTACACTTGTCACTAGAATGGAGTTTGAAAATTTTACAGTAGGTATGGGATGAAGCTGCATGTTAGTTTAAGAAAATACTTCATAGCACATCAGAAACAGAGCCTTTGAATAGTGAAATGCACTTAGTGAGTAAGACAGGTACTCTCTGGAAAAAATGTGTGATTAGATTATTAACTGTGGTATTACAGTGCATGACCACAAGGGAATGAAGAAAAGCTAGCACTGAGTTAGCTGGGTTCATTTTGTTAAACTTTCCACATTGCCTTTTTTTTTTGGTAATGTGAATATAAACTGAAAAAAAGGTCTGAGACAACTGCCAGCCTAATGACATTGATGCTTTGTCTGCACAGTCTGGCATGTAAACTGTTGATGCCAATCAAGAATTTTCTCCAAACATTTTCTATGTAGATTCATGCCAGGTGAAGCTTATTGTCTTAAGCAGGATGTGATTGATTCAGATCATAATTTAAGTCTGTCCCATTTCCACTTAAGTTTGAATTTAACAGAGCTGTAAACAAGTTACAAGCCATAAAAATTGGGCTGACCTACTGAAATTGCAGGATTTTCAAGCACTTGTAGAAGTGACTGTCTCTTACATGTTTGAAGGTAGCTTGTACATCACAGGGACTGCTGCAGTCTGCTTAGAGTTACAGTTATCAAATGTACCAGTGAATGCGTGGCATTAGGACATGGTGCTGTACTTTCTGTGAAGTCTTTTCATGTTGCAATGAGAGCAGAACTTGGCTTTTGAAATTTTCCAGTCTATGGTGAGAGAAGGGGAAAAGCAGCATGGCAAAAGGAAGACATCCAACTGCATCTAAGGACAGAACACTGTATTCTCATGCAGTTGTTGGATCACATCCTGCCTTTCCCAGCAAGAATCATTCACAAATTCTCTGTCAATATCCAGGAAAACACATAGCATATGTACAGGGTTTTCTATAGGAGGTAATCTAAAATGTTTCTCACCTACTGATTTCTAGTGAACAATAAATTCCTCCTGCTTTTGGATTAGAAGGATGGCAGTAACAGAAGTGCATCCCCAGGTCTGCAGAGCCAGCAGGTGCTGGCACAAGGTGACCTTGGTGGGACAGGCGCGGGGCAGTGCTGAGGGTGACAGGCTGTGTTCGCTCTGGCACCAGTTGTTGTGGCACCCCAGCCAGTCCTCCCACCAGTTCCAACAGCTGCCATAAGCTGCTGTGAAGTACCGCCTAATTATAGCATTTTCTTGATCCTCTTGATCCCCCTCAGAGATTCCTGGCCCTGCCCTTGGCCAAACTCGGCACCTAAAGGCAAGGCCCTCCTGGAGGTATGACAGTGGCACCGCTGCTGCTGCCATCCTTAGGGAGGAGGGGGTGTTTCTGTGGTGAGCAGGGGGTTTGGAGGTTTCTAAATGTCCCAGTAAGTGTAACTACTGCTGCTAAGCATTTAGGCCAGTTTCATGGTGCCGTGTCATATATATCCACAAATTCCACTTGTTTCTGGGAGAATTGGACATCTGCACATAGGGTAATTGTTTCTAAAGCTAAAAATCATTCCCATTCACATCTTGCATTTTCCTCACCTGTGACTGTAAGAGATAAAAAAATCACATAATAAAGAATACTACAGGGAAGGTTTTTAAGAAGTACATGATACTAGACTTTTACAGATGCCCAATATTCTGTGAGTTTGTACACAGTTCCCCTTTTGCTACTGAACCCTGCATGGTGGTGGTTACTGTAATACGTGGGGCTTGACTTTGGCTGTAGTTTTACCAGAAATTGTACTGCAGTACCCTGAGCAAGCTCAGACAATAGACTCAAATGTTGTGTCCCTGAGGTAATTTTCTTAAATTTAAAAAACGTCCCATCTGTATAAAGGCATATCTGCCACATCACACAGCGTCAGAGCAGTGTGAATGGCCTCTGACTTCCAATACACTTTCTTTCTGTGGTGTTTTTGTTTACAAGGAGCAGAGGGACAAAGAGAAGGTTGGGCAATGCCTTGGCTCTGCTCCAGGAGATGTAAACAGATTTCCCAATGTTTGGCTTTGGATGGCTGGAGGTGCTCCAAGGCAGAGTGAGTGTGGCTCCCTCGGAGGGGCTCTGAGTCAGAGCTGTGCTGTGGTGAGTCACCAGCTTCCCACTCAGCAGCAGCTTCACTTTGATGTGGCTCAGTCACAAAACTCAGTCCCTGTGTTTAAGCCCTGATAAAGTACCCCAAAAAAGCATGACGCTGTTGGTCAAACTCTGTGTTTGTGTTATTTCTGGTGATAGTACACTTACAGAATAATCCGTTTGTCTTTCTCAGTTCCCCTACAACCTTTTTAGATTAGTTGCTCTGAATTTCCTAATACCAGAAAAAAAATACAAAACAAAAAAAGAGAAAAATGGTCTGAAAATAGAACCCACTGAGATACATTGGTTGTATCTCATTTGGAGTGCATACAAGCAGAAAGAGATTTGGTGTCCCTCATGCTGCTGCTTGCTGATTTAAACTCGCTGAGATGTCTTGGCAAGGCTGCAGTGGAAGTCAGGGATTAGAGCCTTGCAGTTACAAAATGCAGGACAAAGCAGCAGTACGAATTCAGAGGAATGCTGACATTTCAAAGCAGGAGGCTGACACCCAAACAGGAGGCCTTTAACAAAAGCCTAGGGTGCAACAGGTGGAACAGAATCCTTAAGTCCGAGTAAAATATTCAGCTGTTTAGATCTGAGCTTTGGTTTAATTTTTCTTCAATGAGGGTCCACCGTTGTGATACAATTTGCACTTGCTGAATTGGAGCAATGCAGGACTTTATGGGTGGGAATGCCATGATCTGAGCAGGTTGGAGAAGTAGTTATGGTAGCATCCGTCCCATTGGTCAGATTCTTGTTTATCTCATTTGAGTTTTTTTATCATTGAGTTTGTAAATATTTAACTTTCTCTGATTTTATTGGAACATGTGAAGTTCTTGTTTGCATATGGAGATCATGATGCAGAAACAGAAGCTAAAATAGACATCTCTGCTTTTTGTTCTGCTTGTTTATGAATGAAGACCTTGTTGAAAAATGGCCAGCTCTGATATTAGGATTTATAATAATAAGAGATGCAAAAATTGCTTTTGAAAAACTTGAAAGTGAGAATTTTAGTATGGATTTTTGGGGCTGCCTTGTTTGAATATGCCTCAAATAAGAATCTTATAAAAGTTACAGAAGTAAGTCGTAGAAGTTCTTTACTTATCTACATAGTTCTATTTCAGTATTATAGATGAGGCAACATATTGTTAAAGTTCGAGGCTCTGTGACTTCATGCACCGTATGCAAAAATTCTTATTCTTGAAATGTAAGAGTAGAGAGAATAAAAGCTAAAATGTAATAAAAATTTACAGTGACAGGAGAATAAAGTGTTTTAATTCTAGAGAGAAGCAATGATGAGTGGTTGCATTGTGAATAATAGCAAATACTCTAGAAGCTGTGAAGAAAGGAAGTGACTCAGCAGTTTGAAGCTGAGTAGCATTCATGTAAAAGTGCGGTCTTCTGTTTGAGAATTGTACATTAAATGCAAAATATTAGGAGAAGAAAATGGCTACAGACTGCATAAAGATGTCACATTTTTCTGTTCTTTTCTTTTTTCTCTTCTTGTAATTCACCCTGTTTTTGGTAATACCTGAGATGTATATCACAATATAGACTGAAACTTGGTTGTGAAATTGGTCTGGTGAACAGCTGGGTGTGGAGTGGTGGCAGCAGTGGTTGCCACTGGGGTCTGCAGAAGCAATGGCAAGTTTAAGATGGAGCTCAGTAAAAATTTTAGGCTGTTCTTTTATGAAAGTTGGATCAAAATGGTTTTCCAGACACAGAATGTTTAAATTTTATGCCTCTTGATATGTTCTTCTTGAAGACTTACCTCTTTGTAACAAAAAAGCTAATAGAGGAGAGCCCACTCAAGTACAGACAGTAACCTGGTTAGCTGTTTGGACTTGGAGCCAGGCAATCCCTTGAGAGATACTAGACTAATGATTGCTTTAACATACTTCCTTTTTCTTTTCATGTTTCAAATAGAATTACATGCTCATCCTTAACACTCTTCTATTAAGTTTCTTACAGAACAGATGCATTTCAGTGTAAACTTTCAGCTGCAACAAAACCATTGTTCTTTCACCGCTGAATTCTGTGGCCAAAAATACTTTACAGTGATCATTGTTATTGTTACTTCATTGTAAAATTTATGTGGATTTGTGCGTGACTCCACTGTTTTCAGGGGAATGCATGTATATGAGAATTTGCATACTGAAATGGTAGGCATGTTGTTAACTGCATTGCAATGAAAACTCTTAGTGCCTTTACAGAGAAATTGGTGATTACACATGAGTCATGAGGCTGCAATCTGCCTGGTTCAGTAGTGGGAATTTTGGTATTTTTGGAGACATATAGAAAGACTACTTTTCATAATGTGGAAAGCAAGAAAACAGTTGGATTTGGCGAGACAAATACTTGTCTTTTCAATTCTCAGGAAAATGACCATTGCTGAGTGAGGAATGGCCATATATTGAATATGTAGGAAAAGACTAGTAGGACAAGAGTAAACAACTTTCGGACAATTAAATAATCTGAAGATGAGTGTGTATTACATATTTTCAGTATGACAATAGAATTTTCCAGTTGTTCAAGTAAAAGTAATTATTCAGCAGTAGGGCAAAAAGAAATTAGAACAGCAGGGGCAGAAGAGCAGAAGAAAAAGTGAGCAACCAGATGATAGATAATTTCAAGTGGGTGAGGGTGAGATGACAAGGGCAGATGTGGAATAAGAAAAACAAATAGGACTTTCATGACATTATGCTTAACTACCTATATAATATACCAGGTATTTTATGTTAAACTTGTATCCTTTTTTTCGCAGCCATATTGAAAAAATTACAACATGGCAAGATCCTCGAAAACCTATGAACCAGCCTCTGAATCACCTTAGCCACCATCCTGCAGCCACATCCACACCGGCACCACAGAGGACCATGGCAATGTCTCAGCCAAATCTCAGTGAGTACTGGATGGCATCTCTCCGGTGAAAACACAGAAGAGATAGGAGAGACTCCTCCTGATTTGTTTGTCAAAGTAATTTTTGGTTCAAGAAGGTAGCTCTGATTCTGCTATCAGACCTAACAGTATGTTCTCCCCTTCATTTACTTAATTTTCCCCTTTGTAGACTTGGCAGCAAGTGAATTTGTACTGTTTGAGGTGAAGTTCTAACATTTTATGGTCTATTTTAGAGCCTCCATGGCTTTTTGGCGTAGTGTTAGACATAGAAAAATAAGTTCTGTCTGTGCTTTTCTGTTCTGAGGTGGTATAAAACCCTCACAAGCCCTCCACATCATGTCCAAGCTGTTGGATAACTTGTCCACAGTTATTCCTGTATTTCTTCAGGTCAGAAGGTGTAGCTGGTTTGCTTGTTAGTTTGTTTATGGTGGTAGGGCTTTTGCATAGTGAGGTTCTGCACTGGAAGCAACTTGCAAACTACTAAAAAGTCTTTGCAGTGTGAATTACCCACAAAATTCTTATAACTGGTGTGGTTCTCTTGCTGTTTCTGTTTAGCACTTCAAGTGTAAATTTAATTGTCAACTTACATAAATCTGATATTGCCAGATTTAAGCCTTAGTGCAAATACAGACATTAAAACTCAAACATTTTAAAGAAAATTTGTAAATGGAAAAAAATATTTTCATATATAATTGAGAATTGCAAATAATCCCTAATGTTCCACTTCTGGAGCTTTAACTTTTCTACTACTCAAGAAGATGAGCTTACAGGCTCAAGATGTCAAAAAGGGAGCCTTAAAAACACATAGCAGTTTCTTGTTCTGGTTACTTTTTGGTAAGTTGACCTCATGATTTCTTGATTGTCCACTTGCAGTGTGGTTCATGATTTCTGTCTCTTCACATGCCAAGAAAATGCTGAACATTTGTCTGCTAGTGATCACCAACAGAAGTAGTGCAATATTTACTTTGGTCTTAAATTTATAAGAAACACCTAGGACCTCTGAGGTAATTAACTTCAGTTCTTTTTTCTACCTTTGTCTCATCAACTTTGTATGCTTTGCTTGCATACATGCAGTAGGTGTTGGTTACATTACAAGACTTAGTGGGCAGTAGCAAGCCATAATGCGAGAGTGGATATCTGCAGAAGAAACCTGAATAAAATCTGAAAGGTTAGGGTATCTGCAGAGTGTCGTAGCATATGGTGAAACTAACAATTGCTCTGCTGTGGCTTCAAACCACAGCTGTGTGTGGATCAGTCTGTTTATAGCAGTGCTGGAATGGTTGAGAGGTAAGAATAGGACAGCAGGGGTTTTTGTTCATACCAACTCCTCCACTTATATTAACATCTGTTGCATTCTCCCTCATTAAAAAACAGCAGTGCCATAAGTCAGGACAGTGTACAGAGTATTTTCCCCTCAATTTATTAGTGGAAGTGAATGAAAGCCAAATCCTGGATTAAAACACATGTATACTGAATTTTAGAGGAGGGTCTTTCTTGAGATTCAAAGGATTAGAAATAAAAGTCTATACCTAATGAAAAGTCTGTTCTTCATATATATATATATATATATAAAAAATATGAGGTTTGACTTTTTGTGTAGGTTTATATGCAGTTCTTGGCATAGTGGTTCAGATGTGTGATTGAATTTCCCACTAGAAACAGTATGTAAAAATCTGCACAGTATCTGTATTTATTTAATGCAGAAAACATTCCATCAATATGCCTTAGTGAGCTTTTTCTCATTTTGATGGCTTTCAAAAGCACACTAAATGTGACACTATTTTATTAAAAAATATGTCTTGTAAGATTTAATCTAGAAACTGTGTGTATATGCGTGTATATACACACAGGAATTACACAGAAAGATTGCAGTAATCTGCACAGAGCACTGCAGCCTCTGAATACTTCACATGGCAGTTTGAAATACGTGTGACTGTTGTTTCCAGTGCTAAAGTAGAATGTCTCTATTTTTAAATTGCCGTAGCCAAAAGGAAGGGCCTTAGTGCTCCCCTGTGCTGACAATGCAGCTGCCCAGCCCCGCGTTCCTGGCTCTGCTCTCTCGGCATGGACAGCGTTGGCCCCGAAGGGATGGAGCCCACAGCTCACAGACATGACAGGAGCCATGGGAGAGGCATCCATACCACTCTTGTGGCCCTAATTTTGTGACCTTGCAGCAAATGAGTCTGTGCATCTGCCTTTTGCCTTAGCTTTTTTTTTGTTTGTTTTTTTGTTTGTTTTGTGTTTTGTATGGTAGGAATTAAAAGAAGTTTTTCTTTTGAAGATGTGCCACTTAAAAGATTTCAGGTCTGCACACTGGTCTGCACTTCCAGTTACTAGCACATGTGTTTTCCTTGTACTTCTTATGAAGAGGAGGAAAATACGGTTTGTTTTGTACAGCTTGTTGCTTTGGTTTATAAACTTTCAGCAATATTTGCTGGGAATTGTACAAAGGCACTTACAAACATTTTATCAAAGCACAGAGTGTGACTAAGTGGTACCAAATCATAGTATGCCTGTGTTGGAGGCATACAAAAGCATGTAGTGAAAGTTGGTTGAAGTTAGTAGTCATACTTTAAAAAACCTGCTGTATTTTCTGGCTTTTCTCTTACTATGGTTTTATGTTGCCTATTTATGAGCTATAAGTGAACTCTTCATTAGTGTTAGTTTTCACACTAACATTAAAAGCACTGCCTTTTAAATGTTTCAGAACAAAGGCATTGGGTGTTTTTTCCTTTGATGCTTCTTGTTGTATTTACAGGAAAGTAATATATGCTAGGCAAGTTTCTGTGCTCATTTATACATCATGACTAAATTCAGTGACGTTTCATGAATGAAAAGGAAAATTTGTCATATAGATTGAAAACACGTTCTTGCAGATTAGCATATATTTAGACTTGTTCAATTTGTTTTTTCTTAACATTTTACCATCATTGTTCTTCTATGATTTGTAGATGTATATACTAAGGAAAGCACAGCATTAATAGGAATATTTTGTGTATGTTTTGTTGTTGGAAGCAAAGAGAAAGTGATCAGCCTCAGACTGAAGACAAGCAGAAACAGTGTATTTCTTGCATCTTCAGAAAATTCATTTACCGTGATGCTGATTCTGCAGAGATCCTAATTTTCCGCCCATTCTAAAACAGAGTCATTTCCAGCTGATTGATAAGGTATTACCTATCTCTTGCCAATCAACTATTGCAGTAGAATCAAGGGCCATTTGTGGAAGGAGGATTACTCTCAATCCCTGTTTCAGTTGTCAGGCCGAGGTCCCTGAACGAGGAGAGGGATCCGCAGGGACCCGCTGTGCTGAAGGAAGGAGAGAGCAGCTGCAGTGCCCCGAGCTGAGGGTCACAGTCTGCCTCAGCCTGAGCTGCACACGCCCTTCTGCCTTCATGGCATTCCCTGCTGTACAAATATTGTGGAGGATGATTTTGGACTATGTGTAGCAAGATTTAGAGGAAAAATTAGGTCCCTACAGGAGTTTCTTTTGCAAGATTTTTTTAATTAAATGCTACTTATTTTGTAGTCCTTCTCTATTCTACATTAAGCAACACTCAAAACCATTGTTATTTCCATCCTTCTCCCTTCAAAGTGCTTTAAAGAGATTTCTTTTGTGATTGTACTCTTCATCCAGTGGGTAAGCACAATCTGGTCTTCATTTAAATATTTTCCAAATTTAGCAATTTGCAACTTACTTTGCCATAAAATAATGAACCCCTTTAATAGTATTTATGTTTTCTGTATAATTTAGCTTGAATTTATATGTGAGTTCCTTAAAAATCTCATACAAAAAGAACATACTATCTGCAAAAAATCTCAGAAGACTTCTTGCCCACCCTGTGGCACAACTGGATGTGGGATTTGGAGCAAATAACTGCTGCAGGCTGCAAGGCACAGTTACTCTACATCCCGTGTGAGTGACAGAAATGTGTGTTAAGCAGTGCCCAGAGTTTGCTGGTTTGAGAGTTTTGGGCACTGCCACTTTGTGAAATGCCTCTGAGTTTGTTTGGGTGTGGATAGGGGCTTTCAGTTTATCTAACTGTGGTTAAAATCGGTGTTTGGTCTAACCCAAACTGCCAAAGCCCAGTCAGGGGCCGTGTCCCTGATGCTCACCACTGTCCCCGTTGCCTTTCTTCACAGTGGACACTCCAGCAGCAGAAATTACAGAAAGGTGTGCCTGGTTTTACCCCTTCTGGTAAAAGAGAACTTGCATGATTCATCAGACTGTGCACAGAGATGGTATTGATGGGCAGAAAGGGTTTTAAATGCTGTAGTTACTTATGATCTGTCTGTCAGGGAGGGAGTGACAAGGTCTGGAGCTCAGGAGCAAGCTGTGTCCATGTGGATCTTCTACTTAGAGCTGAGCCATCTTCTATTACCCTCTCTGTTTTCTCCCTTGCAATGTATTATTTTCCATGTAAGTTTGTATAAGATGGTCTTTCAAGGTCCCTGCTGACTGGGGCTGTTCTGCAATGATGATTGACATATAGTATCTGTTGGCCCAGATAAGGCTGCCTTCAGAAAATGTACCTGAATCTCTTTTAATTCTGTACACTGACATAGTAACTTATAAATATATAATCTCTTAGGTTCTGCCAAAAAGAATTCATTAATATGCATGTTTGCCGAGAAAAAAATCATAAATAGTGTTACAGTTCCTGGGATTTTCAGTGTTCCTGTACTCTATATCTGGAGCAGATTGTATTACTTTATCTCTGTGGTACTGGTTTATCAGCTGTCTGCTAGTCACATCCTCAAGGAGGTTTGATAAGAACCTCATTAGTGGACTCATTCAGGTGTACTGAATGGAGGGACAGTTGCTGGGAGATCAGTATTGATGCTGTGAGCTCACAAAGGTGGAGATGCCTGTTCTGAGGTAAGGACTTCTTTCCTGGATGAGTTTCCACACACGGCTGAGGTCTTGCACAAGTTATGGTTGTGCCCATCCCAGAATAGCTTAGGTGGGAAGGGGCCATGCAAGGGCTCTAACCCATCCTCTGCTGAAAGCAGGGTGAGTGGTGGGACCAGAGCAGAAGCTCGGGACTTTGTGCACGCAAGTGTAGGAATCCTTTGTGACAGAGAAGAAGGTCCTGGTGCAGTTCTCGTGTTCGTCAGGAAGGAGACTGGCACCACAAAAGAAATGGATGTTCTGTCATCAGCACTGAGTGGAGCAGTGTCAGAACATGTCCCACACCCACACACAAATGCAAACACTTAAGAATGGAGAATAATTTCTGGCAGAGGGAGAAGAGTGCCACATGTATTTTAGTTTGTTCTTGACATCTCCACTTTCACCTGATCAGATTAGTGTAAATACTGACTATAAGAAAAATAACATGGCTCATCTCTGGCAGAAGCTGGTAATAATTATCTTCATATTATAAATCAACCAGTTCAGGCAGAAAACTGTGGAAAGCCTAAATTTGTTTAGGGTCACTGTATGCATTGATCCTGAGAATTCAACCACGTTTACTTCTTGTATCAAACTCCAGATGAAGAACTATTTAATTTTTGGTTTTCCCTTCTGAAGAAGAGAACCTTACCTCAGAAGGTACTCTGCCAAGACCCACAAGCAAGCATGACCCAAGTGATACAAGCAGAATGGCTTTCACTATTAATTCACTGGTTCTCTAAGATGTAGAACATTGGATATTACAGATTGGAATTTTTTATTGTGAAGAGCCTTTGACACTTGTTGTTTAATAGAAAATCATCCATGAATCTAAGAAGTTTAGCTTTCAGCTGTATTGGTATTTCAAATGGGTCTGGACAACTGGGAGTTATAGCACTTTACCTCTGCTTTCATTTTTTTTAACCAGCCAGGAAATCCAATCAAAAAACCAGTGCCAAAATCCTGTCTAGGAACAATAAACACATGAACCAAAGTTTCCATATCCTGCCATGATAAAAGAGGTGTAGCTACTATTGTTTAAGGATGATAAAAAGCAGTTTTGGTAACTATGTCAAAGCAGTCTCTGGAGATAAGAACACAGGAACTCCCAAAGTGTTCAAAACCAGATGATATGTATTTTAGTGTTCACTAATGTCCGTGAAGAGTGTTCACTAATGTCCAGGATTTTTCAAGTCTTGGTTTGCCTTGGCTAGAAATGTGTGACACTGAGAGGAACATGTTTTTCCCTCTCTGTAGTCCATACCCTCATACCACCTGCGTGGTGGAAAGGCTTCCTGTTCCAGATAATTTTTAATTACTGGATATCCTGAAAGAAGCAAACACAATTCATTTGTGGTCAGTGTGAATAATCTTGGCACCTGCTTCTGATGATTACTTTCTGAGACCTGAAAGCATTATAGAGGACTTGCACGTTCATCTGTGGGAATGAGTGTTTTGTGATGCAGCTCTCAAAAGAATGAGGGGATTTTGGTAGTTTGCAATTAAAACCTCTAACAAGTGATTTATCAGGCAGATTTCAAATGGAGTAATTTATTTATGTTTAAGGACAGTGGTGTACAGAGTCTAATAGGGAGTAACTTCAGTATCAGGTAAATTAAATCAAAGGACATATGCCTTTAAGCCAGCAACTGACCATCTAGTAAATCTGAAATGCTAAAGTTTGATGTGTTCAAGAGAGATGTTGGTATTTTTTCAAATTCTAGTAATTTTTAATTTTGACACAAATAAGTTCCTGTTGGTGTAAGCATTTCCCCTCAAGGTTAGTAATCCTAACATGTGCCAGTGCAAGAGTGGAGGGTCATTTCCACAGTTTCAAAGTGAATGAAATGTAAAAGCTGAAGATTGCATGAAGCAAACATAAAAATAATTTATTAAATATTTTAAATCTAACAGTCATCAGTAATTAATAATTAGCATTAAAGCTGCCCACTCAAGCAGCTCCCGTCATCACTTTTTGTTACTGATTTATTGTTAGAAGTGCTTGCAGAGTAAATCTCCAGTCTTTTAAATAGCTTCCTGCTAAACCATAGCTTTGATGTTGCACCTGCAGGTTGTTTGTATTGTTTTTTTTTAGTCTTAAATCATTGAAGACGGGAAAGATTAGTTAAATGTGGATATCACAGACCTTAACAGTTGAAACTGTTGAGAAATTTCTATATAGCTATTTTCAGCTCAGAAATCTGAATAAAGGAGTCTCTGTGTACTGGGATAGTGCAACTTTTTGCTTTAATACTTTACAGATTTTTGGAACAAAATGCACCAGAACTGAAAAGCAGCATTTTTTGCTGACCTTGTTAGAAGGCTAATGCTTCTTTCTGGGAAATAAATGAAACAAGCAGTTCTTTGTTGGCTGAAGTGGAGTGAGAAAAGGAGGGGAGCCCAGTCTTTTTTTCTTTACAGTGTCGTGACTAAGTCAGAACTGTAGTATGGCTGGTTTTTCAGTTTTTGGGGTTTTTTTAACCTTTGTAGACATTTGTTTTTCATCAGATTGTGTTGCATGAGACCTGGCTTTGGCTAGTTCATATGAATTTGTTTCTGGGCTGCCTATAAACAGAGCAGAAAGACCCACAGTTGCATCCAGACACTTCTGACAAATAATAAAAGTAGGTGCAATCAGTTCAATGCATATGTCAAAAATGATTGACACTTGCATGTTTTGGCTTCTGCAACACGCAGTGTCTCTTGTCCACAAAATAATCCTTGCCTAGTATATATACAGCAAAGTCATCAACAGAAAGGTCTCCTACAATGTCAGAAAACCTAATTCACTAGGATATCATTAATAATTTAAAGGCAAACAAAATCAATAAAAGAATTATTTTAATTTTTTTCTTTTAACTGGAAAAATAGAACCACATAGGTCTAATGATGTAAACTAAAGAGTTGCAATTTCATGGACCACAATGGAAGTGTGGTCGCATAGTTCAGGTTTGGAACTTAGCTCCATGTTTTTATTTGCTTTCATTTGGGCTGGATAATTTCATAATGGCTGTTTACTGAAAGACTTACTTCATTTTGCAAAATAAATTAGGTTTTCCCCAAGAGAAGTGAATTTAAGGGCACCCTGAATCTGTCTGCTGTAATGATGAGACTTTTCTCCTATTATGTTAGAACCAGTCTCCTTTACCACAGAGTGGTAGATTTGAGCTTTCAAATATTTTTTTTCTTTGCAGAACTTTAGAAATGTCACACTGCAGTCCCAGACCCTGCCTAGTGAATTGAAGCTTACTGAAGACCAATTGTTTTTTCCTTTAGTAACTTTTTGACCTCTCAAAACCAGCCCGATGTTCCCAAGGCTCCACGGAACTCTGGCTGAGAGGAGCTGTCAAGGGTCCCTGGTTTGTCTGATGGTGTCAAAGTGGAGTCTGCATTGGGCAGTCTAGCTGGAATGTGAACTGCAGGTTTTTCTTTTTTAATCCAAATGCCATTATGTTCCTCATACCATTCAAATACAAATTCAGAGCTGAAATATAAATTAAAGTAGGCATTACTAAAACCTCATAAATAGCACAACAGATGTGCATATGATTATATCACAAGGAGCAGAGATTTGTAGGATGTCACTGTTTGTTAAGTTGCTCACTGGGGCTGACACAAGACTTACCTTTCACTGGGCTTGTTCAGACCATTAGTGACAAGAAGTTACCAGCTGTATACCAACCCACTTCTACTGCCTGGGTCCAGTTCTGGTTCAATTGAGCAGTCCCAGGAAAAGCACTTAGCTTTTAAAATATTTTTCACAAACTAAGCTCAAGTATATATACCACAAGGGTAATTTGTCCATTGTTGGGATTCTTTTTATTCTACCAGTGTATTTAAAGATTCACTATTAATTTGAAGTCTAGACAGTATCGGACCTATCAAGCATGCTTAAAAGTATTCCAGATACAATATTTTTCCATTTTCCCTGTGCATATCATTGTAACTCTACCATTAAGAAGAGCAACTTAGTTTATTCAATTTTTTTTCTTGTTGCTTGAAAAACTGACACAGTGAAAATTGGTAAAGTCTTAGTCCTGTAATAATGGTATCATCACACTTTGCCACACTTCTTTTGAAGAGGCTGTTGTTCTGCCTGGGTGGTGGGGTTTGCCCAAGTAGGTAGGGTTGCAGGACAAAATCTACCTGACATTACCTATAGTGTTGCATATGAAATTGTAGTAAGATCTAGCCCAGATCTGATAGAATTAGAATCATCGAATCATTTGGGTTGGAAAAGCTCAAAGAGGGGCGAGCCTAACAATTAACCCAGCACTACCAAGGCCACCGCTGACCCAAATCCTCAAGTGCTACAACCACACAGCTTTTAAATTCCTCAAGGGATGGATCACTGTCCTGATAAGCCTGTGCCAGAGCTGGACAAACCTTTTGGCAAAGAAATTTTTCCTTATCTCCAATCTAAACCTCCTGTGGGATGGCACACTGGCATCAATCTGCAGTACTCTCCAGAACAACTGCTTCTGGAAGCAGGTTGCAAAGATGGTTTGGTTCTGCCTGGTTGCTTTCCACAAGGTCCAGAAGGATTTATTACTGTGGGCTATGCACCACCTACAGGTAGTAAAGCTGCCCTTAGATCCAGACTGGCTCTGGAGATAGCCCAGGATTAGTTCTCACCTGGTCCATGCAGCTAGGCCTGATCTGCATCAGTAATAAATCTAACCTGGGTCCTGAACAAACCATAGAGTTAAAATGTTGAAAATTCACTATGTTTCACTCCTGGCTTGTTTGGAGGATTTCAATGCTGGACGCTATTCTTAGCACCATAAACAGGAAGAAATTTGTCTTGGTGAGACAGGAGT
Organism: Anomalospiza imberbis; assembly: GCF_031753505.1. Classification (NCBI taxonomy): domain Eukaryota; kingdom Metazoa; phylum Chordata; class Aves; order Passeriformes; family Viduidae; genus Anomalospiza; species Anomalospiza imberbis. Next base: position 188,313 of record NC_089690.1, on the reverse strand, counting down.
GATACCTCCTGTCTTGAGATGACAGGGCATCCTATTAGCTTTGTGACATGTTGGCACCAGAGTGACACACAGAGAGCTACACAGACTTACAGTTTCTTTCATAGCAGTTCTATGAATAAAAATGTCTGTCTCACAGAGAATTCTGCTCTGATTTATAGTTTCTGAATTTGAACAGAAAGGATTATGCTGATTTAAGAAACATTAACAATCTAAGCAGCCTTAACTTGCTCAGCAACAGCCTTCTGTCAGCAAGTGAAGGGGTTTGCCTGGGTATAACTCAGGTTTGCTTATCAAAGGTCCTGTTTCTAACCCTGCCATCCATGATGTTCTTCCCCTGTCAACCTTGAGAATATCCTACCAAAGGTGGAGGACTGATGGGTCATATCCTAACAGAAGAAGTTTCAGTTGTTAATCGGAAATTACTTCTGGTAACAATTGATTCAAATCTGTCAATAAAGAAAATGTTACACTGAAATATTTTTTACTAGCTTACTGCCTATTATAGGCACACATATTTAGGAATTTTCAATTTTAAAAAATGTTATTTACTAGTTCATTAGGTAAATATTTGAACATACCAGGGTAAATATAAATACTTGTTGTATTGTAAGTATTCCTGCGTGATACATTCAGAACATTAAAAATAATTTATTAAGCAATTGCTAGTGCGTATCTTGCCAGATGGAGTAGTTCTCTCAATCACTTGAAGTACAGTAATTCTAATAGTGCATTCCTGTAAGTGAGCAGCATGTGTCCTGGGCCCTCTGTTATGTGAAAATACAGCTCTGCCCAAGCTCCATGGGTTCTGTCTTTCCCGCAGTGATGCATGCCCAGCCGCAGCTGCCCCCCAGCACAGCCCTGCTGCAGCAGAGCCACCCCCCACAGCCCCCAGCACTGCTGACCCTGCCCAGCGCTCTGGCCACGCAGCAGCAGCAGCAGCAGCAGAAGCTGAGGCTCCAGAGAATCCAGATGGAGAGGGAGCGGATTCGGATGCGTCAGGAGGAGTTACTGCGACAGGTAACACCAAAGATACTCTTAGTTTGTTCAAGAGCTTTTAGCTCAATGCATCCAAATTTTTAACAAGTACACTTAGTAGCTCTGTTACTTTATGTCAAGACTAACTATAGTTTTACAGAAGGGTAACCAAAAAGCTAATATAAACAGATAATTTCAGTTTTTTTCCTCAAAACTGGCACTGAACAGAACACGGGATTGCCATCAGTCAGAAGTTACAGACCTGGCATCTTTCTTACCAGTCTTTATTAATAGTTATGTAAGGACCAAATTCTATTCTGTGTCTGTCCGTAAGCAACTAGGGCAACTAACACTGATTCATGTGCAGTTTAACTTGGTTTGCATAGGAGACCATGTTCATACTTCACTGAAGATAAAGGAAGAACACATGGAATTGTTCTTGACTCCAGTCTGTACTCTCTTAATTTGCACCCTTTGCCTTTTAGTTAAAATAAAATCACATTCACGTCTTACATGAGCACCTCTTATCGGAAGACTTTTCAGAGTTGGTTATTTGTGGATGTTTTGCTTATTGTTCTCTTTCTTAAGTTTCAGCTCTATATAATGACTCATACTGTACAAAATAGATATGTAATTTCCTTTATACTCCCTTAAGAAAACAAAGTTTTAAGAATTGTGTTTCATCGGTTACAGACAAGTCCACTAGTGGTGTTGTGTTTGTATGGCGTATTAATCGGATTCCTTAGTGGGGAAAAAAAAAAAGATAATCTGTTTCTCTCAGAAACATCATGAAAGAAGTACACTTTATCAAGAAACATATCATTATTTGTGGCCTTGCAGATGCTGCAGTTACCAGTTCTAAGTACCTTTAAAAACTTTCACAAGATTAAGGTGGCGGTCTCTGACATGGGCAATGGTCTCAAGTCTTTGCGTGGCTTCTCTTTTCCCATCAGGAGCTCATGATAGAGAGGGATGTGAGAAGAGAGTGAGGGTATTTGGTATGAGCTTTGTCATGATTGTCATCATGCTAACAACATGTTTAGCTATTTTTACTCTCTTTGGCTCTATTCTTGATTCAAATCGAGCAAATTAGGCTTCAAAACAGTTGTACCATTAACACAAGGGAGGGTTTTGCTGCTTTGCTGACTTTGAAACCAGTATATTCACAGCACTCTGCAGCTGTGCCATACTCAGTCAAGACTTCCACTTACTGTGCCCAGTACCACCCTGCCCTTGTAGTGTTTTTGGAAGCTCCGCATTGCATGAAGCAGTACAGCATCACTTTGCATTACTCAAGCTTTTAAAATTGGTGTAACTCTTAGGGAGGAAAGAAAGATGCAAAATCTTCTTCCTATCAGAATGTTGTGAACTTCCTTCCAGTAACCTCAGAATCCTGAACCCTGGCAGCTGAGGGTGCAATTATCCTCTCGGGTCATCAGTGTCCAAGTACAGTTACTCCTGTCCTGACCCTCCCTTGCTGTTTTTGCTTTCCTAGTGTAACCTATCTATGGGAAAAATGCTGAGTAAGGGTGTATGCTGCTGTAGCAGCTGTAAGGAGGTACAGAGCATTTGAGTGAGAGGGGAAGGATTCTTTGGAGGGTCACAAACCTTTCAGCCCAGTAGCAGCTGCTGGCTCCCCACAGCCATTCCTGGCAGCAGCTGCTGGGGTGGAGCAGCATGCCTAGCAAGGAAGAGGTCATAGCTCTGGAAGCTCTTGGCTTAGGGAATTTCTTTCCTTCTTTGTCCTTCTCTTCATGTAGTTCCTAAAACCCTAGAACTCTAGACTGAGTTCATGCTAGAAGGGCAGCATTTCAGAAAACCAGCATGATAGCATCTATTTAAAGGTTTCCTTACTCAGTTTTATCATTCTATAAGGAGTTAATGTTCTTTTATACTAATTTGGTTTTGCCAACTTTCCAAAGGAAAAGAGAGAATCTGCTTGCTACTTAAGAGCTTCTTGGAAATGGAAGTTGGGAGAGGTAATGTCAGTCAGAAATCTCTGAAGGGTCCTGCAGAGAAGGTGGCCCAGCACTCCTGTGTGTGCACCAGGGCTGTTACGCACTGTATTTGTGCATACATCTGAAGGGTACAAATAGTCCCAAAAAGGCAACACTTCTCAGAGGCCTCTTTCTGGTCCAGGGCTCCTAATGCATAAATTGTCCACCAAAGGTTACAGAGGCTTAGAAGAGGCTGAAGGAGGAGTGGAGGAACATGCAGAGGAACATTTATCAATGTTTTGTCCTCGCAGAATAGGCCTTTACTGGCCTGCTACAACCTGAAGAGAAAAATGCCCCACCGTGCTCCTTCCACTGCACAGACTGGCCGAGGGCGTGATTTACTGGTGGCACAGGCAATGTCTATATCTCTTGCTTTCCAGCCTAAGTATGAGGACTGGTAGAAGAGGAATTGCATCTACCAGCAACGTAAATGCACTATAAAAATGCTCTCCCTCATCTCCCCCAGCTGGAAATGAGAATTTGGCAACTAAGGGTGGAGCTTGGTTAGTTCTGCTGAGAAGAGTTCCAGGAAATGTAACAAGACATTTCTGTGCTTGTCTGGCATACAGCTAAAAACCAGTTTACATCAGAACTGTGTTCTGAGGCAGTGAATCATTCAACTCACTGTAATGCTGTGAAGCTTCAAAGTGTTTTGAAGATAACCACTCATGAAGTTTTTGACATGACTTTGTGATATCAGAATACTGTGGGGTTTTTTAGTTTGTTTTATTTTGTTAATTATTTTGAAAGTCCTATTTGGGTTTATGTGCCTCATAGTGCCAAGCAGATCATTAAAGGCACTTGCTCCTTTCTTAGCTGAATGCCAGAGATGGTCTCTGCTGGCCAAAGTGGAGGCAACCTCCTACGCTCAAAGACTGAGAGTTCACTGGCATGGTTGAGACTGATATTGCTGCTCACAGGGCTGCGGGACATCTCTGCCATTTTTTGCCAGACTTTCATCCTAGGGAAGGAAATTTACAAATATTTTTCTTAAAAACCTTGTAGTCATGCTTAGAATAGAGAACAAGACATAATAGGGTATCATAAAGCTTTGGGTATTGTGTAGTTGATCCATTTCTCCATTACCATTGCTGTAATAATGTCAGAGGAGCAAAGGAATCTGACATCTGTAGCAGTACTAAAATTGCAATGTGACTTCTGAACAAATGACCTACAGCAGAAGAACATATGTCATGTATGGTGGAGCCAGTACTCTGTCTGCTTCCCCAGCCAAATCTGACTCCAGTGTGCAAGAGTCTGTTGTTCCACATTTTAAAAGTACGCATGGAGTTAATATTACAAGCAACAGGCAATATGTTGAAATAAATAATGGGAAGTGAGCCATTCCCCAAGGCAGAGTCAATCAACTGATTCTATAATAAATATGGTGTTTTTTTGCAACAAAGAAGAGACAGGAAGTTAGATTATGTAATTGATAGTGGGAGTTTTCCTTTATGGTGGTGCAGGATTTTCAGCTTACAGATGTTTTGCTTTGGAAGGCCTGTCTAAATCTTGTGTGGCTGTAGATTTCGTTCTTATATTTTAAAAAAGTACTGAAAATATCTGCATGTAGACAGCTAAAAAAAACACCTTCCCCTTCTGTGAGGTTTGTACATTTTCACAGATTCCAGTTGATTAAATTTTAAGTAGAAATGTTACCATTAAAATTGTCACTTGACAAATTTAATCATAAACCTATCATACATAAGCTACTAAGAATCTTCAGAATGTTTGTTTTTAACACTTGCTAAATACTGACACCATCTAATGTAAATTATAATTTATCAATGAATATATTGATAATTTTGTTATAAAGGAAGCATTGCTTTTATGGGCACCAATATGTGTAACATTATTCACAAAGAGACCAGACCATTCCTCCTCAATGAAACAGATAATTGAAAACATAGTAAAACATCATATTCTAGCCTTGAAAACTTGTTAATCCTTTCTGTACTAGGGAGACCGGATTATTGAATCAGATGAGAGAAGTTTTCTACTGGGATTTAAATGAAATATTTACTTTGCTTGTTTCTTTTAAAAAAAAGTAAGTTGAGTTAATTATGGTAAAAATAGACACAGATTTATTATTTTATGGTCCTAGGATTTTTGTTTGGAACATCCAGTTGGAGTCAGACAACCTCTGTATAGAACTCTATACCACTAGATGTCATGTGTGTTTCACAGAGATAATGCTGGAAGAATTTATCTTTCAGGAAGAGTTGTAAGATAAGTTTTCTTTGGCTCTGATTACTTGTTTGTCATCCTGCATATAGCAGACATGAGACAGGTCATTGAGCAATTGCTTATTATTAGGCAGACTGTTCATTGTAAAGATTATTGAATCACACTCTTGGTTCCAGTGGTTTTCTTTTAACATGTTAAGTACTTTGTGGTAGCCGAATTACAGGCCTGGCTTCCAGACATGGTAGAACTGACAGCTAGATTCTGTGGTGCTTTAAGCCAGCACAGGTGGGCATGAAAGACACTGTCTGTCTACATCATGGTTTTCTTCATATCAGTGTAAACAAATACTCACCAGTGACATCACTCAGAATTACTTTCCTTCAGTGTATATGTTATGTGTTCCCTTGTTACAAGACTACAGTATTTCTGAGCTGTTGGAATAACCCTTTCCATGTATTTATTTGTCTTTTCAGGAAGCTGCTCTTTGCAGACAACTTCCTATGGACTCAGAAAACATGGTCCCAGTTCAGACAGCAGTGAACACCCCTGCTATGACACAGGACATGAGGCCAATTACAAATAATGGATCTGATCCTTTCTTGAACAGGCAAGTTCATTCTCCTTCATTAGGCAATTGCTTCTGTTGCCTTCTCTAGACTGTTACACCTGTCTCTCTACAATAGTCCCTATACCATCTTCTTTTTTTTACTTACTGTAAACAGGGGATATGGCTGAGTGGCTGACCTGAAATCTTTCCGTTTATGCTTCAAGAAGGAATCTTAACAAAAGCAATAAATTGTAATAGGTGGTTTAAATTCTATTGTTAGTGTATGTAGAAGACTAGGTAGAATAGGTACATTACCTAAGTATAAATACACGCAACTTTTTAGGCTGTCAGAACTGATTTCAGCTAGAGAGTTATATATGCATGTGTGTATTTCAAAATTTAAGAGTGACCTAGCTTAAATTACTTTGTTGTTTGGGCTGATGTGACCCAAATCTGATACTGGCTGATCTGTGGCCAACAGTTACAGGATGAGGCTTAATGACTCAGTATGTGTTTCTGATATGTAACCTCCTGTGTTCTCTTCTAACACTGTGCTCAGGAACTGTGTCTGTCAGAGCCTCTTTACTGAGTCTTTCTCATGTTTCAATTTGCAGTGGGCCGTACCACTCCAGGGAGCAGAGTACAGACAGTGGCTTGGGATTAGGATGCTACAGTATACCAACGACACCTGAAGATTTCCTCAGCAATGTAGATGAGATGGATACAGGTAGAATACTTGAATTTTGCTTAAAGTATAGTCCATATATTATGAATAGTAATGTTTTATAATTGCATAAATGAACGATAATCTCCGGCTTTCCTAATCAAGAGAACAGACCAACACTGTGGGGGAAAATGCCTGGAAGGTGCTTAGTACCCAGAAGGTTCTCAGCTTTAACTTAGGTCCAGATTCTGCCCTTTCACCTCAGACTGATATTAAACAGAATAAATAAAACCTGGAAAATGCAAGCCTTAATTTCTGTTTTCATGCTGTTGTCCTTGGTAGGGGGACTAAAGCGCTTGTTATGGGTTACATGTAAAAATCAATACATTTCCTAACTCTGGGAAATCAGTCTTGCTTTTAAGTCTCTTACATTCGCAAAGTTGCATTTGCCTTCAAACAGAATGTATTTAGCTAGCTTACATTTTGATAGATATTTATTTTATGTTAGTGTCCTCATGGTGTTTAAAATACTGAAATAATTTACGAGGAAATCAAGGGTTTTTTCAGAGAGTGATATTCTCAGAACTTCCTCACCTAAACTTCCTTTTGAAGTCATTAGAAATTCAGTATTATGCAGAGAATGAAAGATTTATCTATTAAAGGTTTTCATGCTTGTTCTTATTAATTTATGGGAAAAAAAGAATAATATTACAGAACTAAATTGCTGTAAAGCACTTTTTTCAGTTATTTCCTACAGACAGCATTGCCTCTGGTACAGGGATCAGGATGGAGGTGTCCTTTGCTGCTTCCTGGGCAGACCAGGAAACAAACTTGAAACTGTCATGCTTCCCAAGTGGAAGACCAGAGCTGGATGCTTTGACCACTGCTGGAAAGGACCTTTTGTGCTTTTGAGATCAAAGCAAGAATGTGAAATGTATTCTTAGGAGAATATGTACTCTATACCTACATGCAGTTTTGAGATAACATTTGTGTTGAGTAGGAGTGCTCACAAGTGCCTGTGGGAAAGGGGGAATAAATTTTTATGTCAATTCTGTTGTTTTAAATTACCCACAATAAGACTTTGGTACTTCAAAAGTTCTTCTTTACTTTTCCTAGGAGAAACTATAGCACAGACAACAATGAATATAAATCCACAACAAACACGTTTCCCTGATTTCCTCGACTGTCTTCCAGGGACAAACGTTGATCTTGGGACTCTAGAGTCAGAAGACTTGATCCCTATTCTTAACGACGTGGAGTCAGTGCTTAACAAAAACGAGCCCTTCCTTACCTGGCTGTAATCAAGCAATGCTTGTTGGGCCTACAGTGCAATTCAGATTTCTTTTTCCTCTTGAGGTAGGCATAGACTATCTGAATATCCTCAAGAGATACAACATACTGTCTTATTGACTTTTGTTACATCATCTTTATGGTCAGTTTAATATCTGTCTGAATTTGATTGATACTAATTTAAGTATGAAATACATTATATATATATATATATATATATATATATATATATATATATATAATAAAATACATACATGGATATATATTTCTTCAAAAAAACCCGTACCACTTTACACATCTGTGTACTTTTTTACGTTTTCAAACCAGGCAGAAACGCTTCATTTTTAGGACAGAAAATGGCTGATGTTTGTGCATATCCCTGACTGATCTCCTGGGTACTGATTGACATCACAGACCCTTTGTGAATCAGAAAAGCTAACTCCTGGGTCACTTGGTTGAAAAAAAGTGCAAAGCATCAGGGCATGAGAGCAGTTTTATTATTATGTTTATGACAATAGTATCAGAAGCTTTTTTTAAATCAACTTACTTAAACCTTAAAAAGCTTTTTTAGTTCTTAGTGACTAACTGTTCTGTATAGAATACAGTTCAAATATGATCCATATCAAGCATAATAATTCCCATTATATATTTGTGAAGGCACAAACAATACTATAGCAGTTTCTTTTTTTCAATAAACTACTGTATAGTTTTCAGAAAATAATTACTTTTAGTCTCAAAGTACCAGAATTGTTTAGCAACATTTTTACACTACAATATTGTTACAAAATAAACCAGGCTGGTACTGACTGCTGCCTTTTAGAAACAAAGAAATGTATTATAAATAAGCATTTTTTAAAATTCTTAGATTTTTTTAGTTTATTATATTAAGCACTACAGTTTTGTAACTTAACACATGAACAAGCAATTATATATATATATATATATATATATAACATCTGTGGCAAGTATCTTAAGTGCAAAAATATTCTTTTAAAATCAGTTCTGGAAAATGTGGCACAACTTGTTAATGTCACACACAGGGGGAGAAAAACCTTCCTCATACTGTTTTCAGTGATGTTTTTAACTGACAATGTAAACCTACATGTAGTTCTATACATGAAAAAGAACCAGGAACTTTATCAGGGCACTGCTGAAGCAGCATTGGGACTCACCTACTAAAGCTGCTTAGTTTCTATGTCTTTCACTTACCATCACTGGTGCACAGGACACGAGGCATGTGCTGTGTGTTTTTACCTGTTATATATCCTACAAAACTTCCTTATCAGAGGTTTGGGACAGAGAAAACATCAAGAACATTAAGCCTGCAGTTCCCCTGAAATGCAGATGAAGTCCTGAATATTCTTAAATGTTTTCAAGTTATCTTATTTATAATTAATGGATTTAAGCATTTTGTATTGAAGAATAGATAGTTTTATGAAAGGCATTATAACTTTTCTCTAAGCTTAATCCAGGCTATGTAAAGAGAAGAAGAAATGTAGCACTAAGTGTAAATGTGTGTTTGCCAGGTCTGATAACACTTAGCAAGACCTTACTGATGCATCGGAATATTGACCGTTAAAGACTTTTTTCCATCTGGTTGGGTGAAGGTAGGTGAAAAGGTCAGCGATGAAGTGGTGGGAATAGAGAGTAGATTTGGAAGATGAATGATGAGGTGATAAATGTAGATCCTTGCTGGGAAGGATGGCTGCAGACAGGAATACATAGCAAATGAATCTCCGGTCTTCAGTGAAAAACGTAAGATAAGCACTCAGTAAAGTAAATTACCATGTCTGTGATGAACTTTTAAGTGTACATGGTGTCACAGGATGGAAAATAGAAAGGACACACACTGAAATTTTGGAAAAAGAGATATTATGCAGACACCTACAGTTGTGATGCTAGATGACATAGTAAAAAGTAGCTTTTTAAATTTTTTTTTTTTTTTTTTAATAGAAAAAGAGATGTAACAGCACAGTTGTGTCTGCACAGAATTTAATTACTGAATGGGCATTGTGTTTCTTTTATTCTTTTGAGGGATTATTAGTTGGATTTTTTTTATTCTTGCTAGTTTTGCTATCTGTTCAGATAGCATAAACTTCTTTTCAATAAACAGGGGACCGGGCAGGGCTGACCAATATTACTGTAATTAGTTTTAATCTCTCTCTTTTAATAATTTCTTCAGGTTGTCAGCCTAAATGAAAAACAGGTGGTCCTAAGGCTTTGTTCTTTAGTACCATGACTGATGTTGGTAAAGAATTGGAGATTTTCTGGCCAACTTTCAAGGCCACATCACCAGCACTGCTCATTTGGCATAAGGAGCCGACAGCCATTGGTGCTGGAATGACCCACAGCAGGTGTGGACCTGGGTGCTGGTGTGATCCAGGTGCTAGTGCCTATTCACAGGTTATGTTGAGAGAATGCAGTTTGTTCATTTGCTAGCAACTCTGCACCATTGAACATGTAAGTTTGTCATAACAGAAGATATTCTGAGCAGGTTAGCTTGCAGCTCTGTGAGATAGCTGGTGCTGATTCCTGCCCAGCCACGTGCATTGTTGTCAGCCAAAGGCTGTTCTTTGTATGGGGAAAACTAATGCAACTTTCTAGTAAAATCACATCAGGTAGTTATCAGAATTGTGAAGCTGCAGGCTCTATTCCTTTTTTATTTGTGTTTCTGGTGGTTGAGTGTCTTGGTGCAAAGACCTTAAAAGGATAAAGCAATCATAAACTGTTTCTGTGTCACTTCCATAGTAAACCAGCAGCAGATCTGCAACAGGAAGGTACTGTGTGGAGCAGCACTCCAGGCTGAAACAGCTGCCAGAATCTTAGGTTAGATCTTTACTCAGTCATGAAACAAATCTTGGTTAAATTAAAAGTGATTTTTTACACTGTCAGCTTTTAATTTTTGTTACAGAGATAATGTATCCGATGAAGTGCAATGACAATAAAATCTATTTTTCCAAGTTACCTTTAAAAAAAGTTTCTGGCTTTAAAAAGGCTTATGGCAGAACTTTTCAGTATTCAAAGCATATGTGATATGAAAATAAATTTATGGTTGACAATATTTCACTGTACTATTTCAGGTTTTGAGCATTTACTGCACTAAATTGTACACTGTCTATTTGTAGTATAAATACAACCAATGTGCCAGCTGGACAATTTTGCTGTGACCATCCCTGAGGGGGCATATGTAAGTCTTGGTGATACAGAAGTAATGGGACATGGTTAATTACAGTTTGTATTCTGGTAATACTGTTAGAATGTAATCTGGGGAGGGATTGGGTTTGACTTTTTGTCAACAAATGCTGTTTGGGGGAAGGGAAGGATTTAAATCTCTATTTTAATTACAGAAAGGTGTGGGTGTTTGTCCAAATAAACTTGTTTTCTAATACATACATCCATGTACATGCTAGTTCTTTAACTATTTTATTTACTTTTTCCATTTTTATATGACTTGTGTGAGCATTTATTTTTAATTTTTTAGTACCTTGCAATAGATTGTACTAGAGGCAATCAGATCAAACTGTTGTATCCTGGATTTGATTATGTTTTTTGTTTTTTGTTTTTTTTTAATTATTTCTTTGATCTTTTACATGAAAAAATACAAATGAACTTGAAAGATTTTGGATGTATATTGTTTTTTTAAAATCATTTCTTTAGGGGAGGGGGTGGGTTTGAGGGTTTTAGTATGGGCTTCCCAGGGAACTGTAAAACACTGCTTAGAATAAAGGTGCGGACATACTATTTTGTGACAAAGGCATACATTTTGAATTAAAATATTCAATTTTATATTGTATAGTCAATTATTAATATATGTATATACATATTCAATATGTATATTCAATTCAATATACATTTTAATTAAAATATGGGGACAGTAGGTCATTGATTGTGGTTTTAGGTGTCATAGCTTGCTGCCTGTTATTTCTTATCCCATCTCCCACAAAGATTTATGTACTCTGTTTATTGATCTATCAAAGCTGTACACTATGCAGCTCCCCATCCCTTTGTTGAGTGCTGATGAGAAACATTCCTTGTTCCCAAAGGCTTCATAAGAATCAAAGAGGACAAATGTGAGATGAGGTGCAGGACAGCTGCTCACCGCAGATGAAAGAATAGATGGGACATGATTGCACAGTGTGTGTTGAAATAAAGGGTGCTCTCAAGTTCCTGGGCAATGCAGCAGAACAGGTGGGGCAGACAGCTGCTTCTGAAGAGGGTTTTTTTGCAATTTATCATCTTGTACAACATAATTCTTAGTACCTATATCAAACTGTTTAACATTTCTGCATATTGCTCAAGAGCTTTCAGTGCGTTCAAGTACTTCTAGATTCTTCAGATATCTCCTAGTGTAAGTACACAGTACATGACATACATTTTCTGAAAGCACAGGCCACGGAATCATTATTTCAGGAGGAAAATTTTAGGGAACAGATATGGCCAACATTGAGAAGCTTTGAGACATCCAGCCTGGCAAGCTGGTTTGTGAAAAGTTGTTTCAGAATTTTTTTAAAGAAGAATATTAGTTTATTTGAATCCCTCAAATGTCTCCAATCCCTCCTATTTTCTCCTTGATTCCTTTGGGAAGTGGCTTTTCCTTTTAAAGTTTTAAAAGGTATTTTTGCCTTTGAGCTAGCTCTCTATTGTCTTTCCTCTCTCTTTGATAGGACTGTGCCAAATACAGGTAAATTGAACTTCTACAAAAAGATTAATAAACAGCCTTTGTGCTCATATATAGATTGGAATCTTCGAGGATTTACAAGCTACCTAACTGACCTGAATAAAAATTGTAACCCAAATTGTATTTTGCCTGAGAATGCCCTCTTTCTAAATGGAAGCTGTTTTACAAAAATAAATATGAATGTGGGAGTTGTATTTCACTTATTTTATTCCATGATGAGGGATTTAAGGAAGGCTGGAAAGGGAGTCAGGGCTTCATAACACTTGTGGGAGGAGGCGCCCTTCATTCTCATCTTCTTAGCCGGAACCAGTGCATCTGAGGGCTGCTTTGTGGAGCAGCTGCAGAAGGGATTCTCCCAGGATGAGGAGAGTTGTCTGCAATATTCCTATTCCTTAGACAGTTCCATCTCCCTGGAAGAATAAAAACATGGAGGTAATTTCCTGTCTGCTGTTGCTGTGTTTTTCAAAGGCTTGTATTATTTCCTAATGGCAACAGTGTATGGTTGTGGCAGTATGTTAGAAAACATGATCACGGAGCTGGAGGAAGTTTTAGTTTAGTTTTTTTTAAACTAAGCTGCAGTTTAGTTTTTCTGACTGTCAGCTAGAGGTGTGTATATAACCCATCAGTACACAAAGTAACAGAGAGCCATTAGTTGCTCACCCCACAACATCCGCAGCAGTTGCAGTCCCCACAGATGGTTCCAAAGAGGCCGTTCACCACCTGAATGCCGCAGAGCACAGCCTGGATCCCACTCATGACCAGCAGCAAGGAGAAGAGGGTCAGGTGCCACGGGACAATATTATCAGGTGATGTACACTTTTCCCACAATGTGTGGTCAGCAAGGTAATCCCTACATGGGAATAAAATAGTTAGGAAGAAGACTACATCAACTCACAAAGGAGTCTCTCACCACTGAGAGGTTGTCACTGCTGCGACATGGACGAGGTTCTGTTCACTTCGGTGAATTTCCATTGTCACACTGGTGCTACTTATCTAGAAATTGACTTCAGTTTCGTTTCCAGATAAGTTGAAGCAAGCGATTTGGAAAAATCAAGACATCAGAAGGGATCAATTGGAGACAAGTATGTGTTTGATACAACTGAACCTTTTTACAGTTTTGGGAAGAAAAGATCTTAGCCAAGCATGTGCCAACTGGGTTTTTATCTGTTGCTGTGTTTCGTCAGGGGCATTTTTGCTGCTTTTACTTGATTGCAGCAGTTTTTGTGGGGGGGGGGGGGTAGGTGGGGGACTGTGATCAGGGCATGTAATCCAGTATCTCAAAGTACAGTTGAGAACACAAGAGTACATTGTAATCAAAACAACTGAATTATCAAAACGAATAATGAAATTATGCAAGTCATCTCTTGCCCATTGAGCTGAAAATAAGAGCTTTTGCTGTTCTAGATCCCTCATCTAAAGTAAAGGTAATAACTTCCATAGTTTTTACCTTCACATTTTAATTATAAACTGTTTAACCACTGGCTATATTTCATCTGCATGTTCTTAGTACTGACTTGTTTGTGTTCTTGTCAAGTGATTTCTGGACTGCAACCAAAACTATGTTAGAAACAGAGCATATTTCCGAAGACTCAGAATGAGACCAAGGGAGTTGGTTTCTGGCCCTCACTGGCCCATGAACAAATAATCCTCTGCCTGTACACTTCTTGTTTTCTTTCTTTTTTTTTTTTTCAACCAGAAGTAAAAAAAAAATTTGTATATTATGTAAGAAATGCCACCAGGTCACTCTTGACTGAGGCAGACTGCTTTAAAAGTTCTGAGGTAATGAGGAGTTTACTGCAGCCCTTGCCATTCTGTTCTGATCACACCTGCTCTCCTCAGTAGCTCATTGTGCTCTGTTGTTTGTTGAACTTGTCTTGACTTCAGTCTGTGCAGTGGGATAGCTGGGGTTAAGTGATAAATATACATGACAGTGAACGTGTTTGAGTTGCAGAGCATAAGGAGCAAGCAGCTTCCAAATGCCATAGCCAAAATAAAATTATATCTAGATTATATTTATTAATATATAATATATTATAAGTAGTAATTATTTGAATACCATTAAATTTCAATATAATCATAGACTCACAGAATGGTTTGTGTTGGAAGGGGCCTGAAAGATCATCTCATTCCGATCCCCCTGCCATGGTCAGGGACCCCTTCCACCGTCCTAGGTTGTTCCACGCCCTGTCCAACCTGGCTTCAAACACTTCCAGGGATGGGCCATCCACAACTTCTCTGGGCAGCCTGTGCCAGTGCTTCACCACCCTCATAGGGAAGAATTTTTTCCCAATAATTGATCTAAACCTACTCTTATTTTAAAGTCATTGTCTTGTCCTGTCATTACATGCTCTTATAAAAAGCCCCTCTCCATCTTTCTTGTAGACTCCCATCAGGTACTGGAAAGCCACAATCAGGTCACCCTGAAGCTTCTCTTCTCCAGGCTGAAGAATCCCAGTTCTCGCAGCCTTTCCTCATAGAAGAGGTGTTCCATCCCTCTGATCATCTTGGTAGCCTCCTCCATCTGTGTCATTAATGAAAATATGAAATAACACAGCAGGAATTCCCCAGCAGGGATTCCTAGGGACACCTCTTGTCACTGATGTCCAAGGATCCTGAGCCACTGACCACCACCCTCTGGATGCAACCATCCAAACACTTTCTTCTCCATCTAACAGTACACCCATCAAATCCATCTCTCTCCAATTTAGAGAGCAGGATATTGTGGGGGATTGTGTCCAGTTAAATGACTTCTGTAGTCCTTCCATTATCCACTGATGGACTCACCCCATCATAGAAGGCCCCTGGGTTGGTCAGGCAAGGCTTGCCCTTGGTGAAGCATTCTGTTTGACCCAAATGACTTCCCCGTCCTCCATGTGCATCATCAGACCTTCTAGGAGGAACTGCTCCATCATCTTCCCTGGCACAGAGGCGAGACTGACAGGTCAGTGGTTCCCAGGGTCCTCCTTTCTACCCTTTTTAAAGATGGGTGTATTGTTTCCTCTTTTCCAGACACCTTGGGCTCCACCTGACTGCCAGGACCTTTCAAATATGGAGAGTGGCTTAGCAGTTACATCAGCCAATTCCTTCAGGACTCTGAGAGGTGTCTCAGTGTGTCATTGCTATTCATCAAATATGTTGCTTATCATCCCAAGAATAACCTAGGAAGAGGCTGTGCATTTCTCTTTATTGGCCCCTTTGAAAGTCAGTAGTTTTTATTGTACTCGCTATTCTTTATATCCATGCTCTTGAACCTTATGAAGTCTTGCTGTGTGCTACAAGCACTTCTAAGAGCTTGTATAATTTAGAAAAACTGTATCATTCCCATTTTTATACAATGAATTTGGAATTTGAATCATCTCACAAACTTAAAACATGTATATCTTTTTTTTCTGATTGCCTTTTCTTACCCAGCCTTGAAAGGGTAGGTCCACTCTGCTTCAGTTTTACATTTAGGGCCTTTGTTTAGGGCTACTGCTGACAAAACAAAGCAGTATCCAGCTCCCAGAACTCCAATGGCAGCAAATATTATAGAAGAAAACATCTGATGAAGAGAAAAATAATGTTAATTTGGTTCCCTAAATTCAGCTGTTCCCTGAAACGTTCCCTAAAATCAGCTGTTAATAGTCAAATAGTCAACACCTGAACAGCTGAAGTCTGTTAGTTTTCATTGCATAGTAAATGTGTAATGCAAACTTGTATTGGTATTTTAAAGCTTTAGCAGTATTGGCCCTGTGTGCCTGAGGAGGAGAAGGCAGCGGTTGGCAGCAGATGGCACTGCTGCCCTCTGGGGCCTCCTGCTCCCCTGTGGCAAGATGTTCTTCTCAGGAGACTGCAAGCAAGACTAAAGTCTTGGACCACTCAAGGCATTAAAAAAATCTTCAGTATCCTTTACAAGTTAACTTTGGTATCTTGGTTATATTTGGACCAAAGAATTATAGTTTTCCTTCCCAAGTCTCCCTTTAGGCTTTGTATTAGTATACTTTATCTCCTCACAGGTAAGCTCTCCTCACTTATCAGTGTAAGCTCTAGTAGTAATTGGAATGGATGGGAAAGTATGTCTTTATTTTTCTGGTTTTCTATTACAGAATTTTCCATATATCCTAGTATGTAAGTAAATAATGCAAGAGCTAACGCCCTGCTTGAATTCTGAAATACTTGTAGCCATAACAGTTTGTAGGTTAAGGCTGTATCCTTTATTGGAATAAAGCGATACAGGTGAAGAAAAAAACCCAATACTTTCATGTCATACAATCATTTGGACTGGAAATGACTTCTAATATCACCAAGTGCAATGTGATTTTTTTATTCAGACCTCATCACAAGACTCTTGTTTTGAGTGCTGGCATGCATTTTTATGTTGATATATCTGTCACTTAAAAATGCTAACTTAAAAATTATGCTTTTGTATTAGACATTATAATAATGGATTTCATCTAAAATACCAAACTTGGTTCTCAGACATGCTGATGGGTGATAAGGCCCATAGGAATCTTGTAGTACAGTGTACTTGGTACTCTTGGCTGTATTAATATTCCCAGTCAGCTGCACTCCAACACGCTATCAGCAGAGAAGGAAGGTTGGTTTGCAGGCAGCACCACACACCTGCAGGTTGGCTCCCACTCAGCCAGCACTGGCCGTGGTCACCCCGAGTGACCCTGGTCACCCCTGGCTGAGCAGCAGCAACACTGCAGTGCTCGGGTGCTTGTGGAGTGGTGTGTGCTCTGCAAAGCTCAACTAGCTTCTCTTCACTGCTTGCAGAAAATGGATCATGCAGTGTTGTAAAGACAAACAGATGGCTCCATTTCCTCCTTCTCAAAGTTCAACCTGTTTTGTTGGTATTGCATGAAGACAGCATCAAAGAGAGAATTTAGGGAAAGCTCTTTGTCAACCTCATAGGTGTGAATCTTTTCCTATTTGTTTTTATCTCTTTTTTTTTTTTTTTTTCTCAGTGGAAAATCTGTTCCTTTATTTTAAAATGGTAATGATCTACTTGATCCAGAGAATTTATTTCAAAAAGACATATTTTCCAACTAGAAATATTTTTTTTCCTGATTTAATTTTTAAACTAAAATGCTTGAGATACTTACTACTCAATGACAGTGTTCTTTGGAAACTTTTCTAGTGTGAAAGTAAGCTATAAATTCAGTGGAGCCTCACCCACACTGCTTAAAGTAGGGGGTTGGATCAGGTGATCTCCCGAGGTCTATTCCTTCCTGAAATTTCCTGTGTATCTAATGAGATACAGCTCATTTTGTGGGCTCACAGTGAGTTGGGAATGTAGTGTCTAACTGCCAGGGTGATTTTAAAAGCTGCCAACAAAAAATGGCTAAGGAGAGGACTGCTGTACTCTGCAAAACAAAGAGTAGGTGTTTCAGCAATAAATTTTAATTGTGATAGTAACTATGAGTATCTTGTGATAGCAAAAACCAATAAGGCTATACTGTTGTGGTACCTGTGGTAAAACATCAGAGGCATAATACAATTTTTACAGCCTGCTATTGCTACTTCCCAGCACTCAAACAAATGGCAGGGCTGTTTGTCCCACACTCACTCAAGACAGCCTCTATCTAGACTTACA
The DNA here is from genome assembly GCF_031753505.1 of Anomalospiza imberbis. Taxonomy (NCBI): domain Eukaryota; kingdom Metazoa; phylum Chordata; class Aves; order Passeriformes; family Viduidae; genus Anomalospiza; species Anomalospiza imberbis. The sequence continues at coordinate 170,397 of NC_089690.1, read as the reverse complement.
ATGACACTGAGAGGAAAATACATATATCAGTAACAATTTAGCTTTTACTTTTTTTGCCATGTTTCCTTTCACTTACCGCAAATCTCTTTCCACAGCTCCGATTACCACAGCATCCACAGCAATCATTATTCTGAAGGCCCAAAAATACCAAAGCAGGGAAGATCATCTATGAATAATAGAAATATAGTTTGAATTGGGATGAATTCAAATTACATGAAATTCTATGGTTTTTTTTCCTTATCATTAGGTTAAGTTACTTATTGCCAAACCTTTGGATGGCTTATAACTTATTTGTTTATTAAAGAGGAATTTGCAGTCCTGAGAAAATTCAACAGTGCAAGTCATGTGGGTGGGGGGAAGGTAGAAATGTTTGAATTTAGACACTTACCAATACACCCGATCCCAAGATCCCTCCAAAGCACCAAACTTCATCTGTAATGTATGTTCTGTCTTCAACCACTTTTCCTCCAGGGAAAAACAATAAAATGTTAGCAAGGGTGCAGAGCACGGCCAGGGGGATGAGAGTACTTCCCAGGCACTTGGCACAGCCTCCCGTGCACATGCTTCTTTAAAGGAATTGCAAACACAATTGAAGATAAAATAAAATCTCTCAGATGTTCTCAGAACTGATTTATAAAAAGAAGCTTCTTGGTGTACTTTGCAAAATCCAGTTTCTGTTGTGCCGTTAGAGGAATTGAACCTGTAGAATGCTCCTGTCAGTGTTCCTGCAGTCAGGTGAAAATGCACTGTGCTGATTTTTTATATGTCCTTGCAGCCGTGATGTCAATTTTCTGAACGTCTGTAAATGAAGTTACGTTCAGGGCAGCCTCTCATTTTACTACGACAACCCACCAAATCTGTTAATATTTTACTAAGGTGCTGACACACTCCATAATCTGGGCTCAGGTCATAGACAGATACCTGTCTTAGTTCTGGATCATCATTTTTACAACACTTGATCTTTCTTCATACTAGAAAACACTTCTTTTGCAAGGGCTGACATAAAAACACATAATGACTCAGGTGATATGAATAACATATTCATAGTCCAAGTTTTTACATGTCATGGGACAGTTCTGTAATTGAAACAGTAGAGAAACTAGCTAATACAAAGATGAGCTATTTTAGACCAATAAAGATACATGTCCTCAAACCCAAGAAAGTTCTTGGGTTGCAGCAAGATGAGAAACACTTATTTATTGATGTTAGGTAGTTGGACTGTGCCTCAGGGCATATGTTTCTTCTCTGGTTTTGGGATTAAAAATTTGATTTTATATTTATTTTGTGATTTCATGCTCCACATGATGGAAGACTGCAGGAAAGACTGAATTAGAAATGCTCTAATATTTAATAGCCCTCTTCACCAAATATTAAATTATATGATGAAGATGAATCGAAACCTGACAGTATTTTCCATAGATTGTATTTTGAAATTATGACCTATGCCATGTTTTACGATAACTCTCACATTTTTTTACTTTCATAGGAGAATATTTCATATCGCATATACTTGAGCTTATTCGATAAAGGATGGCAAGAAATGGTTGTCACTACTGCCAGTCATGTGCATTCTTTAATATATTAGAAAGACCAGAGGATGATTTTTTTTGTGAGGACCAGTCCAAGGAATTCCAGTGACTGTAGTGCTGAGTAGACTAATGATTTCTGAGGAAATGACACTAGTTTACTTTGTAAAATGTTTTATTCAGGTATTTATTAAGACAAATCTTTGAGTGGCTTCTCAAGTTGGCTTATAATGCAACACAAATTAAGTCAACAGGTTCTTGGTATGAAGCACAGATTTAGCAGAACAGCCTGGACAGTGACAGTGGCTGTTCCTGGTGGACAGGAAGATCCTCTTGAATCACAGTGTGTTCCATGCTATTGGCACAGGAGCCAGCACCTGATGATTTACCAAACAGTTTCTGGAAGTTGTGCTGTTTTTGTTTTTCATGTGTCATCATGATTTCCCCTTAGTGTTTTTGCTAGAAGTAGTGTTTTTCCTAGAGCAACACATGCTGTTTGGTACAGTTTGGAAAGCATGGCCCTTTGCAGCCCCCACTGCTCAGCCAGAACAGCTGTCTCTGCCAGGCACTGGGAGCTGCCAGTGCAGTGTTGCCAGCTGTGTCCGGGCATTGGTGTGTCTGACCCTTCTGTTCCTCTGCACAGAGTAGACAATGTCTAAGGTGTTGCCACTGGTTTGTTGGTTGGTCCCTGAAGGAGAGAGGAGCCTCTGGTCCTGTCTGTGTAACAGCAACATACGTAGGGCCCCTGAGGATAGCATTTTGAAAGGCACATGCTCATAAATTTAAATTTTCATCTCAAGAAGGAAGCTATTATGCAATTGAAGAGCAGGCAGAGAAAAAAAGAACTGAGAGCTCAGTCTATGTGTGGTATTCAAGAGGATGTCAGTTGGGCCACTGTAAGCAGATTTCATGGCTTTCAACAGACAGTTATTGATTCTGTGACAAAGATTCAGAACCTGAAAACTCTCCATATGTCACTTCATACATTAAATAGGCTTTCACAACAGTCCCATTTGGTAGAGAACATCTGTAATTTGGCTCCCGCTTAGAGTGGCTTGGTAAGAGGCGCAGGGAAAATGTTTGCTGTAGTTGGAATATAAGTCTTAGTTGGCTTTCTTCCCCTTCTCTATCTGACTAGAATGTGGCTTTTTTGCAGTTGTGAATCCTGGCTTTCAGTAAAAGGAAAAGTTTTAAGTTGCATTGCATCCAGCACCCTGCCATCCTGATTCCCAGCAAGTGGTTCAAAGACAGATGCTTCCATCAGGTTGTTGCCAGGTGTTCACAGCACTCCTGCACTTTCCCTTCCCTCCACTCACTAACATTGCCAGTGCCACTGAAGTCTAGCCAGACCCCTCTGTTCAGCTATACTCATTTATGCATGGAGTTTTTAAACTATTGCCAGCTTTTATGTGAGGGGTTAAGCTACACATTCTTTTCAGCAGGGAAGTGGCATCCAACCTGAGCTGGAAAGCAGCACTCAGATTGAGTCAAGTATTTTCCCCAGGGAAAAACTGAGTGGCTTGCACACTCAGCTGCTCTGAAAGAGGCTCTTCCCTTCCATTCCCACCCATATTTTCCAGCTCTGGCCATCTATCTGGGAGGAGAGACCCACTGTCAAACATTAGCCACAATTCTAGTCCTGGAATAAATGCTTCATCTTGGACACTGGTAACTGGGGTGGAACCAGTCTTTGAATGTTGTATCATCCTGTCCTCTAGAGCAGCCTGTTTCTAGGAACTGCGGTGTCATAATGGAAGGCACTCCTTTCTGTGTACTTTGGGAAGGTGTTTCCTGCACTCCTCATCTCTTGAGTCATACAAAGCCCATGCTGTGCAGAAAAGTGAAATGACATATTTTCCTGTGGAAAATTATAAGAATATCAGGCCACTCAGTTTGGGTAGTTTCAGGAGGATGTAAGCAGTGCTGATACCTTTCAAATTTTGTATTTTGATGTATCTAGTAATTTGGAATTGTAGATAGGTTTGTCTTGATCAGTTTTTTGTGTCAATTACTGAACTCATTAGACAGTTATGACCTGAGGTCATGAGTCCTTGCTCTTGTGATTTTTGTGGCTGCTTCCATATTCTAAATGTAGTTTGGATACCTGGAGCTTGATAAGCTTGTGACAAGTACTGATCCTCCCTTAAATTGAGCCAGGAGGGAGAGGGATGGTACAAATTTATAGGTAGCATGGGATTTACACTAGCCTAGTAGAACACAGGTCCGCTCAAGCCTCTGCTGTTGCTAGTAAACTTGTGTGTATGCATTTACATATATACATATATAATAATTTATAAAATATATATGGTGGCACATTAATGTCAAGCAAGAAATACTGAAGGATGTTCCTGCATCAAATTGCTCTTAACACATGTAACACGATGTGGTAGTCGCTTGGTGTTGTGCAGTTCCATTGAGGGCTGGAGAGAGGCTGGTAAACTGTGCACCAAGTTTCTTTCTTTCAAGAGAGTGCGAAGGAGAATGAGCTAAAAAATATCTCCCTTCACGTGACCCAAATCTTCATTGCAGTGAAGGATCACATTAGCACAAAGTGTTCTTTGGAGAGCTCCAAAAAGCCCTCCAGCTCTGACAGCTGTGTAGTAAAGGGGTACATCCAGAGGGATGTACTGAGGGGGCAGAACCTGATCGTCTTGCAGGAGATTCAGCCACTCCTTCCTCGTGAAGTGCATGGATATGCAATGCATGTCAGTGAGAAGCTGAACGTGGGGCTATGCATGTACAAAAGTAAGAGAGAAATTGCACCCATACACACAGCTTTGGCATGGGAGAAATTCATTCCCTTTCCTATTCCCAGGCTCCTCTGTCAGACCTGGGGGCTGGCTGTATGTGAGGCACCTGAGAGCAGAGAGGGGAAGATGCCGAAGGAAAAGCTAGGTCTCATCACACAGGTTTTCCTGTCCCAGCCCCAGCTGCTGGACTCTCCCAGGCTCTGAGGACAGACTGTTGATGTACACAGTATTTCCCTCATATCTTTTTGACCTTTGTCAAAGTTCAGATAAGAGCTTATGGCAAATGTAGCTTGGACTGGGTGGTGTCTTCAGTGACACATGGACATCACATCACCATGAACACAGAAAAGCCAAGTATGCTGATGATGAATGTCTAGGAGAAGTGGGCTGGAAGGCACATTAGAACTACTGTATCCAACTGTACTGTAACTCAGCTTTGTACTTTGCTGTTCTGTAGTCATGTTCTATTTTACATGTCTCCTTTTTACATGCCCCCACTGCCCGTTCACCAACTTTCCCACAAATGCCCTTTTCAACACAGAACGTGTTCTGTAAGGGTTTTAATAAAAATTCCATTCCTTCATTCTCCTCAAGGCATACTCTGCACATGAGTCCAAAAGTAACCGTCAACCGGTAGCAAATGGGCATGTGGGCTCTAAGCCATCTCTGATGTTTCTTTAATTTATATTACTTTAAAGTAAGCAAAAATTACATAACTATATGTAGGTAATACCTTTCTTTTTCTACTGTTACATTTCTTGCATCTTGTGATATTTATTTTTGTTCATTTGTATGAAAGGTGTGTTGTTATGTATTAATGAAATTGCCGTTTTTGTAATCCACAATGTCTGTAGGAGAAAACAAAGGAACTTCAGAATTGTGGTGGACTATCTAAGCACCACTGAAGAACTTTTAATAATGAGGACAAAAATTCCACCTAAGGTATTTTCAAAAATGAGAGAACAAAAGAATTGTTTCCTTTAGGGTTACCTGTTATTTATTTCTCTGTGGGGCTGTGTGGTCTCTGTCTTGTTACAAGTTTTTGCCAAGTCACACAAATTATTATTTATAGTGGTTATACAGCCACTATTTGCCAGTTATATATTCTTCTTGTCACTATGCATGCTGAAGGGCACATCTGTCCGTTGGGTACCATCATCCTCTTGCTGTAATTTAGTTTTTCTTCTTCCTCTCGGCTTTACAAAAGCAAGCAAACAAGCAGGAAATGCCTGGGAAACTACGCCAGTGGCTTCAAATTTTAGAAACAGATTAATCTGCCTCCTATTTTTACCAGATGCATTTATTCTTTCCCTGCTTTGCAGGGAAGTGTCACAGGATGCTATCACTGGGTTTGGTTTTCTGTAACTTCTATCTCAAAGTAACCATTTGTCACTGACTTATGTCTTCAGAGCCCAGTGTTCATCCTGATTCAGTGTGTTTCTGAAGTGTGCAGCAATATACAGTGCGTCTCCTTGTGTATTATCCTCACAAAAACCCAGTGCTTTTCATGCTTGGGTCTGCTTCTAGTTTCATTTTCTAGCAGTCAGCATACCTGAGGTTTCACAAGAAAATTTCAGGTGTAAGTAAGATTTGTACGAGGACTCTAAGTCTTTGAAAATATGAGAAATTGAAATTACTGTTGCTTGAATGGAATCTTGGCTACAACTTGAAATACATAGCTCCCATCATATTCAGGGAGGGCAGATTTAAATTCTTGTATTCTTGGTTTTGTCAGGCTTTTTATGTCTGTATTTTGATAATATCCTATCACTGTGTCTTTTGCCACAACAAACATCTTTAAGTTTTTGCATCACATGCCTGGACCTGGAATTTCCTTCTTTGCTTTTATAAGCACTCAGATTCTTATAGTGTGTAACAGGGCCGTTCGGCTGGCTTTTTTCTCTCCCACTCTCCTTTCAAGGGCTCTTACAGACAGCCCAGGGTTTTACCAGCCTTTCTGGTGCAAATACCTGATAGAATGCCAGGAGTGCTGCTGTTGCTACTGTGGCTATGGTTGCTGCCTTCCCTGTTTCCAAACCATTGGTGCTGGTGCAGGTGGAGATTGCTTCTGTCTTTACTGGGGTGCAAACATCAAGTGTACACATGGCCCTGAGGGAAGATAGGTGCCAGAGAAAAAGCCTGAGCATTCTTACCCCGGCTAGATACCAGTGTAATTGAGATGAAAATCCTTTCACAGATTCATTAATTCACCATAGCTAGGAACCTTGTGGCCTCAAATGCAAAACAGGAATAATGCTGCAAACTTACATGGAGTTGCTTTGTTTTCACCCTGGAAGAGAATACTTACCTGCTGATGAACAGCTTTCCCCATATGCTGGTTCCTGTGGAAATGAGGAGATGCAAGCTGCACATCCATCAAACCCAGTCTCTCTGTCCAGTTTCAAACCTGCTGCTTTGCTTCATATTCTCCACTTGTGTTGTCCAGCTGAATTGTTCAAGTGCTCCTTGAAAATGACATGATTGTGGCTAATTGGCTCTCTTACTTCTCTTGCTTCTCCAGAATTCTGTAAGGGATATGTCTGCCTTAAGGCTTGTGTAGGGAGGCAGAATGAAGAACGAAAGGAAGGAAGGCTATCTTTTCTGTGGAAGTAGAACTGTTTCCATTTTGGGTCAAATCTGAAAGACTGTTACAGTTTTGAGTGTGTTCAAATTTAAGGATTGCTGTGGGTCATTCCAAGCTGTATGTCTCATGTACTTAGATGCAATTCTGTACAGCTTTTGACTGACAGTATGAATGTTTCATACACCATTCTCTTTAATTCATCTGGTGAGAGACTGGGATGCATAATGCTTCATATTTCTCTTACTCATAACTATAAACATGCCTCCAGCTGGCTAGTCCACCTCCTGTGCTGATTTTACCTGGACATTTGTTAAGAGTGGGGTCATAGTCCAGGTTTACAATTTATTTCCTCTTCAGTTGTTTTCTTTGTTATCCTCATGCTGTAATTCTATTACAGAAAGAGATTTTCAAGACTGAATTGTATGTTTATCTATGCTTCTCCCCTCTGATAGCAAGAATCAAGAAATTCTAAAGGAAGCAGCTGGTTGGGTTTTTAGCTGTGGAATGCCTAGAATTCACAGCTGTGACTTTTTCTTCGCATTTCCAAAATAAATAAAACATATAGTTTTTAGTTAATACATTAAGAATCTAGTTGCATACCTTGGATGTATCCATGGCTCCCACAAAATTCTATGGGAAGCCTTGCTGTAGAAGAAATTAGAAATTGTCTTACCCAAATCCTTCTTTATCCACAATTTAAATGCTATTATTTTACCCAATATGCTCAATTTGCTGGTGGCTTGACCTTGGAGTTCCTGTATTCCAATTATCAGCAATAAACTCCACAGGCTTGTGAAGGGCAGTGTTAGACTACATTTTTGTGGCCTTCTTGCCTGCAGTGGATTTATTCACTAGTCACTGCAGTAGTAGAGATCTGAGGCTGAGCATTTGCTTCTGCATCGTTGTAGTAATTCATTGATTTCTCAGTTAAATAAATTTAAAAACTGAGACAGATCATGCAATGTTAAGTGTAATTTCCAACAAATTTTGTGAACATTTATTTTTTTTTTATGAAGTGGTTGAAAATGTTTGAAAACTTGGGGGTTTTGTGAATTGTATGCTGTCTACTGGCAGCCCTAAAGACAACTCTCCAAAGAAAAGCCCAGAGAGCAAAGACATGCCATGCTATTCCTGTTATCAGACAATTAGTGCTTTTTTTTTAGCTTGGATTTCTTAGTTAGAGTTTCAGAGGGAAGATGTGACAATCTCTACACCTTCTCCCAGCATCTTTGCCCCTTCGGTTCTTTCTGTGCTGTTGCAGCTTTGAGAAGCTTGCCCTGCCCCTGTGTCTGGAGAATTCACAGGAGTGGGCGTGCATGCTCCATGCTGCTCCCTCACCCTCCACTGCGTCCCTTTGCAATCATGAAATCTACATTAGGTACAGCAACAAAGTGGTTGCTCTGTAAATAGACATCCAGATGGTCTAAGGCAACTGATTTGTGTTAGACACTGCTTGTGCCTGGTGATTATGGATTAGTTAAATTAGTTAAATTTGCTAGGCTAGGAGTAGAATTATACAGCTGGTTACAGTATCCACATTAAGCTTCAAATGAATCTTAGCAATGGAAATCTTGCCTCTGGGCATGCCCTGTCCCTTCTTACAGCATAATTCTTGCCATTGTCACTATGCAGTATCTTTTTTGGGTTCTGTTGTTGAGTTGTTACTAAACAAAGGGACATTCTAGCTCTCCCTTCATTTGATTACACACACCTTCCTATTTTTTTTTTTTTTTTTTTTGCAGACCAAGTTTGTCCCAGCTTGAAACCAAATTAGCTGTAAGTCCCTCATTGAAAGCCCATATGGTTTTTAGATGTTGTATGTCGTACAGAGAGTTGGAATGTGTTAACTACTTCACAGATGTGTCTTTTATTATACCCTATAGTTTAAAATTTCTTTTCTTTTCTGAGACTTACATGGACAATTTCATTTTGTCAACATCGTGAAGACAGGCATGATATGTGTTTCTAAAAGAATTTGACAGTCTTGATTTCAGAAGTGAAAACAAACTTTAAACCTGTATTTTGAATCAGATCTTTTTATTTCAAAAGAAATAAAAAACCTTTATTGTCAGGAAAAAGTTATATTCAGTTTTATAGCTGGACCTTCACTTGGGTTCTCAAAGTTGACACGAATAATTAATTCCTTTTCACCACTTCAGTTTAAACTCTACCATGAGCTGTAAAAAAGTGGTACAAGACTGCTTACTGATACCTTTCTCCCTAAAGCAGGAAATCTACAGAAGGGAACAACAGTTTGTTTTTCTTGTTTTGTCACTGAAATAATACCAGCTACATTTATTGAGAGGAAAAATTGCTTTACCTTAGTAGATTAATTAATGGGGGTCTTTCAGCAGCTTTTGTTAAACTGGTTTTGTTTCCATGGCAACTCTTTCTGCCTCATGGACTACTTTGTGTCAGTAAGGCTGAGCAGAGTGGAAGATAGGCCTTTCTGTGTAGTTGTAATGGGGCAACTACAATACATTTCCATATCACGAACAGATTGCTGTGTAGGAAATGTAATGTTACAGATTGCTGAGAACCAAATGTCAGCAAAAAATAAACAGGTAATTGAGAGTGAGCCTGTTGATAATGCAGGTTCATCCAGGCTAAAAGCTCATACAGGATCTCAGCTACAGGAAACATAATGCAATTCTCTCTCTCTTTCTCTCTCTCTCCCTTGAATTTTTGTTGTGTTTAGGAGTGTGATAGAGACAGTCTATTCTGAAAAATAACCTCTTCTGTTTCAGTTTGATGCTTCGGCATCAAATTTGATGTTGATTACCATGCAGTTGGAAAACCCAGAGAGACATTTACCAGAATGCAATTTATTGCTGAAATTTATCATGTATGGGTTAGTGGTTTGTTTTCTAAAGCCACAGAGGTAATCCAGTTTGAATGCAAAACACTAGGTTTTGTGAAATTGTTAGAACCGCAAGCTCAGGGTTGGTTACAAAATTTTTTCTTTTTTTTTTCAAACAGCAAAAAAAAATTTGGATCTTTTTCACATATATGTTTTCTCACAAAACTATAATGTAGCAAGTTTTACAACAATTTATGTGCTTAGTCTTGATTTATTAAACTTTTTTTTTTTTTTTTTTTTGGTAAATGGTTAAAACTGTGGTCAGAGTTGACTCACCTTGAGTAGATTAGTTATCACTTGTGTTAATATTTAATGGTACGGTACCAGGCTGTACCCTGTTCCTTTCAGAACACTCCCATATTGTTTTGACAGATAATGCATCTCCTGCATTTATACCAGGGATCTGGGGTGAAGGGTGCTGTGTGACCACAAAGGTGCAGTGCTTCTGCTGCGTTTATCTTTATGTAAGAGTGGCCATGGATCCTAACAGTGCAAACATTCAGATTCCAAGAGCCTATTTCTGGTCTTACAGTGATTAGCAAGAAATTAGAAATAAATTAGATTAAAAAAAATAGATCATTCTAGTTAGTTATCTGTATTTCATTGTGAAAAATATGCTGAGCATTTGAAGCTGGCCTGAGGTCAAGGGACTGTGGCAGACCTTAGGGTTCACGTTTTCTGTTTTTCCTGTCTGTCCCTTTAGCTGCCTTTTCTACCATCCTCCTGTCACCAAGGCCAGAGATCAATTGCACCCCTGAGATGTGCTGCCTTCTGCTGCCACTTCCCCGTGGCCGTGGCTCTGCCTCCTCAGCTGTCTCCTGGTCATCCCCCGTGTCCCCATGCACAGCACCATCACCTCTGCAAGTGAGACACTGATGCAAGGAATGGTGCAGCAGGTGCCTCTGTTCTACAGAAACAGGGATCTGAAAAGATACCACGACTATCTACAGACTCATCCTCTCTGGCACTTTGTTAAACTCTCCAGTTTCTTCCCCTGCTCCCTTTGTTGTGCTTTTGGTACTTCACAAGAGGACAGAAAGCACATTTTTGGTAGTGAGGAGTGCCTTGGCTGCTCCAGACTGCAAGGCTCCTGTCCTTCACCCAGGCAGCAGAGCCGGGCCTACTTGTGGCTGGGGGCACAGCAGTGTCCACCTGAGCTTCCACCAGCACTCAGGGGAGCAGGCATGGTGCTGGCTCCTTGGCAGCTGTGCCACTGCCCTTTGCAGATGGGCTGATCTGGCTGATCTTGAACACAAGTGGTTTGTAAACTTGTAATTTGTAATTTCCCCCACTGGGCTAGTTTTCATCCTCATTAGTTCTCTGATCCAGTCCAAGTAGGACCACAGGAATGCTAGGACCAATATCAGGGAATGAGTGTGAACAGGATCTCAGAAGAATACAGGGAGTTTACTGTTGGGGGCTGCACTGGTGGGCTGGGTTGCATCCAGCTGTTATTGACAAGAGAATTCCCTGGCTAGATTAAGTGCAAATAGTTTGATTAAACTCTTTTTGAGGTATCTCTCTGTTTTAGTTTTCCCTCTTGGACTTCTAGTGGTCTGGAGTGATTTTAGGATTTCAGAATGAACTTACATATGTGGTACTAAGGGTCTGTTTTAATAGTGTTTCAAGTTCAATGTGTAGGATATTGCAATATGTTTGTCAACTTCTTGGTAGCCAATTCTCACACCGTTTAGAGGAGCTGGGAATAACACTACCTTTCTAGAGTGGGGACTAAAATTATTTTTTAACTGGTGAATATGTTTCAAAACCTTAATATGCCTTTACAACCTGGTTGTAGCAAAGTAGGTTCTTTTAGATCATCACAGAATATGTCATAGTACCACTCCAGGTTGCACTTAAGTGGCCTGTCAGGATTTTCCTTGGCTCCTCTTATGGCTGTTGCTATATGATCTTGTGTAAGGGCTTCAGCTCTTGTCACACCCTAGCCTTTTTTGAGTAAAGTTATTGTATACTCTTGAAATAGACATATCAATAATATCTCAAAACTACCTGACTTGCTACATGAATTGTTATCTTAATACAATGATGTCTTTATTCCCAGCTTCATATTTGTATTTTGATGTTTTTACGGACTTATTAGTATCTTTAATTACAATGTAGAGCTCATCCTGTGAATTTGACAACAGCTTTGAAAGTGCTAAGCTCTTTTATATGTTCTTTTGCATGGGATAAAATTGCCATTTCTCTAGCATTGAACAGCAGAAGAAGCTCTGGCTGAATAGCTGTTTCAGAGCCATGTTTATGCTCACGGGTAGAACCAGTTTCTCCCAGACACGGCAGATATGCACTTTGATTTTGTCAGGACTCCTGTCTTTTTTTAGTTTTTGTCTGTCTTTAAGTGAAAGTCACTGAGGGACACGGGTTTTTCTATTTCTGATTTCTATTTAGGCAGCAGAGTAAGTGACCTGAATTTCAAGATGCTGAAAATCACAATACACTAGTTGAAATCCCCTTGGAGTTTGCTGTGTAAACTGTAACCAATTTGCAGCATGAACAACAATTCAGGAGGAACGTACAAGTTGCATGTCTTTCCAGGAAACACATAGCCCTCATGCAGAGACCTTCTTCTGCAATTAGTGGTGTTAGTAACTTGGTGCTTAATCTGGCTCTGTGTTCCTTCACTGTTTCTGTGCAGTCCCTGTGCTGTGCTGCTCACACAGAAGCATTCTGTTTCCTCCCTGAAAGCAATGCCCTTTTTGCCTGATGCTCTTTGGGACAAGCTCAGGTGGTGACTTTCTGTCTGAAGCTTTGACCTGACAGATTGCAGATGTATCTGCTCTGCCTTCTCCCTTGTGCAGCCTGTGGAAATCACCGAGGAATTCCCAGGCCTGTTCAGCCGTGTTATGCTGGAAGCAATCACTAAGAATGCACTGTGCTTTTTAGATTTAAATGGTGAGAAATATGCTGCTGAACTTGATGGTGTGTACTGAGTGGGTATTTTCCTCATGTTCCACTTGAAAACAGGAAATCTTCTGAATAGTGCTGGTAGACTGTAGAAATTATACTTCCTTAGTGGTGGCGCATATAGGACATATCTGTAATGATGTGGAAACAGGTGTTTTCAGAACTTCTGTTAGTCATTAAAAAGTAACAAATACGTGAATTTTAAGACAAAGGCTTTTAAAAAAGTGATCTCTGTTTTCTTGACTGTTCCAATCATTATCCCTGATAACAGGCATTTCTGCTAAATGCATAGTGGTTATTACAATGTCGTAAGAATATTAGGAAAAAAACCACAAAAAATAACGACCAATATGTTTAGTTCTACATAATATTCTAGTGCATTTGATACACACAGAGTTTGTTCCCAAGTTATTTTTCAGTTGGAATGCTTCTACCCAAAAGGTGTAGATACGATTGAATGTCTAGTTATGCCTTGTAAGTACTATACTTAGAAAAGCAGAGTTGCATTTTTAAACTTTTTATTAGATATTTATTTCTGATTAGATATTTCAGTTTTGCCTACTTATACTTCCTAATATTCCTCATACTTCTGAAAACTTGTGCATTTCTGTTTTATAGTGAGGCTATATTAATGATAGTTGGGTTGCAAAATGAGTAGGAAAAGGGAAGGCTTTTATTAGAAGTTATGAGCTGCATTTTCTCAGCAGGCAGGTCAGCATACTCTGTGCACCTGCCTCTTAGAAGCACTACCTTGTAACACCAAGGTGAGCATTCAATCTAATCCAGGGCTTGCAGGAAAAAGCTCTTATTCATTCAGTGGCACATATATTGCCTATTAAGAGGTATTTTTAGAAAGAAGCAGAAGTCCACAGCATGGCTCACAGAGACTACTTTGAAATAACTGGCTACATCCACACCCATGCTTGTAGCCTTTACTTGAGGAAACCTTTTAATTACACCCATGACAGTTGTGTCCAGGTTGAGCAACAGAGGACAGACTCTTAAACATAATGGGCTACCTGTTGGGCAAGTGAATCGACTATTTTCAAAGAGGGAACATTCGTGTGCTCAGCAGTACTAAAACCAAAACATCCAGGTACATAGCATCTTTGAAAGCAGACATAAAACTTCACAAGATTTTCATAGACTTAGCAAGATAAATTGTGTTAGCTTGAGATCAGGATGATGTATGCTGGAAGAGGAATGGAAGTGCTTGATCTGTCGTGACATGGTTTGTAGTGACAACTGCAAAGGCACCTTAGAACTGACACTAATTTCCAGCAGGTGTGGGGATAACTGTTTCAGAGCCTTGCAGCAGGGAGAGGGATTTCCTTCCATTGGGATGTATTTAGCTGGCTGCTTGAGTTTGTTGTTGGCCAGGAGGAGTGGGTCATGCCTTGATCCTGACAAAGAAAAGAGGTAGATCTTGGAGGCTGGGGCAAATCAGTGTGTGCAGAGGCACATTTTAAAAGCAGAGTGAACATCACTGCTTTTACAGTACAGATGTAGGAAAAGTTGGGATGCCCAGTTCTTGACAACAGATCATTAAAATGCCTCCTCAACATGAAGAAAGTCACAGGCCTTCCTCAGCCTGAGGGCTTACTAGACCACATCTTTTTGTCAAACACCTTATCAGTATGCAGGTCATGCTGGCTGTGCTGCCTTCTTGTGTGCCATCCCAAGTAGCAAAAGGTTTTGAGAGGCACCCAGTATAGCAGAGCAGCAGCAGCCCAGGGGGCTGTGTCCCGAAGCTCAGGACTAGAGGAACAGTTTCCCCACAAAGTAAAAGTTCAGTTGGGAGTATATTTGGCAGGATTTACAGGGCACCTTGCTTCCACTGATGTCCTCTTGTGAGCAAGCAGACTGGCACTCCAGGCTTTTCTCTTTGACATGTTGTTTAGAGATCATGCGCTGAAGGTAAAAAAGGGCTTTTCATAACTTTACATATTTCTCATAAACTGTTTTGACTGTTACATATAAGCAAATTTCAAGTGCGTTGTGAAAATACCCTCCTGTAACTCATCTGCAAGTGAAATCTATTCTGTGTGAAGGAACAAGATTTCCCCTCCTGTAGCAATAATGACAGTATTAGAACTTTCTTACATTGGATTGGGCAAATTGGGTTGGGCAAATTGGGTTGCTACTGCAGAACACTGTGCTAATTCTTAATGCTTGCATCTTTTTCTAAACGATTGATTTAGAGAAGTGGGGAAAGACTACTTTGCTTTTGGGAGTTTGTATTATAAAGAAATACATTCACTCTGCAGGTTTTAATATAAATTTTTAATAATGCTCTTTTTTTGTTTTGTTTAAAGCAGGAAGAAAAAGCTTTTTTTCCTCCCTGTAGTGTGTGAATGTTTGGGAAATGCCTCCAAATGGAGAAAGAATCATAGCTTTGACTCTAAACATTTTGGAGAGTTCTAATGTTAAAGGTATGTCTTTTATACCCAGTAAGAAATTTCAGAGGCATGTATTTGTTTTTCAAGTCTGATCAACTCTGAAAGTATGACTCAGACACAGAAGAATGAATCCATAAAATTTTTCAGCTGCTTGCAGTTCAAAAGAAGTATTTCTTGACACAGGTGAAAGGCAAGGCTCCAGATCAAGTAAACTGTACAATTAATAGTTTTCTACTTTTAATCAAAGTGTGATTTTATCGGAGAGATGTTCTTACTATGAGATCATTTTGAATTCTTTGTTGAAAATATTATGTTTTGCAAGCTACAAAATGAACTTTGAAGAAAATTCCCAGCATGATTTAACTGATTTTTATAAAGAACTTAATACCTTTTCAGAATTTCTCATTGCAAACTACTGCACAATGCTGTGAGCAATATGATGAAATTAGTACCTTGAGTTACGTGAATAATGTCTGGATACACAGTGCATTTTACTGCTCTTTACTGTGCAGTAACATGGGCCATGTTACAATGTGTGGTAAATCTATTGCAACTGTAGCTTTGCTGCTGCGGCTTTCAGAGACTGAGGCTGCGGAACTCAGCTTCATTTCACTCAGTCTGTGCTGACCGACAAAACACCTAGAAAAACAGCCTGCCCAGATCTGATGCTAAAGGGTGTTCTCAGCTGATTACCATTTAGAGATATTTTCTCTTCCCTTGCATACTCTGTAGTATGAGGAAGAAATCTGTCATTGGAGGTTTTAACCATATCTGTACATATGGTGATTATCAGACTTCCCTCACAAGTATTTCAAGTATGTCGCCGTTAAATAATTTGGCTAAAAAGTTTATAACATTAGTCCTGGGATTTTTATAACATTAGTCCATGCGCTACTTAAAAAATTAAAAGTAGTTAGAAAAAAGAAAATATTATTAAAGTAGTAAAGCAGTAAAGACCTATTAGAAACGAGTGATCTGTGGATTGTAAATTAGCTAAAAAGTAAAGAAAGGGAAGAGATGCACTGATATCTTAACCTAATTTTAAGCAAAAGTTTGAAAGTGTTCAATTTTTAAAAATTACTGTTTAATGACTGCATGATATTTTCCTATTGCCTAACTGTAACAAAAAAATTTTGCTTGGACAGTCAGAGAATAGTAAAAATGAGAAAGAATTAGTTTAAACCTTAGATCTCAGTCATCATGATCAGAGAAGCAAATGAATGCTACAGCACAGTTTGGAGTTACTAAGTCTCTGTATCTTTGGGTGTTGGTAGCTCTTGGCAGCTGTTTTGTTCAGAGCTGGTCTCTGTCACATGGGGCAGCACGTGCAGTGCCAGCAGCATCCCAGCCAACCTTTCTTCCTTGGGCGGAGGGGAGAAGAGGGACTGTCTGCAAACAAAGAGGACTGCAGCTCTCCCAAGAGCTCCTCTGCTATCTGTGGCAGATGTCCAGGCCCAGAGTTTCTGTTCCCAGCTGAGAGCTCAGCATGGCAGGACCTGCACCAGTGTGTGTGGAGCAGAGCATGGATGAAGGACCCTACAGTGAAGCTCTCCAAACACCCACCGTGCCATTCTGCTTCCCAACGAGCTGGCTGTCAGCAGTGATCTTTCTATTTCAGGGTTTTGTTTCATTAGTGTGTTTGAAGGGCAGAAATGAAATATTGGAGGCTGATGAGGTTTGCAGTCAGATTAAATTCAGTAAGGTCCATGCTTAGTAAGATCTTGTAGCTAAAAATCATCTTAATGCTTTGCAAAATGACAGCTTTATAAAAGGAACAGAAGAAAATCCATAAGCACAGTGATTACTTATGCAGAGGTAGAAATTACCGTGTGTAAGTAACAGGCTGTGTTAGTCTGGGTTTGTGTACTTTAGATAGACGTGTTTACTTTAATTTATTGTCAGGATTGTATTTGAGCCTAACCAATTATTAGTTATGAAGCTGAAATGTCTTATGGATATAGGCATTATATAGGTATTAGAGGACTTTGACTTCATACAAATATTAGAGGACCTTGGCTCCATGTAATATTTTGTCTTTCATATGATAACACCTGTTATTTCCAAGTGTCTATCTAAACCTTGGTGTGTCTCGATTGCTTCAGATTATTATAGAAGTATGGAATCAGTTTATTAAAGCCCTCTGGGACTGTTGAGTCCAATGATTCCCCCAGCACTGCCAAGGCCACCCTAACCATTGTACCCAAGTGCCACAACTACACAGCTTTTTAATCCCTCTGGGGATGGGGACTTCACCATAGGGTTGCACAAACATTTTGGCAAAGAAATTTTTCCAAATATCTCATCTAAACCTCCCTTGGCACGACATGAGGCTGCCTCCTTATGGCTTATACTACCAATCTGGAATTGCTCTCCTTAAAGTTCTCCAGGGCTATACTAGTGTGAGGCATCTAGCATAATACAATCCTTTGCTTTAAGAAAGTGAGTATGGATTAGGATCCTATTTTTGCCATTTGCCTGTATGAATATGTCCTTTGGTTCCAGAAGGACAGTTCAAAATACAGGAGGAAGTTTTGTCTTATAGGTATATAGTAGTTAATTTTTAACTAAGACAGAACTTTCATGCATGCTAAGTTTTATTTTCTGTGTTTCAAGCAGCAGGAAATCTAGCTCTGAAAATGTATTGCCATTAGAATTGAGATGAATTACTTTACTGTGGTAGATCCTTGAGCTAATGCCTTGAGGCCTGCTCTCTACTCAAATGCAGCTGCATGGGCTTTGGAGCAGGACTGGGTCCAGATAGCTAGGAACTTAGACCACAAGTGAGAACGTACTTACCAATAAAGCATGTTCTAGTGTCTGTGAAGACTGTTTGAGAAGATGATCAGAAGACTATACTACTCACATGACAGAATAGTTAATTTTCAAAATTTTAAAAATACGTATTTTCTATTAATGTTAAGCTCTGCCTTACTAAAGGAACTCATTTTTGTTTCACACAAAGCCTTCTTAATGCAAAAGGAGAACAGGAACGGAGTTCCAGCCTCTTCTGCCTGTTTTCTCATTCTGCAGAGCAGATGTGAAATTCCAGGAGAGGACAGACTGTCACATGTCTGTTGGCCGAGTCCAGGAGGTGAGGGTGTTGCACAGCTTCAGTAGCCTCAGCAGATCAGCCTTTTGTCTACAGTTCACAGTCTAAGTTCAGCCTTGTGCCATAGTTCCATGCAGAACTATGCAAATGCAATGTTGGTGAAGTTACTCTTGAAGTGCTGTGGCCATAGCTGAGCCTTTTTTCTTTAAGGCAAGGAAAGATAGAAGTATCTCTCATGACTTCTAAGGTACTGGACCCCTTATCATTAAGATAAAGTGACTTCATTAGCAGTGCAAAGTTATATAACCCTGACAACTGTGTACCCTCTAACCAATAGTGATTACTTTTCTTTTTCCTCTTTGTAAGTATAATTTACAATGTTAAAGATGATCTTTGAGATCTTTACAAGATGAGCTTGTAAATTCTAGGTCTTCATCTTATTTTGACAGAAAAGTAGAAATGTCTTATGTTCTTCAGTTTACTGTTTTGTAATCTTAAATAATTAAAAACAAAATCCAGATTCTGTGTTGGCAAAATTCATTCATTCATTCATGATCCTAGTGTTATCAGGATTGAGTTACTAGCAATAAAATTGAATAGAACCTTGTTGTTACCATTACTTAGGAATGTACTGTTCAGACACTTGTCATGGTTTAACCCAGCCAGCACAGAGCTGCTTGCTGACTCTGCCCTTGATGGGATGGGGAGACAGTTAGAGGGTTAATAGTGAGAAAACTGATGGGTTGAGATAAGAAGGGTTTAATAATTAAAGTAATAATAATAAAGCATAATGAAAATTGACTGTAAATTAATTTCTGTTGGGATAATATTTTTATTCATTGCACATTAATCATAGGCTGGATTAATCAGCAACCTACTTTAAAAGTCTGCATATGAAGAATGCTGTAATGGCTTTGTAATTGTAATGATTTCACAGGACGCATCTTAATTTTCCTTGAGCCCTTTTTATGTCTCTAATTAGTGCTCCTTTAGTAACTCTGACTTCATCTTAGAGCAGAGTGTAATTTATCAAAAAAAATCCTGGGAGTCAATGGAGTATAACACATAAAAACCCAGGATGTTTTGCCTGACAGGCAAGTACTATTGCTGACATGGTTGCAGTTTCCTCTGCCTGATGGTGCCTGCCTTTTTGGAGGGAAATTCGATCTGATTCAGTGCAGATGCTGGGGAAAGACTGTGGTATTTTGGTTTTTGAGGGTTTTTTTCTCCTCAGCTTTAGAGGAAACTTCCGGTTTGTTTTGTTTCCTTTGTCTTTGTGCTTATGGAGAGCAGAGAGCAGGACTACTTTTCTGTAAAAGAAGAAAGTTGGTTTATTTTCTCTTTTAACTTAACATTTATAAGTCTGTTCTTGGAAGAACTCTCTTTTGGAACTAACACCTGAACCAAATCCCACTTGTCCTGTCAAAGCCTCAAGGTTTGACTTGGTGGGCATGATGCCTTAGTTCAGTTCCTCTTCCTGTAAGAGTGCCTTGTGCCTGGTTCCTGTGCCACCAAGAGCTGTTACTGAGCATCGTGGTCTTCCACCAAAGGCAGATGCCTCTCACCTGAAGACAGTATTTCAGGTGCTATTGTAGGAGACTTGAGAGCTAGAGGTCACTGAAGGCAAAGGCCCATGAATGGGCCCAGCAGAACCTGTTTGGTCACAGCCTGATTATCACTAGAGGGAGCTGGTGGAATTCTTGGGGTATTCCATCTTCTGAGCATTTGCAGAAAGTCCCATGGGCAGGATCTGACCCCTGGGAGTCAGAGGAGATGGCTGCAGGACAGAATACTGCTCTGGAATGAACACGTCTGTATTTCTGCAGCACTAAATTCCATGTTTTGATACACAAATGACACACCTACCTTTAGCTGTAATTATGGTACAAAGGGATAGAAAAGTCCTAATTCAGGAAATTAGTATTTCCCCATCCTCCAAGCCAATTGCAGTTCATTAGAATGGCACCACATCTGTGAGTTTGAAAACCTTTGTGAATGGAACAGCTGCAGTAGAGTGCTGTATCTAGTACCACATGGTAGACACGTTTTGTAAATTTACAGAGCATACAGTCTCAGTTGTGTTGTTCCAGTATGTTACCTTAAAAAAAGACTAAGAATCAATTAAATCATAATCAGCATTACATGTTATTTTCTTCTGCTTTTCTCCCTTAAATGTTGCTTAGATAAAAAAGGACCCTCTGTTTAATCTGTTTTTTAATCATGGTTTTTAATTGGTTCTTTAAATTGTTTTTTAATATATTTTTAAATAATGTTTTGGGGGTTTTCCTAAAAATTCCATCCTACTAAAAATGTGTGCTACCTTTGTATAACATTTTTGAGACCCGCTTGGAGGAACATGAACATTAAATAGTTGGCTTTATCATTGACAGCCATTTTAAGGAACATCTTGTAGCAAAGATTCTGTGTGCTGAGTGTATATTGTTAAATGGATTTCAGAATTCCAATTTGAATGATGATAGCAAAGATTGATGGAAGGGTGGGATTGCAGTTTAGGAAATCATCTTTTAAGAGTCTTGTGTTCATGTCTGATTTGCTTTCCTGATTGTGATGTCTGATTCAACTGCTACTGATGCTGAAAAATATGCAAGTAAAGACAGCATGCTGGAATATCAATCGTGCTAATGTGAAAGACATGTTAAATTTAAGCATTCATTTCCCATCTTGCTGCTATGGAATCAGTATGTAGACTGTTCCCAGCCAAAGCAACAGTTGTGGGATTGCTCAGCAAGTATAATTAAAACATTTAATTGGCATGAGCTTACTAATGGCTAATTCCAGATGCAAGACTGCGTGAGCAATGTATGAAGCATATGCTAAGGAAAAAATAACATAGGAAGGAAAATAATTTGGTGCTTTTCAATTTTCTTTCCTTTTTTTGAGCTTACCGATCTAAAATACATGGCATGATAGAGGTAGTCTTCTTGGGTTTTTTTTCTTCTGTATTAGAAGTTCTCTACCAACAGGATCACTTTAGGAAAAACACAAAGGTAATTAATGACTGAATTTTGCACCACAAGACCCAAAACCATAACACTGGTAATTTTTGTTCCATGTTTTCAACATCTGTTTTTTGTGGTTACTGCAGGGGAGGGGAGACATCAGTGACACACTGTGAGCTGTAAGACCATCTGTTCCTTATGCTGTGCTATGCAGAATTTGTATGCTAAGCTGATGCCAGTTTTCTGATCCATACAGCCATTACAAACACATAGTGTAGAAGAGAGGATGCTTACAGTACAGTGATGCTAATGCCTCATTTTTCTTTAACTTTTGCAAGAACGTCACACTTTTAGGGATAGAATAGAAATCTAAAATGCAAACCTGTGTGTAAATAGTACACTCCAAGGGAAACAAGCTTTTGCTGGCCATTTTGCAAAGCCAAGGTTTCACCTACAGGCTGTTGCAGAAATAGAAAAAGGATTTGTTTGTCTTATGTCCTACTTTTATCACAATAACATTGTTGAAAGAATTAATGAATGCAGGCTACAGCATGGTTTTTATATGTCACTAGAAAACAGTGTTTGAAGTGGTTTATTTGATTGTGGTATTGCAAGTCCAGGGTCAGTAATAGCTGTTCTTAAGTAAGGTTTATAGGTTCTTCTTTAAAGAGAGGGATTTCTGTACACTCATTTAGTGGTAGCTCTGCCCTGATTGTAAGCTTTTCAGTCTCCAAACTGGTAGGTTAAATGGAAAAACTACTTTTGTTGCATAGTTGCTGACTCCTTCTTAGGTCAGCATTATTACTAATAAACGAAATGTTCTTTGTATGTGTCAGTGTGTGTTGGTACATAGAAGTGTGAGCACTCACTCCAAGCTGACTTCTATAGTTCAGATCAGTTTTCTGTCTCAAAGTGGTGACAGAGATAGCAAGCAAGCACGTGCATGTGTATTAGAGCTGTGTCGGGAGCAATCGCTGTCATAACAACAGATAGTTGCTTGTGCTCATAAGTAGCTCATTAGTTCATCTGAGTTGTGATCTAATTAATAAAAGTAATCTGGAGACTTTCTTCTGTCTGTGGCCAGGAGACCATAGGCATCAAGGGCTCCATGATGAGCAGTTTCCTCTTGTGACTGACTGTCCAGCTAGAGTTTGTTAACCAATGTACGCTTGAGAGGTGGTGAGGACAGTTACAGCTGCATCACAGTGTTTTTGTGGATGATTACTGGAAAACACAGGTAATGCATCATTTGGACATTGAGAAATTGATGGCAGCATGGATGGGTCAAAGGGAGTTGGAGTTGTCCTAAGGTCACCAGCAGCTCTGTCTGCACAGCTGTCCAAGAGCCTGCCCTTAGTTTAGCCAACGGGTGACCACACATTCCCACTATGCTCCCAACAATTGTCTGAACTAGCATTGGCCTCCATGAGCAGCAACCTCTTAAACAGGAAAAGACCAAAGGAGAACAGCTTACAAGAGAATGCAAGTGGGAATTAATAACCTGTGTAAATACATACGTTGTGTTGCCCAGTCTTTCCAAATGAGTCTGTAAAGCCCGTGCCATTATTTCCTATGCTGTGTCTCACCTGCAGATGCCATAGAGTTACCACATCCTGCCACTGCTTCCATGAGAGTCACTTTCCCCTATTAACCTTTTTCTGATGGTGGGTGGGACCACCAGAAATTCTGCAAAGAAAAGTTATATTCCGGTTAGTCTTTCTGGTAGAAGCTGTACCAGAGGCTGTCCAAATGGCAGTGGCATTAGTGAAGCCTCCTTGATTCACACCTGACCAGATCTTTTAATGTAAAAAAAAATGTATTTGCATAAAATACAATGTTTGTTTTGTTTCTTTCTTTCTTCACGCTGTTTTCAAGGTCATTGGAAGACATTTTAAATATAGAATTGATTTTAAATACAGGGAGTTCTTGATGATGTATTTTTTTTAATGAAGTTATTTAGAAAACCATTATTTAAGTCATAAATAGAACAAATTTACAAATTTTTCAAATGTATGGTTAGGGCTAGGGTTTCATATCCATGTCCCACAGGTGATTTGTTGGTGTGGTTATTGAGGTGGGGGGAAGGGTATTGGGTGGTGAGTTTTGGGGAAGGAGTGGTTTGAGCTTTTTAGCCCAACAAAATAAAGGAAGTTTTCACTTCAGCATCCTTCTTCTTCTGCAGAGGAAACTTGCAGAATAATGTTTAGGGTCGTTTTAGTCATTAGATGTGAAGCACACAATAATGGCCAGCCTATGTTTGTACAATTGGAGGATATTTCTCACAATGAAGGAAGTCTCCAAGGTCAGCATCTACAATACCCGGAGAAGTTACATCACAAAGCCACAGCTGCACCAGCCCGCTCTCTTCCCCCGCTTCACCCCCCACCTTTTATTTTTGCACACTCTTTCTCAGCATAAGTCTTGCGTACATCTCTTGCAGGAATACTATGGTTTTGACTTGGGCTTGTGTCTACTGTGTTATTTAGCTATTAAACACCACCCCACCTTCAAGACCGAAACCTGAGTGGTTTTTTAAAAGTTTCATTATAGTCTTCTAATATCCTATACATTCCCAAACTCCATTTGTCTAGCTTCTGGTTTTGCAATGAGAATTACACTGTACTGTGATGATGGCAGCAGCAGTACCTGGATCTAGTCTGGGCCTGTGCATTTTAGTTACCTCCTGTCATGTGATGGCAGTAGGCATGGCAGCTCACACCTTTGTGTTGAGCTGCGTCTGAAGAAAAAGGCTCTGGGCTATTTTAGAAAAAATTGCAAGAGGGAAAAGAGAAAAGGCTGGATCTTAATTTTTCTAGTGCACTTTGTATCTCCATTTACTATGGAAATTAATATTACTGGTACATGAAACACCATTTGGAAACCTTGGATACAATCTGTTTCTTTCTTGGCATTTTTCTTTTTGTGTGTGTTTCTATACCTGATATTTCAGTGCAAGGAGAGTCTTTTATAATCCTGCTTTTTTAAGCAGTATTTTTCATGAGTGTTTGCTTGGTTTAGCTGTTACCAAACCATTTACTAATTGACTGTTAATCTAAATTCAGCTTGTCTTATAATGGAAAGAACAAGGACACTCCTAAGAAGCTTACTTGTTCCTTTTATTTGTTTTCCAACCTCCTGGTGACGTTTTCTGTTGTTTCATCTTGTAGGTTGCTCTACATACTTCTCATTGCTGTAGATCTTTTTCTGTTTATACCCAAAACTCTGACTCAGTGCTGTTCAGTCAGCCAAGTCTTTCCCTGGCATCAGGTTGTTCTGAATCAGCCTATAAACCTAAAATTCAAAGCTGCTTCTAACAAAGAAAATAAAACATTTTTCATTCAGTTCCTAACAAAACTTGTGTTGTGGTTTAGGCCTGTTGTTCACATCTAATCATGTTCACCAGTGATTATTCCAAGCATCATATGTTTGTGTGAAATCACCTAGTATTCAGTATTTCCTTCATTGCACTTGGTTCATCTACAATTAATGCATTTAAAAAGGGTGGTGGTGTTCTGCCATCCCTGCTCTCTCACTCTGCAATTGGGAATGGTGGTTAGGAAGGGTTGTAAACGTCATCTAGGTAGTTAGGTAACCCCTGGTATTTAAGGAGGTGAGAATAAACACTGATCTTCTTTTAGGTGTGGACAGGTGTGAGATAGGTTGAATTGGACAAGTTGAAGGAGGATTTTTAAAGTTGAAAATATGTGTTTTGGAAGGTGTGCTAGACGTGTTGGTTATAAGTTGCTCATCCTTGCCTTCCTCTGCATTGTGGCCAACATTTTACTTTATTTTCCCAATGGCGAAACAAGATTTGCTTCAGAGCATCACCTCAGCAAATATGTGGAGTGCCTTCATGGCATTCTAGGTGGAGGCTTTCTGGTAAGTAATAACCTAGTGTCTTCTTTCAAGTTTATTTTGGAGGTACTTGATACTGCTCTTTCTCTACTGGTTACCTGAATTTATTAATCAAATATCTTGTTAACAGGTGTCTCTGGAGTTGTATAAAAAAAGAGTTATATTATCCCATAGTTATTATTAATTACTATTGATTATCTTATCTACAACATTCTGTCACTTTAAAGCTGAAAAAAATCATAGGGTCAAGGCACAGAATCCAAATGCAAAAGTGAAACCAAGCCTCTCAGCAGGTCACCATTTGCATAAAGGGTTAAATCTTAAATTTTTGTTATATTATTGAACCACTTTGCTTTTAAATGTCCCTAAACAATGAGCATTTAGACACAATTCCTTAATTTATATTATCTGACATGCTAACAGGTATTTCTCTGCCTTAGCTGTTTATTCAGAGGAATTGAGTGGTAGTTGTCAAAGCTTTGCATTTGAGTAACAGGATGCAAGGACTGAGTGTGATCATTATAGGATGTCATTAATCTGATGCTCTTATTTTCTACCTCTAGCTCTTATTTTTGTGGACCACACTACAGCATATTTAAGACCCCTAACTCCAGGCTTCCTTTTTCATCTTCTTTTAGAAGTCCTTTTAGCAATAGGTTATAGGTCCCTTCCAATTCTTAACACTCCATGATTTTATGATCTCAAGGTGTCTGCAAATCACAGGTTGAAAACAATTGTATGCTGAGGTATTTTGTGTTGTTAGAGGTGCTTACAGCTGTATTACAGTCCCATTGGGACCTAGAGTGGGATTTGCAAAGACTGGTCTTTACACACAGAATAATACAAATGGAACCAATGGAACTTCTCCAGCAGTGCACTTGTGCAACCTCTTCTGGACTTGAAGCATTGGGACTCAGCAACGGGTTTGAGTAAGGGCTGACAAGTACGTGTCTGTTCAACAGGATAATTCTTATTCTAGTTTCATAATAAGTAAGTCTGTGGCATTTGCAAATAACTCTCTACCCTTTCTTTTTTTTTTTTTTCCAGATTACTCTTGGGTGTAGAGTCTTTTTAAGTGGACACTGTTAAGTGCTATTATTGCTAGTGGGAGTATCCTCTTTTTAATCAGCTCCTTCTTGTTCGTTCAGTTCATTCTGCTCCTTCAGTTCATTATTGATTTTTTGCTAAAAACTGGATTATGAAGGGTTTGTGTTTCACACGTATAGCTTCTGCTTTGTTACTTTGAATTTCTGTCACTGGGAACTGGTTGTGAAATCTTGGGAAAAAGTAGATGTCTGTAATGAGATGTTTGATTTAATTGAGCAAAATTTTACTAGACTTTCTACTCTAGTCAGATTGGTTTGTCACACAGGTAATGATGATTGCCCTTAAGTAACAAGTATATTGGCAGTAGCTGTTTTTCAAAAATCTGTATTTTGTAGTCCGCAATGGAATAAAGTTAATGCCTTTTTTTTTCTTCGCAAAGGATTTTATTTGCAAATACAGCCTTTAATGAAAAGAGAAAATTTTAAAGCTGAAATACTTTAAATGTAGCAATACCTCAACAGCCTCTTTCTGTGCTTAAGTGCAATATTGCCACAGTGGCAATAGAAACTGTCCTGGAGTTGGTGATGTCAGTAGTGAGATGCCTACTTTGTTAAACAGGAGTAAAGCTGAATCACCTTTACAGGCTGACTGCCAAGCAGCAACACGAATGAAAGCAATTTGAAGACTGTATTATATCTGCCCTCTCTGTGCAACCAAAAGGAACAGTGTGGTATTTTACTCCATACCCAGGTACTCATTCCAGCTGCAGTGTTCATTGGGCTTCACAATGACGACTGCTGTGGGTGCTTTGGCCACGAGGGCTGTGGAAAGAGCTGTGCGGTAAGTGAACCTGTACATCCCACCCCAGGTAAACCCAAAGACAAGTTGATGGCTGTGCTCAAAGTTCATGTTTATGTCTGCTGTGCAGATGCTGTCCTCAGTTCTGGCAGCCTTTGTTGGGATCCTTGGCTCTGGATACTGTATAATCATTTCAGCACTGGGCTTGTCTCAAGGACCGTATTGTCTTACCCACCTAGAAAGAAACTGGATCTATCCTTTCACTGACTCCTATGGAGGGTAAGTTTTCTGCTCATGAGGATGTTATCTCTTCCCAATATACACATGGGCTTTATTCCAGTACCTTTCAGCAATGTTCAGTAATCATATACCAAAATCTATTCATAACTTTATCCTTCCCACTTAGAACTTAACAAATGGCATCAGTTACTCTCTCTGCTAGAGTATAAAACCAAAGCCATAAAAAATATATATAGGTGACTAAATCTATACATGATATACTGTTCATGCCCATGAACATCTTTAACAAAATATAAAATTTTAGGACTTTGAAGGATTAACAAACTAGGAATAGTGATTGTTAAGATATTTGTCTTATCATGTAAGAGTCTGTTTTGTCAGCCTTGCTTCTGAAGCTGCTTTGCACCAGCATAAAGTGGCACAATTCCCACATTAGCGACAATGGCATAGAATCTCATAAATGAAACTTGAGAAGATTTATAAGAATCTTTGTACACTGCAGGGCAGAGGAGGCAAGAACTCCTAATTATCCCTAATTAAGGTTCTCCTGCAAAAAAAAAGTCTCAGTGTGCTATTCTCCATTAATACACATAAATCCTGATGTGGTTCATATCATGGCATGCATTAAAGTGTGTGTATGGTTGGCAACCTCAAGGGTGTATCTAGCAACAGCTTATGGCTGATGCCAGACTAGAGGTAGTTGGAGTACTAAGAAGCCACATAAAGCTCTTTGCAGCAGAGTTTGAATTTTATATTTCATTTGTATCTCTTTTATATCTTGTATTTCACTTGTATCATTCCTCCTTCTCCATCCTCCTGACCGTGACTGAGTGTAGAAGAACTAGGTTAAGTCCTTGCTGAAGGCAAGTGCTGATGTTCTCAAGATGTGAGTGAGCAGTAACAGCTGAAATACTGCAGTACCTCACCAAATTTGTTCTGTGTTTGGCTCATCCAAGTAAGCATGTGAGGGCCCAAAGACAGCAACACAGGAGAGAATGTGACCCATTTGCCTCAGATCAGTGGCTGCTATCTTCAGAAAAAAGGCCCAATCCTGAAAAGCTCTGTGATTGTTTTGAGAAAAACCTTTGCTCTTTCAGCTTTCTTGAGTATCTGCCTCACTTTAATCAGCAAGAGGAAATTCTGCCTTTAGAGCTTAGATTATTTTTTAAAAAAGAAATTAAGACTTAGCAAAAAGGTGTTGTTGATATTTCAACATCTTCCTAAACCAAACCAACCTTGCACGGAGTAAACCATTGCTTTTTCTATTCCCTTAGGAATCTATTTCTAAGGGAACCTAGCCTATTAGGACTCCATAGAGTGAATATCCTCAATGCAGTTATAGACATAATTTGGTTATAGTATATGGTAAGTATCCTACTCTGACACAAGATTAATATGCCTTTAATTGCTGTGTACAGGTACTTGTTTGAGTATAACAAGTGGTCTGAATGTCAGGAACCTCAAAACATCGTGCAGTGGAACATCACTCTCTTTTCCATCCTCCTTGTTTTGGGAGGAATAGAATTCATTCTGTGCTTCATACAGATAATCAATGGCATTCTTGGAGGACTGTGTGGATTGTGCTGCAGTCATGAGGAGGTAAGTTGCAGATCTACCCGTGCTTCTCAGATGAGCATGTAACTTGTTATACTGCTGAGGAGTTTTACTCAGCAGTTACTTTATAGGTATTCTTAAGCAAAAATTCCCTGTACAGCTGTTTCTATAGCCCTGTTGTGATTAGAACTTTCATGTAAAGTTTGATCACATGCTTTCAGCTGATTCCTCAACTGCCACAGTAAGGTTAATCTGCCTGAGAGCTAGGAGCTAGAGGGCTTTTGTCTGTCCAATGACACATGTGATCATCATCGCACTGCATAGGTGATATGACTGAGATATGGGACTCCTGGTGGTTGTGATCTTTGCCTAAACCATTGTTGCATAGTGTGGTGCTTGTTCTACCTATATTGTGTTAGCCTTGGATTTTGTCCACAGCAGTTCATAAGCTACTGACAATATGCTGCATATAATGAAAACTGCAGCATCCTGGTCTTGCAAAGTGGAAGTAAGATAAGAGAAAGAATTAAATTGCTTATAGCTAACAAAATCTGCAGAAAGATCTGGAGGGTTTTTGAAGGTGGATTTTTTTTTTTTTTTTTTTTTTTGAGGAAATTTCTCCAAATTTCGTTAAAGCCTTGTTAAATAATTTGGACATATTCCCAAATCAGTGTCAGAGTGCTAATGCTGGAATAACCATGGCTTAAAGTATGAACCAGATATAGTTTATATCACACACTATAGGTAAGCATGCGCTTCACATTTGTCATTGACACAGTTGAGTGCTGGGGGCTCTTTCAAAGCTATTGCTGTTTTCTTCCTCCTGTCTTCCTTGTTCTAACTCCAGTATAGAAGAGCTATGCTATGGTTTTCTAAATGTGCTCAGGTTAATTTTTGCATTTTTAGTTGGATACAATATTAGCATTCTTTCCATTAATATGTTTCTTTCTTTTTGTTCCCCTCCACAGACATATGTTTGCTAGAAACCTGACAATGTGTTGACATCAGTGCATGTGTGTGCTGTAAGGAATATGCTGTGGATTTTTTTTAAACATTCCAGGCAAACTGAAATACACATTGTTGTCAAACTGTGCTGTTGCCATGAATTTAACTGACTTGGGGCCTTTGTTGTTGGAGTCGTATGCAGGTTTTTCACTAACCTGCTGGAACTGAAAGGCAAAATGTATCCTGAATATCTATGGTTCATTTCATCTTGGTACAGGCAACTGCCTTAACACATGTCACTAAAGTGGCTTTATTTATTTTTCTCTTTCTACTGACACAACAGCTCTGTACTTTGTCCTGTTTTCCCAATAAAGTTGCTCTTTCGTTCCAATCTTGGAGTGAACACAAACCAAATCCAGCCTGGCCTGGATAAAAGGTTTTGGTCAGCTGGACCAAAACCAAAGCAGCAGTAAAATGTGGATGACTGAGGGCTTTTCAGGATTTTTCTGAACTTCCCCTGTATTTCACAAATAAAGATTTGTACTAAAAATACCCAGGAGGTGTCAGTGATTCCTTCTCTGCCCATGCTGAAACACTGCTTGCCTGGTCTTTGATGTAAAGGACAGTGGTGTCATGAGAACATGGATTTAATGCAGTCAGGTTATAACCTGTTTTTCCTCTCCAGCAGGCTCTGCCAGAGTGGGAACTGCTTCCTTGCTTGGTTTGGCTCATTTAACTGAAACAGGCATTTGTTCATCAATAAGGATTCAACAACAGCTCTGGGTCAGATATAAGAGCATACGTGGAGACTTAGTCCTGGGTCAGGGCTGGCAGTTCTCCACCAGGGAGCTGATGAGGTCCCTGCACATCTGAGCCCAGCTTACCTCCTCCTGCCCTCCCAAGGGGGATCACCTCCTGAATGCTCCATTACAGGCCTGAGATAAAACAAGATGTGGGCATGAGTCTTGGTTTTTTTGCCTCAGCTACCCTCAGGCCTCACAGCATTCAAAGAATACAGTCCAAATTCAGGTCAGTAAAGACAGATTAATCTGAAATACCTGACTTTACCAGTTATCAGCCTGAAGGCGTTACTGTAAGGTCCTGGGTAAGAACCTCTGAAGTGTAGCTTGTTGCACATTAGAGTGAATGTTTCATCACAAGTACATCTGAATAATGTGCTGCCAACAGCATTGCTGGCAAAGCCAGCATGGCAGCATTGCTGCTGGCTATGGCATTTTTCAAGTGAGAACCAAAATGTGACATGCTCTTTATTTCAAAGGAATGAGGCTCAGTTTTGGAATTTAGCTATTCATGTTGTCTTTGAAAACAAGAAAGTTAGTTTCTATTCATGGGAGAAAAAGAAGTTCCAATGGGTGTCAGTGCATCCTTAGGCTATTTGTAACTAGGAGGGTGGTCCTTAAAGATAGCCAGAAACTTCAGGTCTACCTCAGGCTGTCCACACAGCTACATCTGCCCTGTACAAATACATACCTGAAAAAAAAGAAGTGAACTGTGAAAGCAAAATTGTCTACATATATTTACACCAGCAAAAGAATACTCAGATGAAAAGAGTTTGTACCTAGAATCTCAGGATACCTGAATTTTGCAAGAGTATTTATTCATACCTAAATGCATAGAAGTAGTTGAGGGACTTTAATGCCATTTAATGCCATTTCTTTGTTGTATTTATCCCTGTCCTGCCTTGCTATGGGAGGGAGGAAGGAGAATATGTGCATGCACATATGTATACACACAAGATTCCTTGCAGCTGTGTGGTACAGTGTCTTTGTGTGTGAAGATACAGTTTTGAAAAGAATATCTGCAAGTTTAAATGGGGTGTGGAAGGAGAGAAAGTGGAAAAGAAAGTCCTCAATGGAGTAATGTGGCATTCACATTCTCTGGACAGAGACAGATAATTCTGTCTCTCAGGAGAAGCACAGAGAGAAGAAGAGAAAACAATCTTTATCTCTGCTCCTTTGCTTTCTCCATTTGGAATTTGGTATGGAGATTGTTTACCTGAAGTGATTGCTGGGTTGGATTCTGGTGAAGGTTGTTTGGGTTCAATGACCAGTGGGATCCAGCTGTGTCTCGGACTCTCAGCAGAGAAGTCACGAGTTGTTAGTTGATAGGTAAGTAAGAAGTACGTATGTAGAATAGGATAGTCTCTCTTTAAATAGTATATTAATGTAATATAGTATAGTTTTAATAAAGCAGATCCTTCAACCTTCTGATCTGGAGCCAGACATCATAATTTCTTCCCCGTCGGGTTTTTTTTTTACTATAGAATAATGTATAGTTACCATGCGACTTAAGGATTTTTGCCTTTATTCTTGCATAATGGTTATTTGGTTTTCTGGTACACACAATTACTTAAAGAACTGAAACAACTTTACAATATATAGAATTCCAACATATAGAATGATTAGGCTAGGGTTTAGACTTGAAACTTCAGCACAAATGCATGCAGCACCAATAGATTCCTGTAGCCCTAATGCACAGCATTACTGCTCACTATTTATATAGTCATGTGAAAAATGGCCAGCTGGATTATTTTGTTGTCTGGTGCATAAGAGAGTGTTTTGAGAGATTTATCAGTTACATTGTGAAGAAGTGATTGGTTTAGTTGTATTCATATCAGCTGGCAGAGAAGTCAGAGTAAACATGACTTTTCGGTAACTGGCTTGGAATCAGCTTATGAATAATGACAGCAATGGAAAAGCAGTGCTTGCAACACTTGGCAAGATGCTTGAGAAAATTACAGGTTTTCTTAATTCTTAGTATAAAGTAGTTGTTTCCTGTTCTAGTGGCATTGTGGGCCAGAAAAATAACCACACTGTAATTTGGTATTTGCAGAGCTCAGTTTAAA
Organism: Anomalospiza imberbis; assembly: GCF_031753505.1. Taxonomy (NCBI): domain Eukaryota; kingdom Metazoa; phylum Chordata; class Aves; order Passeriformes; family Viduidae; genus Anomalospiza; species Anomalospiza imberbis. The sequence continues at coordinate 138,039 of NC_089690.1, read as the reverse complement.
AACAAAGTCATGAAGCAGATTGCTGTACTGCAGAACAAATGCTGCTTCTGTCATCATTTCTCAAGTTAGCTTCTTCTAATCAGAACAGGTTATGATGGAAATGGCATCAAATTTTATTATAAAATAAGATGCTTGCTACTAATTTTGGCCTTTGCTTTTAAGAAAATATTTCAGCCAATTATATGATCTTTGAGTTTTGTACTGAAAAAACAATCACAGGGATTGGATGTGCATGATTTTAATGCAGCTGTTTTCTCTGCTATCTGTGACATAGTGTTGATGACATGAGTTCTGTCTCTGCCTATGAGTCTGGAAAGGCACATTTGCTACTAATTCTGATTAGAGGGAGACCTGAAAAAAAGTATCCATGGTAGTGAGAGAGTAAAACAGGAAATATGGGAAGATCAAAAATGAGGACTTCAAAATGAAGCCTCCTAGGAAAAGAGAAGAGTCACAGCAGAGAACAGGTAGAAAAATGGTGTAATTGTGTGAGTACCACCCTGCCCATTTCCTTGTGTGATCTCACGTTAAGCGATAGTATGGAATTAGTTACAACATACAATCCAAACAGCTTTTATGAGAGTATGAGAGAAGCCTCATGTGTGAAGAGTCTGAAACAGCTCACAAGGAAACACGAGGAAAATATGTTGTGATGTCATTGCTTCTAAAATCAGCCTTCCTGCTTTTGATAAAACCCTCTTTTTTTGTTTGTTTTATGGGGGTTTTGTTTTGTTTGTTTGGTTGGTTTTTTATTTTGTTTTTGTTTTGGTTTGGTTTTTTGTTCTTTTTGTTCTCTAGCTGCAACTTTGCTGTTGAGTAAAGCATAAGATCATTTTTGAGTTACTTTTCTGGTGACTCATAGGGGCATAATACTGAAGGCTTGGGTTGTGCTGCAAGTGTTCAAACTGCCCTGGCTCGGTGCTACTGGGATAGTGTTTAGATGCTCAGGGGTTGGGGAATGATGACATTGACTATGGGAAAGCTGTCTGACTTTGGCTTTGCACAGTGCAAACAGCAGGCATTTCAAAACAACAGCCAGACCTTTTGTCCTGCACAAGAAGTCACGTGTACATAGGTCAGGTTTGTAGCTGTGCAAGCTCAGCTGTAAGCACAGAATGAAACAATTGGAGAAATAGCAGGATTTAATTTGCAAAGGGCTGGAGACACATAATGCTGTGGGAAAGAGTAGTTGATTAAAAATGTGAAAATAAGTCTGCCTTGCAGTTTCTAACCAGTATTATTTGGGCTTCTATAGTCTCTGCAAGATGGCCTGGACTCAGCCTGCTGCTGCAAGTCAGTGACACATTGGTTCCCCCTTAGGGTCCTCTTAATAAATCTCTGTAGTGTAAGGCAAAGTGTGGCCTTTTGTACAGAGACTGGGCATATTTATCTTCTTACAGCCCCCTTCTCCATGCTGCAGTAAGGTTGAAAAACCTTGCTTCTGTCACAAACTATGTTGCAGTTTGTGTTGTGGGGAGGAGGACATTTTTGAGCAGTCACTAGGAAATGAAAGCTTTGAAGTTCCTTCCTGAGGCTGACTCTTAGACATATTTAATTTGGAAGATCACAAAAGAGAATCTTTTAGAAGGGAAATGACTGCATAAAGACGTGCTTAACACAGGATAGTGAGTTTACACAGTGATATTCATATGTTGTTTTGCTAACTGTTAAGCACTTCTGTGCCTGGAATCACACCCCAGTCACTGGTTCCTGTGAATATGAAATTACTGAATCAAGCTGGGGAGGTCAAAACGTTTCTTATAGTGAAGGTCTTGTAAACTTTTGTTAGCTTAGAAGAACAAAACTTCCAGAGCTCTTGAGATATGGCTTTGGAGACATGTGGAAGCTGTTTGAGTTGCCTGCTGGTACCTCTTGCACTTTGGAGTATTGTTGTGAACATCCTCCTATACTTTCCAAATGGGAAAGCTCTACATGCTGCCAATTACCAGCTCCCCAGCCATGAGTGGTATTTTGAAGGCATCTGTTTCTCAGGTGTGATGGTAAGTGCTCAGTCTATGGATTTTTAATGAATTGCATTCTAATGCAAATAATATTAGATTACTCTGCAGTAATGTAATTGCTTTAAAAAAAGAGCATATGGATTACTTCAACAAAAACCACTGCAGGTAGAAAAACTCAATCAAACTGAAAAAAAGTTAGTATACTGAATGACAAGTTATGTATGTTTTTAAGTACAAATGATTTTGCAGGGTGTGTTGGGTTGTTTTTTTTTTCTGCTGTCTTTTGTTTATATGTAATTTATGCTTGTATTATGGAGGCAAAGAGTTTGTGGATTTAATCACCTGTGGAGGTTGAATTAGAGCTCTTTTACTCAAATAAAAAAAAAAAAAAAGAGCTTCTCATAATGGTTCAGATGTTTTTCAGAGCTGTATGCAGTCCACTATTTAGAAGACTGAACAGAATTCACAATGCATCAGGTACTACTGTTGTCAGACTAAATACAGAGAATTGTCTCATTGTGATTAGCATAGTAGGATTTTCCCTGTTACATTTGTAATATGCTCATCTGTAGTAATAAACTACCACAGAGTTGCCTGTGATTCATGCTCTTTACCATGTTTATAAAGAGCTGCAGCCTCAAGAACAGAAAGCAGTTACGTGAACAAAGTGCATTGCACACAGTCAGTGCTTCAGAGGGTTTTTCTGCATAAATAAGGAGTTCTTATGAAGGTGCTGAACTGTTATTAAAACATTAGACATTCTTTAGAAATTGTATATTCTCCTTAAAGCAGAAGAAAAACCTTCTGTTCTAGCAGAAGAAAAAATCGACTAGACAGAGGATTCAAACAGAAAAACAGTTGCAAATGTATAAAAAATTTAACTGCAACAGTGGCACTGATATTTTGAAGCATTTTTAGCCTTAAGATCATTACCAATCTATTAAAAATGCATCTATCATTCTGTTACAAACCAGTCAGCAGCATATGAGAGGATAGTGTTGTGATTTAGGAGTATTCTCTTCTCATATTTCCCTTTTCAAACCTGTGCCTCTGAATGGCAGTTTGTGGTTCTGGAGCCCAGATCCTATTTATCAAAATTATTCTAGGATCAGGCTTAAATAATCCAGTAGTCTGAAGAAATCAATATGGATACTTGACAAATGAAAGTCCAGGTGAATTTAATCAAAAGTTTGCATTACTGACCTCTTCTAGAATGAATGTGTTGGTAAGGAAGGCAGCACTCTGATTTGTCTGCCTGTGTCAGCAAGGTGTTGAACTGATGTGTTTGTATCAATAAAATATCCTTCTTTTCACTGGTATTGATTCTTTTCCTTGTGACTTGGTTTTATAGTTTCAGCTTCACTGGTGTATCTGTGCCCAAGGTCGTAGCACTGTACTGTGATGGTAGAGGTTGTACTCTTGTCTTTCAAGTACAAGACACAAGTACAGCAGCAGCCTACTAAAACCACTCCAGTTCCATGTATGCCTCGAGTAATTGTGCTGTCCTATGGATCAGCTTTAAAATATCAAGACAGCAGAAGAGATGCAGTCCGTGCCTTCCAAAGGTGAAGGAGACTTTGGCTTAGTATCTGCAGTTATCTCACTTGACCTTATGATGTCCTCTTACAGATCCTTCTTTTGGCAGTAATTCTGATAACCCTGGAGTGTAGTGTGTTCTATCGGTGCTGCCAGAGTGAGAGCTGTAACAAAACCTACAGGGTGAGTCTGTGTTTTATTTCTGTACATCACCTTAGCATTTGTTTCGAATGCCTTCCTGCTTCTGCTCCGGCACATCCTGCTCCCCTCTCCACTGCTCTGTTTTCACTTCCTTTCACAGAGGATTCTAAACTTGGTTGCAAGGTCACAGAAAGTGTAGCTTCTTTCAGCTGAAGCATAAGCAGGATGAAAGAAAATTAGACACACCCTTCCCCTAAATCCTTGTAAAATAAAATAAGAACATAGAATGAAGCACACCAGCTAAATGACTTTATCCCTTTGCCTGTATTATTTGGAAGTGGGTTTTTTTCAGAAATTATTCAATACACGCTATCCGGGATGCAGATATATTTAATACGCAGCTGTGTTCCTCTGGTATTTCGGGAAACAACTTTACAGAAACTCAAGTTTAAAAACCCCACCCAAATAATATATAACTTATAGTTGTAGAACTGTCTTAAACTGTCTTAATCTTTATTTTGTATGTGTATTCTTACTATTCTTTACCTGCTATTTTTCTTTCTGAATTTTGAAGACTGGGAAAATCAAATGTGAAATTCAGCCCCAAGGAAGTAGCTAGACTGAATGATCATATTTGCTGTTGACACTATCCCCACAAGGTAATACTTCTCTCTCTCTTTACTTCAGAGTTTTATTTCTGTTGTGTTAGCCCTGCTTGGAATTGCTTTCTCGGGATACAGTTGCATCATTTTTACCCTGCATTTGATTCATGGCCCTTTCTGCAATTCATCAAGTGGATGGAATTATATTTTCAAAGACACTGCTGGGGGGTAAGAATCATTGGTGTAACCCTTCTGGAAGAAATTGTTTACCAAATGAGTAGTCAGAAACATTCTTCTTATTTCAGTCTGGTGTTTCTCTAATAGGTACCTCACAGATTACCCTGCCTGGTCTAAGTGCACAGAACCTGCTAACATAGTGGAGTGGAATATTATTTTACTCTCGATTTTGATAGCTCTCAGTGGGTTACAGTTGATCATCTGCATTCTCAAAGTAGCTGCTGAGTTGAAACGAACACTCTGTGGGACCTATTCTGTTTTTGTGCAGGTAACAAAACATCTGAGGTTCATTTCTTTAGCATCTCCTTCTCACTTAAGCAATTTCTTGTAGCTTCAGCAATTTCTCTCACTCAGGGACTTACTCTTTTGATTTATGCATTCGCTATGCTACGGCATAATTTTCCCAGAGAATATGTACTGGTAATACATTTGTTTGTTTTGATTCATCCACTAATTTCTTGTGGTATACAGAGGTTGGTGGCTGCTCACTCTGACCTTTAAGACTAGGACTGAGAAGAAAAAAAGTGGTTAAGAAATTAACATGGATGCCAAGTCCATTACTCTTATGTCAGCAGAGGTTGCTGAACACCTTTGTTCTAACATTCAATTTACAGACATTCTTACTAATGTGTGGCTCTCACAGCAATGATGAGAAAGATTAGCCCTTTTTTTTTTTTATTTTTTTTTTTTTTACTTGCAGGCTGGGATTCTCTGAAAATGTCAAGGAAATTGTTGCTGCTTCTCCCCCATACCCAGAAAAACAGAGAAATGGCCTCTCCATAATCCATAGCGGTAGATTTGCATGCTACAAAGAAAAATGAAACCCTTGTCTTAAATCTCTGTCCATCAAACTTCTCTGTTTTGTATGAATTATATTTGAACTGTCTGACATTTACATTTTTCTTCACCTGTCCTGTTGTGCCTGGCACGGACACTTCGTTTTTTACCCTCCAGCTTGTGACAGTAGGGATATTTGAATATAATGGAACTGCTTTTGTATTGAAATCACCTTACTATTTTTTCTTAATAAACTGCTGTAGAACTGCTTTTGTACTCCCTTGTCATTGCTTAGACCACGTGACTATTTTTTGTTTTGCAGGGGCCTGGTTCAAAGCCCAGTACATCAAGAGGGGTTAGTGCACTAGGTGAAGCCATGATTTCTAAATGAATGAATTTTAGTTACAGACAGACCATGATGGCAATCATGGAAGGGCATAGGCAGAGCCTACCCTCCTCCTTCCATCTTAGTTGTTCATAACTGCAAAAAGCAATTACTGAAAAAAGTCTGTCAAGTCTTTCTATGGTAAAAAAGGCACCTGAGCCTGATTGACTTATTAGACACACAGGTCTGAACTCAGCTGTGCTAATTGGTACATGTTAATATCTGTACAGGGTTTCTTTTCACTGTACACTTAGAGGCAAACTTTTTTCTTTTAGTAAAGTATGATGTGACTTGAGGCAACATATGAGGGAACCTTGTGAGCACCCAGTGCTAGCTTCTTAATATTCTTCCAAGTATCCTGACCTTGTTACACCAAATGGCTAACATTCTTGACAATAATGATCAGATGAAAAATAATAATCTGTTTTAAATTAGCAGCTAAAAGGTATTTAAGTAAAAGGTATTTGAGTAAAAAGGTATTTTTACTTTCTCAGAGAATTGTTTTTTCATTCTCAGTGAAAATTCAGGGATTCACAATGAAGTGGAAACCTGGTTCATTTGCAGTTGCATGGACAGCATTTTGCTGTATTTAGCACTTCTGGGGTTTTTGGGGTTTTTTTTTGGGTGTGATTTTTTTGGTTGTTTTGTTTTGGTTTTTTGTTTGTTTGTTTGTTTTTTCCTTTTGTCTTTTCCTCTGAACACTAAGAGGAAAGAGAAATATGTACTTCAGACTTGCAGTAATGCATGTATGCCTTTTACATCAGAACTAGTGCAACATTGTCATCAAATACTAAACACTGTTAGAAATGCAAACCATACAAGAAGTGTCAGCTTTGGCTAAATTATTTAGAAAAAAATAGAATATACCAGTCATTTAGTTCTGTTTCAAGACAATATTGAGTTTACAATATTGAGTTTTTGCCTTCATATTCCTTTGTCAGATACTTTTGAATAGCTGATTTCTTCCTGTAAGATTTCAAGAATGCATCTAAAATTTTAATTGCTTAGTTTCTTTTAAGTTGCAAGAAGTATAAAATAATTATATTTAAGAATGGGGCTAGTCTTTTGGGAGATAGTTCAAGGTGGCATGGATTGTCAGAGGTGCATGATACAAAGGCATGATGATAAAATGAGGTCTGTGTCATTGCACACTTGTTTTCCCTAGGCTTAAATATGTGACATATCATTTATCTTAAATGATAATCCTACATTTTTATGAATTTGTAGACAGAAGGAAAAGAAAGAAAACTTACAAATCAACCTATACTCCTACCAAACACCTCAGAAAATCTTTCTGATTTTTTGCCTACAAACCCTGGAACTATCTTTATCATTTTTTGTGTGATTGTGCCTGGTGAATTTACATTTCCTACATTACTCTATCACAGACATCTCTTAATTTTGGGGCTTGAATTAAATAAAGAGACATGTAATGTAGTTCTTGTTTGGCTTCCTGATCCTGCAACCCTTTTTACCCATAATCCAGAATCTGGCATCTCCATTACCATAGTCAGCTTCAACTGCAACTTGGTCATTCCGCTTTTAAAGGGGCAGTTTATTGATTTGAAATTGTTAAGAATACTAACAGCAGGCTGTATTTCCAAATTTAACAGCCAGTTTCACACAGGGCTTTTGGATGTAAGGCAAAGTTGACCTTGATATAATCAGTTTAAGTCCTGATTCAATCCTAAGTATTTTGTCCTTAAAAAGTGGTGCTATGAGCTGTGTCTTGTAGCAGAACCAAGATTCCTGCAAAGAATTTTAATTAACTGGCTTGAAATCTAGACATAACCAATGATCCTGATGGTGGTGTTTGAGGCAATGTGACCGTCCAGCTGCAGAGCACAGACCTCATTCAACAGGGAGAAGCAAGGGCCACGACAAGGTTTGCGCTGTGCTGGAATGTGGAAAAACCCTTCTTTGCGCAAGAGTTCCTGGACATGAAATGCACATCCTGCCTGCTGAAATCCCCAAGTAAAACACCCCAGGCACAGAAGGAAGAAATCTGCGGATATGAGTTTATAAACTCCCGGCAGAGAGGAATTAGTGCTGAATCTGCAGTAAGAGTTCAAGCATTATTTGTCCCCCACAGCCAGTGCATTCTGCCAGAGTATCAGGCTTCTGTGTCTGGGACAGTAATGCCATTCGTTTAAAAGCCTGCAGCTGAAAATCACAGTAGACATTCAGTTTTGTAGTAAAATACTCTGGAGCCCCATCCACACCTTTGCATGTATAGGGTATACTAATATTTTTTTATATTTTTGGAGTATATTAATATTTGAGTAGGTAAAAGTGACTCTTGCTAAACTACAATTTCCTGATTGTTCCCATTATGGATAGAGGGGTTTTCCACATAGAACAGCAGAGGATGAATGGGGCTGCACCAGCTCTTTAAATGGTGTTTAACTGCAGAGGTTTACAGGCAGCCAGAGCAGCAGTGTGGGCAGTAGGCAACAGACACACATCATTCAAATGGGGAATTGTGAAATGGTGGGGGTTCAACTCAGCCTCACTGTGTGACCTTATGAATGATACATATGAGATATATGATATATATGATATGCATATCTTATGAATATGAATATATATGTGACCTTTTGTCAGAATATTCCATTTGGGGGTTTATTTATTCTTTTCTTTCAAGGAAAATTTTTGAAGTAAAATATTGGCTTCATCTTTCCAATGCAATTTTGGGGATTTCAAAAACAGTCAGAATATTTCAGCATCCTCAATATGACAAGTGAGGTACTATGGTTTAAAACAATTAAGGGGTATTAATGACACCAAACTGCAGACTCATAATTTGACCAATTAAATAGGGTCTTTTTATTTAGGTCCTGAGAGAAGTTCCTGCTTTTCAGACAGCCTCTGAAGATAATACAGACTTGAGAAGCTGAGGTACTTTGGTCAGTTTTTTGAGTTCCTTAAGAAAAAGGTAAGAGGAGTGTGTTTAGGCATACAGATAATCTGAAAGTTTGGGGGAGGTGTGATTAAAAGCAGGAGTGGAAAATATTGCCTGTCAGAAGTTTTTGTTATATTTTTTCATAAGGAAAACATTCAGCTCTTTTGCAAATCAAGGAAGAGTAATTTAGAGTATTCAGCTGTGTAAGGCAAAATAAAGCTTATATTTTTACCCTCAAATAAATGTGGAGATTTCAAGGGTATTTCTTGTGTGGTTTTTTTTTCTCTTCCTCAATCAAATGGAAATCTGAACAAAATTATATCAAAAACCTACATAGTCATTAACAATTTATTTAGGAAGGAATAACTTTGAATTAAAGTATTTTTAAAAAAGATAAAAGTTTTCTTGTTTTTACCTCACCTAATTTACAAATGGGGCATATGCAACCCCGATAAGGTGATCTTTCCACTGCACTACTTATCTTCATCTGTGGCAAAGGAAAAAAAATCCCTACAGAAATAATTTTGAACATGTGACATCAACCTGTGAAACTCCAGAATTTCATCATAGATTTGGGCAGATTTCAAATTGTCAGCTTTGGCTTTGTCATTTAGAGAGCAGTAGAATCCTTCATTTAATCCAGATGTGTAGAAATATGAAGAAATTAAATAGTCTGACAGTGACTGATAAGAATAGTGATTAAAATTTGTGAATTATCTTATACCATAGTCCTGGTGAACAAGACTTAGATTTTTATGTCATTAAAAGAAAACTGCTATATTTTCGTTATATTCTGAATCTTAGTCTTCTATCCAAAATAATCATAATTTTTCTGCCCAGTATTAAAATAAGTGCAAGGGATATCCTGCTTATTACAGATAATTTTATGTTGCCATACAATGGAAAATTGTAATTTTAATTTAGAATGAATGTAATTGTGTCAGTGCTCCAAGCATAGATGACGGCTTTTAAGAATTCCCAAGTGACTGAAAACACATATTCTTTAATAGATGTTCGCAGGTGGCTTTTTATGCCTAAAGCTTCAGACATAACCACCTTGTGATAGATATATACTCAAAAAAGTGCCATTGCAAACTTTAGGTGGTTTTTAAGTGTTCCATGTTTGAGATCCAATTTTGTTCTTATTTTTCAGTGAGACCAATTCAAAATGTTTACAGAACTTGAATAATGAAAAAGAAGCTTTTGGCACTGGGTAGTGCATTTAGATAATGGTAACAGTTAAGATTATCTGGATCTTATGTCTTAATCATTGAAGAATGGGGCTTATCCTGTCCGGCAACAGACTAGGAGGAAGATAACATAGCGGGGTCATTTTGTGGAATTTCTGAGCCTCATTTCTGCAGTAATAAAACTGCTTGGAAAGTGGACGCAAACCTCCCTACCTCCATCCATGAATGGATGCTAGGATTGCTAGATCCTTTCCATCTCTAGCAATATGTGCCACACTGTGCTAAAATTACATTTCTAAGGGAACTGTGGTGGGTAGCAGAGCTAACCCAAGCATGCCCTGGTGGGCATACTGGTCCCAGTGACCTCAGTCCTCCCTTTTCTACTTGTGCCACACCAGTTTGGTGGTATGAACAGACAAGAGCAGGCACAGCTTGGGCTCATTGTGTCAATGCAGAGCAGATACATAGGGAAAAAGTGTTACTTAGAATTTTTCACAGTGTGCTTGAGAAATTGTATTCTTGTGCCACATAACATAGGATTATTTTCTCAGGAGTATACAAGCTGTAGAGAGAGTGATAAAGATAGTGAAGAATGTAATGAGCTTAAGTCTGTAAATCCATTTAAATCTGCTTTCAATTCAGTGACAAGATTTGCACTCTATGACAATCTGAATGCTATTTTGTGTGATTGTAGGTTGGCAGAAATAGAAAAAAAATCTTTGCTTTTCTGAACCGATGAAGTTACCAGAATATTTTGTTTGCTCTTGACACACAGAGACATTGTGCAACTGCTTTTATTGTTTCCACAAAAGCAAACAGGAACAGGGAGGGGGAGGTAAGGATGTGGGGAGTAGGAGAGATAGGAACATATAAAAGGAAATTGCATGTGTCTGTCCTGTGTTTTCATTTCATGTTTTCCACAAGGTCCATGAATGCAAAATGAAGCTATTTCTCCTAATCTGCTTGCTGGTTTCTTGCTGTTGCCACGTTGGGGCAGTGAACCGGGAGTACTATATTGGCATTACAGAGACTGTCTGGAACTATGCACCTGGCAATGCCAGTGCCATCTCTGGGCAGCTTTTTGCAGAAGAAGAGTAAGTAAAGCAATGTCACTGGTTGAGTTTTATTTTACAACTTCATCTGGTTTAGACACCAGGGCTGTACTGCAAACCTCGTGAAGGCAGTGAAATGAGTCTTGGTGTCAGTGGGTTTTCCGTCACATATGTAAGGGTATTTTGATTTTTTTCCTGGCTTGCTTGAGAATTGCATTCCTATGTCCTGCTAATTCAAAGCATTGGAATATACAGTAGAGTGTGAATTTGTTGTAATGAAATATTTACTAAGTAGAGACTAGAATAAGACCCTGAATGTCTAATGGTGTTTAATTTTGAATGTCTAAGGTGCTCGGGCTGAAGAGATGATTTCTGGTTTTAAATGCAGAATTGCCAAATTTAAAAACAAATTACAAATTTAAAACTTTCCTACTGAGCACAGGTTTCCTTTTTAGTTATTCATTTTTGGCAGGGATGGTTTTCACTGGTGCAGAAGCACAGCTGGGTACTTCCACCCACAGTGGAGGAGCTGGGTTGCTTGTTACAAGGCAAAGAGGGTCCAGTGCAAAGTGAGAGCAGTAAGTAGGCTGAAGATATGTAGGATGAGGAGGGGGAAGCATTCTGGAGGTCTGAATAATCAATAAAGAAAATCCAGATATAAAAGGCATCAGGAAAATATTTGAGAGAAGAAAACTGTTCCTTTAGTCTCTTTTTTCAGTGTGTTTAAAATTATATAGGACTGTATCAAGGCAAAAACAATGATGCGAGAAATCAGAAATTAGAAAATCAGAAATCTCAAAAATGCGGTCCTCATTTAGTCTGTGGATGAGGGATTGCAAGATTTCCTGTGGTTTGTTTTCTTTAGTGAGGACCTCAGCCATAACCTGCCACTCAATCAGGTGTGAGATGAAGCAGTTAGCTTTTCATTTTTTCACTCACAGACTTTGTGAGGTGTAAGACACTGCCAGGGATTCAGCAGGCTGATTGGGGGTGGAAACAGGGCATCCTGTCTGAGAATTGCAGAGCTGTGTTTTAATACAACAAACCACTGCTGTTCACTGCACTTACACCGCACTTTCCCCGTCACCCCATGTGGTGACAGGCAGCATGATACATTAATTTCAGGTTTTCAGTGGTTGTATGCCTGCAATGGAGCCAGTCCCTTGTATTGTACTTTTCAGTGTCAGCTTCTCTGATTCCCCTTCTCCTCCTGGACACTTTTTGAGGATGTGCTTGTGTAGAGATTGATGTTTATAGGGGCAGGGAAAAACACAGTGCAGAAGGAATACTTTACAACTAAATGGTAGCAGTTTAAATGGTCCAAGAAGAGCTGTACCATACATGTTCAATTTAGGTTGAAGCTCAAGACCCTCATGCACTCAGAATTACAGCAACTGAGCCTTTTCTCTCCAAGTGGAGCTCTGGACCAGCATTTTAATTACACTTCAGACCTGCACTTGCCAAGGCACCTACAATTCCTTCCCCATATGTGGAAAAAATACTCCACCTTGTAGAAAATGCTTTGCATTTTTGGGCAGTATTAACTTATTTCACCAAAAGGCTTGCATGTAGTTGTGCATAGCCCTGCAGAGACCTGGTCTTTATTTGAGACTATTAATTAAAAATCACATGACAGATGCATTTGTGTGTTTTCTTTACAGGCATGCTGAAGTCTTTCTCAAAAGAGGACCACACAGGATAGGAAACACTTACAAGAAGGCTATCTACGTTCAGTATACCAATCATTTATATGATGTGATAGTTGACAAACCTTCCTGGCTGGGTTTTTTGGGCCCTATAATTAAGGGAGAAGTTGGAGATTCCATTACTATTCACTTGAAAAACTTTGCTTCCAGAAACTACACGCTGCATCCACATGGTGTAAGATACACAAAAGAAAATGAAGGTAAGCTTGATGCCATGCTGGACCAAAATTTATTAAAAATTAATCGTCCCTCTGAGTGTAAGTGGTATTCTTCCATCAGAGAGAAGACTGGTCAAGTAAAAACAGATTTAAATTAGGACACAATCAATTTAAAATAGGAGCTAAGATTGATAATTTTTCAAGAGTAAGATACAAAGCCAAAAGTGGAATTTGTGAAGAAGGCAATTTTAGATCAACATTTTACCTGAAATAAGAATATTTGTGTTTCAACCACAATGAGGGTATAAAGGTATATAAGAAATTCAGGTATGGAGGGTATATAAAAATTTGATGCTGTGAGGAAGACATTGTTAACAGTAATAATGTACTGTTCCAAGTTCTTAACACTAAATTTATGTATATGGTATATAAGATGCACAGGAATTTCTTAAAATGGATAAACAGGTACTGCTTAGTAATATGTTTTCATTACAACTAGTATGTGCCTTGATAGAGACATACTCTGTTGGATCAAAACTGTGAATTATGTAGTACACTTTTTGGAATTTTTTTCTGTTGCTGTCATTCCAGCAACACCTGTATTCCTTCAGGGCATATGCAATTTTTTAGAACAGTTTCCAAGATTAATATTTAACAAATGTTTTACAAATATTTGAATTGTTATCTTTTTACAAGAAGCACATAGTCCCCTCCGAATAAATTAAGACTAACTTTAATGGGCCATTAATCGAAGTACTCCTATGGACTTCAAAAGCAAAGGAAAAGATTCCTAAAGAGAAAAAACATCTACTCATCTGATTTAAAAGTTGTGGGTTTTTAACCTGTGTTCAGATGTTCAGTCCATTTTGCTGCAGCATGTAGTCAACTTTCAGCATGGCAAGTGCTATCCTAACACCTATTGTGAATGGCTATGGTAATGGTGACTGTGTGGAATTCTTCAGGCGCTTTTTATCCTGACACCACCAAAGATTTGCAAAAGCGAGATGATGCTGTGGAGCCTGGAGGCCAGTACACTTACACATGGGATGTGACAGAAGATCAAGGTCCAGCTGAAGCAGATGCAGACTGCATAACCAGGGCTTACCACTCCCACATAGATGCTCCAAGAGATGTTGCCTCAGGGCTTGTTGGGCCTTTAATAATTTGCAGGAAAGGTAAACCATAAATAAATAAGTGAGTAAATAAATACATATGCAAGGTGATTGATAATTATCATTGATAAATGTAAGTGAAATAGCTTCCTGGAAGAGGAGAAGATTACAACTGATTATGAAATAACTGCTTTTGGTCTTCTCAATCAGCTGCCTTTAATAGTGTAAGAAGTAGTTTGATTTTGTGTATGAGAGTGAATATGATTTGCAGAAGACTTCATTCACAAATCCGGATGAGTGAGATGTGCAATGTACAAGGAATTGTAAATACTAATATAAGAAAGAGATTAACATGCAGTATTTATTCTCAGTAATTTTATAGAATCTATCAAAAGGGATTTTTCATTTCTTAAGTGTTTCTGTAAGCTTATGTATACAGTCATGCTCAAGGAAAGAGTCAAAACATGAAGTAAACAGGGTCCAGCCCTACTGAGAAGAGAGTTAAAACTGACAAAGAAAATTGTCAGTTACCAAAGATTGTGAATATACTGCTTTATTTTTCAGATACAATGGATAAAGAAACTGCTCAACAATTTGATGCCGAATTTATCCTTATGTTTTCTGTGGTGGATGAAAATCTCAGTTGGTATCTAGAGGACAATATCAGAACATACTGTTTTGAGCCTTCCAAAGTGGACAAAGATGATGAAGACTTCCAGGAAAGCAATAAAATGCACTGTGAGAAAACATTATATCAATGTTGCTTGTCACTGATATCATGAAGTAATATTTTTCTGTCTTATCTCTTTTAAAGATGAATTGTCGATTTTTTTTTAATCAGGTATTTTTCTTAGAGAATTAAGACAGATTCTTTTAAATAAAAATTAAAAAATTAAATTGTGATGGCAAGTATTGTACAATCAAATCTTTGTAGTTGTGATATAAAATTCTTAGGGGCCAAGAAGCTCTTTGCCAGTGTAATTTTCCCAGGTATTCTAAACAGAGTTGTGTTACTTTGTTTTCTTTCTTAGTCCTGAGCTCTGTACTATAATTTCATAGTTTAGAAAAACAGTTCTTACTGTTAGTGTAAATAAATAAGATACCTCTAGCTCTGGCATGCATTCCAGAATCATAGCGATGTAGAGGAAACGTGTCTGATACTGACAGTGATTTTCAAAGGTGTGGAGCTTTCTTTTGAAGCTCTTTCTATTCTGAAGAATAGAGCAATGTAGGTTGTATGATACCTGCATTTGAAGAAAACACCCTAAGGTCTGTGAAGTTAACTGTAATAAATAACATTTATTTTAGCAATCAATGGGTACATGTATGGATACCTCCCAAACCTCACAATGTGTGTGGAAGATAAGATAAAATGGCATCTTTTTGGCATGGGTAATGAAGCTGATATCCATTCAGCCTACTTTCATGGACAGACCTTAATAGAAAGGCATCATCGAGTTGACACCATCAGCCTCTTCCCAGCCACATTCATTGATGCTGTCATGGTACCAAGGAGCCCTGGGGAATGGCTGCTCAGCTGCCAAGTGAATGACCATATTGAAGGTACAGTACAAGTCTCAGTGATCAGAATTTTTTTAGCTTGAGCTAAGAGTTTACTGAGTCACTTTTGCAGGACTCTTGACCTGGTGATATGCCAGGCAATATTCTCCTCTAGGTAAAAAAACTCTGAGAGTAATTGAAATGCCTACAAGTTCATTAGATGGGTTTGAGCCTGTAGCCAGGGGAATCAAAGGAGTCTTTTCTCTAATGGACATCATCAGCAGGTGGCAGCAATTAGCACAGCTGCATTTTTGCAAGCCTCACGTTTGGGCAAAAAAACCAGCATGATGTTTGCCTCCTGCTGGAGATAACTAACCACAATTTTCTGTTTGCCAGCAAAAAAGTTGGGGCTCATTTCATCTTTAACAAGGGGCACAGGACAGGCAGGATAACTTGCCTGCTGACAAATACATGTTCTGGAAAGTACATTCATGAATAAACAGAGATGTTCTTTTCTCTTCCCTGTATTATCATGTATTTTCAGTTTTAATAGCCATATTTAATACTAAGAAGCTAATTTCAAGCTTTTGAATTATCGATATTCCTGTAAGTGAGAGAAGTAATTTGTCACAGAAGTGGGAAAGAACACAGAACTGAAAATCATTCTCCAATATTTGAAAACTCCAAAACAAAAAGAAGTGTCTAACCTACAGATTCGATTACACAGAGGTTCCAAGCTTTATCGGATCAAGCAATATCCTGATATGGCTAAGGCATTCTGGCCAAGATTTAAACCCTACAAATTGGCCTGATTTATAGCTGTAAAAGGGCTCTCTTCACTGTATTATTTGTGTCTCCAGCAAGCAGATTTGCTAACTGCTTCCCTTAGGATGCAGACTTGGGAGTTCCACAAGTAAGTTGTTGATTATATTTAGATAGAGGATGGTCAGTCTGGTAACACCTGACCTTGGCTGAATGGTTCATGGACAGCACTGTGTCCACTCGACCCTAATCTTCTCCACCATGCCAGTGGCAGCTTTACAAGCAGAATGCCCTTTACCACACTTGTCTGCCTGCTGTGGATACCACGGCTATGTTTCTATATCCTAGCTCAGCTGGCACACCTTCTTTTATAGCATTTATCTTCCACTTTGTGATTTGCATATCCATCAATGGTGTGGGAATTGTCTAGGGAACAGAAGAGCTCTTGGAGGCAGGGAAAGAGGAAACAAAATGCAGTTCCTTCTCCCTAGGTTTCTCTACCTCTTTTTTTCCCAGGTGGTATGCAGGCCCTTTTTAAAGTAGAAGATTGTAAGAAAGCCACACCAGGTCACAGTGAGAGTACAAAGATAAGACAGTACTTCCTTGCTGCTGAAGAGATCATCTGGAATTACGGCCCATCTGCACTGAACCATTTTACGGGACAAGAATTAATTGTTGACAGGTAAATGCCTCTAATTAAAGTTTTATTTTCCAAGAAGAATTTATTTAAGCATGCTAAATAAGGTAAGCCATATGGTAGAACTGACTTTTAAGCATAATTGCTCATTGTCCTCATCTGTGCTTAAATATTAATGCTAGAATAAATATCAGACCAAATTAGGTCATTTGTTTTCCTTGTAATCTTACCTTAAATTTTGCTGCTATGTTAGTCATTTCACTGTGATTAAGATTAATTATTATGTCATATATAGGCTGTGAGTCCTGATTATTCAAGATGGTTGATTATTCTGAGTTAGGGAACAAAGCAGGAGATCATGACCATTGCCTTAGATGATGAAACTCATGCTAATGGTATCTCATCTAGGAAACAGATTGCATGAGATAGCTTTGCCCTTTACACTGTGTTTACAGATTTAAGAACTGGATACACTGAATACATTGATTCCTCAAGTTTTTCATCTGTGAGTTAAAGCATACTTACCTCTTCCACAAGCATTGAGGCACAGTTCAGTGTCTTGAATAGTGCTTGGAAAACACTGAAATGTCCATTCTTAAAGAGTAGAAGTGTTGACGGAATCGTCTCACTTTGTATATAGATGTTACATATTCTTGGTGTTTGTATATGCTCCTGTTGATTTTTTGTAACTTCTAATTAAAAGAAGAATCAATTCAAGGTTACAAAATGTTGACTAGAAATCACCGTCAATGAGTCTCTAAGCATACTGGCTTTGTAAGGGCAGCTCAGAAGTTACTGAAGGATAATGGATTCCTGCACATCTTCTACGTCACTGCATATAAGTGTGTGACCATACCACTTAAAAGAAACCCACAAGAAAAACTCAGCATGCCATAGCTCTGGAAACAGGATTAAGGTCTGACTGCCTTTTTACAACTGAGCATTTTGACTTGAAGTGTTTGCATCTCTTGCAATTTCTTTTACACAGTGAATCTCAGATCTTTTTTGAACAAAGTGAAACAAGAATTGGTGGCTCCTACAAAAAAGCAATTTACAAAGAATACACAGATGGTTCTTTCACTGAACATAAAAAAAGACTTGCAGAGGAAGCACATCTTGGACTCCTAGGTAAGAGAGTCTAAAATTTTTTCATGTCAAAGATTTATGAGAGTAAACAGTCACTTCCACTGGTTAGCGAGCAGTGCCCCCACCTCCAAGGAGAAGCCCTTAGCTCTCCCTGCCTCCAGCAGTCGCTAGTGCCTGTGGTTTCCCCCAAGGTGTAAAGAAGCTCTTGAACACAACACTGTCATGGTACCCAGCTTCCCTGTAGGAGCATGCCATGGTCTCCAAAGGTCAAGCTCTTAATTACAAAGCCAGGCCAGGCAGATCTAGTTCTATTGATAACCTTGCTGCTCCTGGCACGGGTTGGTGCTAATGTCTGTAAATGGCTTTCCAAAGGGAGGAAACTGTCCTGAAAGTCACTGGGCCTCCACGTGAACAGGGATTGGTTGCTGCTGGGCTGTTGTGTGATTCAGACCCAGGGACCTGGTCTGTGGCCACAGAGGTCCAGGGGCATTCCTTGTGCAAGGGAAAAAGCAGCCAGCCACTGAATGGCATAAATTCATGGTGACCTGTACACCATTTGATTGAAATATGATAGAAATATCACATTTTTGATAGAAATATCATATTTTTAATAGAAATATCCCATAATTAGACCGTGTACACTTTTCCAGGACCTGTAATCAGGGCTGAAGTGGGTGAGCGCATCAGGGTGACCTTCCGGAACAACGCCAGCCGCCCGTTCAGCATCCAGCCCCACGGCGTGAGCTACCGCAGGAGCGGGGCCGGGGCGCGCTTCGGCACCGCCCCCACAGGTGAGCCGCGGGCGGGGTGCTGCGGCATCCGAGCACTCACCGTCTTACCTGCCCATGTGTTACAGGCGAGAAAAGAAAGAATGTGCACTTGGCATAATTCCCAATGCTGATTTCTGTAATAGGTACCGAATCTCCAGCCTCTCATGTGAGTCCCGGCACCACATTTACATATGAATGGGACGTGCCAGAAGATGTGGGTCCCACAGAGCAAGACCCAGACTGTTTAACCTGGCTTTATTACTCAGCTGTGGATGCAGTCAGAGACACCAGTTCTGGCCTTGTAGGTCCTCTCCTAGTGTGCAGGAAAGGAGCTCTGCTTTCTTCTGGGAAACAGGTCAGTCAAAGAAGAAAAATGGAAACATTTGCATCCTCACAGCTGAATCTGCTTTCTCTTCCCAGACTGCACCACCTCCTCTCCACATTACAGTTTCACCCAAGTCCTAAGGGGAATAAACAACATGAAGAAAGTGGGAGTGGTTTTCAATCTGGCTCCAGATAGACAGTCACTGCTATGTGAAAACACCACTGTCATGAGCAGCTGCTGGCATTCAAGCCTCAGCTATGATGAGAATCTCTAGGAAAATGTAGGGATTTTAAAGGTCAAATACAAACTCACTTCCAGAGGTGGTCCCTGCTGATAGAAAGAACATTAGCAGTAGATACTTAGTTACCAGATACAGCAATTACGGAGCTTTGAGATTATCAAAATGAAGTATCAATGTATGCATTTACTCTATTTTGTGATTTGTACTCATAAATTATTACAACATAGGATTTTTTCCCCTGATTTTTTTCTGTTCATTCATTTCTATTTTCCCTTCTACTATTTCTTTTCAACAGAAAAATGTGAACATGGAGTTTTTTCTACTTGCCACAGTATTTGATGAGAATCTGAGCTGGTATTTGGATGATAATATTTTGATGTTTACACTAAGTCCTGATAAAATTGACAAAGATGATGAAGACTTCCAAGAGTCTAACAAAATGCACTGTAAGAAAATTATTAGTTATTGAAATATTAATTTCTGCAGTAAGGTTTTTACTTTAATGGTTTCATGTTTGAGGCAGGAAAGCTGTATAGTGCAGAGACATTTCGTTCCTTTCCAGTGGAAAAAAACCCAAAACATTTCAGTGCAGTTCAGTTTCAACCAAATGTGATAGTTCAAAGTATAATGCCAGCTGTTCAATGTGTTGCATGGCAGTTGAGGATTTAGCATGATGATACCACTTTGAGCCGATAGAAGGAGAAAATAGGTCTTCAGACTGCATGCAACCACTACGAGTGCAACCAAGGCAGCAAGACAAAATTGACCTCTGCTTTGCAGATGGTGTAGCTGAAAGGAGGTTTTTCACAGAGTTACAGAGAAGTTGAGGTTGGATGGGACCTCTGGAGATCACCTGGTCCAACATTCTGCTCACCCAGAGCCACTTGCCCAAGACCATGTCCTGATGACTTTTGAATACCTTCAAGGATGGAGACTCCACCATCTCCCTGGGCAGCCTCTGCCAGTGCTTGGTCAGCCTCACAGTGTTTCCTGTGTGTCAGTTGGTGTCTGTTAGTGTCAGTAGGGCTTCTGTCCCTACCACTGGGTACCACTGGGAAGAAAGAGCCTGGCTCCATCCTCTTGGCATTCTCCCTGAAGGTGTCTGTACAGGTGGGTAAGATCCCCCTAGATGCCCCTTCTTCAGGCTGAAAGGTCATCACAGCTCCCTCAACCTTTCCCTGTAGGAAGAGGTGGTTTCTTGTCCCTTCATCATCCTTGTGGCCCTTTGTTGCCCTCTCTCCAGCGTGTTCATGTCTTCTATACTGGGGAGCCCAGAACGCAGCATAGCCCTGCAGGTGTGGCCTCAGCAGTGCTGAGCAGAGGGTAGGGATCCCCTCCCTCGATCTGCCAGCTGGACTTCACCTCAGAATGGCTCTTTGCTTCTTTCATAGGACAGAACTGAGTTTCACACTGATTGTGTTTTAGTACTGCAGAAATGTTTTTCAAGTTTCACATGAAAAAGACATTTTTACCCTCAGGCCCTCACCCTGCCAGTAAGTCCTAATTTTTAAGCATATTTGTTTTAGGCATTTTTGAAAAAAAATCCCCTCAGGGCCATTTCTGTTTACAAACTCTTGGTGCTGAGCATTCAGTGGTACCTGAGGAGCCTAGGATTTGAAAGTTTTGCAAAGGATTATCTAGAAAGGGTTAGTAACTCAAAGAAAAAACCCTTCTGATTGCCTCCACTGTACAGCTGGAAGGTGTTGCAGGGTATAAAACAGGATCCTTTATGCATCCTGTATATGTGAGAGTAGAAAGCAGGGAAATTTCCAGTTGGCCAAGGTAGCAATATGTGCTGTAGACATTGAAAAGGAAATTATTTTTAAACACTGGGGTTTAAAAGTTGCTTTGCTTGAATTTATTCTTTAGTTTTGTTGATGTGATAAAGTATTTCATCATTGATATTTATGTCAGTCTAAGGCATGACATTACATCTGAAGTGTTTATTAATTAATCTTTATTGCAGAATTAAGTAATATATTAATCAAGGTGGCTTTTGCTTTCTCAACTCTTCTATAGCCATTAATGGTTATATGTATGGAAACCAGCCTGGTCTTGAGATGTGTAAAGGAAGTGTTGTTTCCTGGCATTTGATGGGCTTGGGTTCAGAAGTTGATGTCCATGGGATATACTTCTCAGAAAACACATTTGTAACTAAAGGAACAAGAAGGGATACAGCAAATCTGTTTCCACATACAGTTCTTACAGCTATTATGAAGCCTGATTCTGAAGGTAAATGTCTTATTTAAAAATCCTGTTACTAATGCAGAAACTGTTACCTATGCATGCTCTGTGCATAGAGACAAGCTTTAAGTAGCTGGTATGTTGATCCTGGTACTAAAACTGTATACAGCTGTGTTTGAAGGGCACCAAACTGTAAGGACATGTGTTCTTAATGCTAAATCCTTGATTTTTCTAGCTTCTTTGTAAGCTGAATTTTATTACTACAAGTAGCCATACTGCACAAAGATTTTGGAGTTAATATGAGCAATAACCTGTGTCTCAGTCTCTTCAAGTCTTTGTTTCTTATATGACCCCTAGGAGTTTTTGAAGTGTCCTGCCTGACAGCAGACCACTACACTGGGGGCATGAAACAGAACTACAAAGTGAAAAAATGCCACTGGGGGAATGGAGATGTATCTACGTATTTGCATGAAAAGATTTACTACATTGCTGCAGTGGAAGTTGAATGGGACTATTCTCCTAACAGGACATGGGAATTTGAGCGGCATCAATACCATGAGGAAAGGTACTTCTGAATATACACAGGGGAAAAAATGCAAAAAAAGCAAAGGAGCAACTCCCTTCTTCTCTGAACCTTTTCCTCTTCCAGACATTTCTAGACACACTTTCTTTTCACAAATATATTTTGGGCTTACTTTAATTTCTCTTTTCCCAGCAGTGCTGCCATGTAACTGAGCCAGACAGCACAATGTTTGAGAAATAGCACAGATCTTCTGTGGGACAGGTGTAGATTCTAATGGATCCTGGATAATGCATGTGCATTTGTTATTTACTCATGTTGGTAGTCCTTGATGTGGAAAGCTTAAAATGTTCATTGTAATCTTATCTATGATGACTATGTCCTGTCTCATGTTTATTTGTAGTCTGAGTAAGGTTCTTTTTGACCCCTCTCAATTTCATGAGCTTGCACAAGATAGGTCCATGATTGAATCCACTTACCATGAAGCTTGTTGTCTTGGTGTTTTATTTCCAGTATTTGAATCTCAATGAGAGAGAACTGATTGGATAAACTAATTCACACCAATTAGCAGAAAATGCTAAACAAGAATGATGAATTTCTGTGTTCCACCTGAATTACTTGAGTAACAGATTATAACCGTATTTTGTTATTTACTTAATTGTATTTTCTTCTTTTTTCCTTAGTTTGATAGTACATTTCCTTGCCCTGTATACCAGTGGACTCTGACATAATTCTAAGCACAAGTAATATGGACTATGCTGTTACCAGACTTTTTCCCCCTCATATGGCGTCCAGCCCCCTTGACCTCAGCAGAGAATCCCTCCCATTTAATGTCAGCAAGGCACTTCAGCTTTACAAGTTTTAGGCTTCATTTCAGACATACACTGAAGTTGCCAAAGGCTCTGTTTTTTGGTGTGCAAGTTGCTGTGTGTCTTTGTGCAATTCGAAGCATTTGCCAGGGCAAGCATTCAGCATTTTTTTCAAGTACCATAGGCTTGACCTATTTATAGTGGGGTTTTTAACCTTCTAAAGGGGAACCTCTCAGCTTAACAAGAATGTTTTCATGTTGACGATACTAGCAGTTTATGAGATTACTCTTTCAGTTCATGAGATTACTTCTTTTGAGCCAGATTCTTGCTTGAGTTAATTGACATACCTGCAAAAGATGTTCTAAAATACATGGAGGAATGCATTTCTTTATTCTTTTGGCAGCCCTGGCAATCCATTTTTAAATAAAGATGACAAATTCATTGGCTCAAAGTACAAAAAGGTAGTATATCGTGAGTACACCGATCAGTCATTCAGTACTCTCAAAAGCAGAGTAAAGGAGCAGCAGCACCTGGAAATTCAAGGTAAAGTCATCATGTTCAGTTTTGAAAATGCAAAAAATGCAGTCACACAAATCAAAATATACTATTTGAATAATACTGAGTACAGTTCTACCCACAAAAAATTGCCTCAGTCTAAATGGAAAACCTACTTGGAACTGCTACTTTTACTGTAGTGCTTTCCCTGCAAGATAGCATTGCTTGCTCTACAAGGGAAAAAACCCTTATTGTTTGCTGCCTGGTCAGCGAAACTAAGTCAGCATGAAACTGGGCAGCAGCATCCAAACTGACTTCAGGTACACAGCAGGTGCTCAGAACTTGGGACATAGAGGCCTAACTTTAACATCTCAAGTTGGCATGTCATAGTGAACATTATACAGTTTTCATCTGAATTATAAGCCAATGTTGTGAATTTGAACACAACAAGCTGGCTCTCTGTCTGTTCTGATGTTTTGTAAAACCAAGTTAATCTTTCTTTTCAATCCAACAGGGCCACTGCTTGTGTCAAATAATGGAGATAAAATTACAATAGTTTTTAAGAACTTAGCATCAAGACCTTATTCTATCCATGCCCACGGAGTGAAAACAGACAGTTCTGGTGTTGCTGTAACTAACCCAGGTATCAAACCACCCTTTTTATTTCCAGCAGGTAACATCAAGACTTCTGGTAAGATTTAGCAAGCTTCCAGACAGCAGTAAAGACATAATTTTTGTTTGTCTTGCCTTAAGTTCTTAAATTTTTGATGCTGATTATGACAAATATTTCTACAGTTCAAATGACCCTATTATTGCTGTGTATCCCAGTCCTTGACTGATCAGTAATTTTTTAACACAATGTGGCTACACCTTTCATGAATGCAAACAGATTTGGCTCCATAGGGAAAACATAGCTTATGCTATTACTTCTCAATTTCCTCTGTGATCTTTACAAAATATACAATCAACTGTTAAGTATGGTGAACTGGACAGTTCAGACACACTCACACACATACAAAACCATTGTCAAGAAGAATCAGGGATCTGCAGAAGGGACCATCAGCTAGCCAGTGCAGTAAATAGGAAGGGGAACTTCAAGACAAATATAAGCTGTAAATGGAAATAACATCTACTTAATGATGACCATCTGTAGGTCAGCACACTGAAAACTTCAAAAATTAATTGATACTTATTTAATTCAGGTGATACAAAAATATATGTCTGGAAAGTCCCAGAGAGGTCTAGTCCTGGGAGAGGAGATTCACATTGTATTGCATGGGCATACCATTCAACAGTGGACATTGTTAAGGTATATTATTGATATCAGTTTTGTTCATGTCTCCAACATAGATATAGTCAAAGGAGATGAGTTTGAAACTTTTTCTGTTTTCTCTGCCAAGTTATTTCCCCTATTACCATACCTTTGAATTTATATGTTTCTTGAAGGCAAATTGCAAGAACATCAGGGCAGAAATTCAATGCTACAGACATTCATGGTTTTGCTTCCTGGCTGTTCTGCTGTTGGTATAGATCATCTCACATTCCCCTCTTAAAGCTAACACCTTATAGCTTGCTCAATATCTAATCAGTCATTTGTGGGAAAACTAAAATGCAACTATGAAACACAATTCTGACATTTTTTACCAAGTATGAATTAGCTTAACATAATATTTTTAATGGAAATGAATGTATTCTTCCATTGTCTCGACAAATATAAATAGTGTCAGGAAGTATATTTTGAATGGAAATGAAGGTCAAAATTATAAAAAGTTTGAAAAAGGAGCAGTAAATTAATATGGAAAAAATGTTTATCGCAGGAGATGAAACGGAAGTAGTCTTCATTGAACTTGATTCCTGGGTAGTATATAACAGTGGAGAAATAACTTAGCTTGACACTGGCTGCCCTTATTCCCAGATACTAACAGCTGTGAAGATAGCAAAAGGATTCCTGTATGTCATTAAAAGTACTTCTGTTTAGTTACATCTTGCAATTATGTGGGTTTTCATTTGTCATTTCAGGACACTTACAGTGGATTAATAGGCACACTCGTTGTGTGTCATAGACATTACCTGCCATCATTTCATACTAAAAAGAAAGTTCAGTTTGCTCTTCTCTTTATGGTTTTTGATGAAAATGAGTCATGGTACTTGGATGAAAACATTAAAACGTATTCTACCAACCCACACCTTGTTGACAAAGAGGATGAGGGATTCCTTGAAAGTAATAAAATGCATGGTATGTTTCCCAATTTAGTTCATGTGGCTCTGCGAAATCTACAAAATTATGTATTTGTAAGTAGTGCATGTAAATTCAACTTTCTCAGCCCCTTGAATTTCCAGTTCCAGGACAGAAGGCCTGAAAAACTTTACTCAAACCGTTTGAAAACACTGTTAATGCCAGTGAATGACTTTTTTTTCACAAGTTAAAAAAACTCTTATCAACAACAAAACCCCCTAATATATTCCCATGTTGAAGTTTTAGTAGAGAAAGAATAAAAATGAAATTTGAAGTTCTGATTTGATGTCAGTAAACAACTGCTCTGGATATGTTGGAAAGGCTATGTGCATCGGGAAAGCATGCCTTTGTAAACCTTACTCTTTTACAAAGATTGATTTAAAAAAGATCTGCAATTCCCACAGCTCTTTAAAAACTGCAATATGAGCAATGATGTATAGCAATGAAATTTTCTTTATCGTTTTCTTTCTAGTTTAATGTAGAATATAAACATTAATCATGTGCCCTCCAAAACTATTACTTTTGCTTGGCATTGGCTTTCGAATCTTTCATTCTGTATTATATTAGAGATAACAATACACAATACACAAAATCTTACCTGTTTTCTCTGTCTTACTTTCCTTCTTTTTAGCCATTAATGGAAAGGTGTTTGGAAATCTGCATGGCCTGACTATGCATGTTGGAGATAATGTCAGCTGGTATCTGATGGGAATGGGCAATGAGATAGACATTCACACAGTACACTTCCATGGCCACAGCTTTGACTACAAGGTATCAGATCTTTTTCACTTATTTCTTGCTGTGTTAAGAATGAGAGGTAAGTCAAATATCAAGGGCTGTTACCTATGGTGAAAAGTCATATTACAATATTAAGCAGGGCTTTTACTTTGACCATAGGGGTTTTATGCCTCAAACCTGTATTTGATCAACATACAAGAGGCAGAGAATATCTACCAGTAGCATTTGCTCACTGGTAACCTCAGAAGTTATTTCAACAAGATAGCTGTGAATTTTTCAATGCTGTGGTAAGACAAAAGCTATCGTTTTCCTTCATTTCCACTTAGTTGCTAGTTTATTAAACTTTGGAGCAGGAAGTGGATGTATAAAGTGATGCTTCAGTATAAATGATACACAGAAAGTGTGTTTAACACAGTTTAACTGTTGCTTCTTTTTGTCTTGAAGCAAACAGGGGTTTACCGGGCAGATGTCTTTGATCTGTTCCCTGGGACATCTCAGACTGTGGAAATGACGCCAGAGAACCCTGGAACCTGGCTGTTACACTGTCACGTTACTGACCACATCCATGCTGGCATGGAAGCGACCTACACTGTGCTCCCAAAGGAAGGTAAGAGCACCTAGCTCAGTAATGTTCGTTATGTCGTAAGATGCACAATGGGGCTCACAGGCAGAACAGCATACTTAGAACCAGTTCAGGCACCCAGCAATATTCCATTTCTAGAAGCCAAGATGTTGCAAGCAACATGGTCATACTTCCCTCAGCACTGTTCAGGAAAATGAAGTAGTTAAAGGATTGGATGATAACTGACTATTACTGACTATTACTTCATCCGTGAAATGTAAGTGACAGATTTTTTTTATTTAAAAAGAATTCTTCATGAGACAGAGCATTTCTGTACCCAAGAAGTGTCAGTAGAGACAGACTTCATCTCAATCTTGGTTCAAAACAAGGAAAGCTGATAAATACAGCTGAATTCATCATCCCCGAACACCTGAAGTAATGAAAAACTAAAATAGTGTTTACCTTCTGAAGGGCGTGTTGTAGCTTTACTATTACCTTGGTCTAGCAATGTCACCAGTGAAAAATCTTGAATTTTGAAGAAAAGTTCTTAATTCTAAAAAGTTAATACAATTTTAAAACCATCATTTTTCAGTACTCAAAAGACAGAGCATAACAGGTATTGAGAGAAAGAGAACAGTAGAAAGAGTTCAAAATATGTGATGTATGTATATATATACAGCCATATGATTTACATTTATAGCTATACTAAAAAATACAGAATGCATTGTTAAACTAAAATCTAATTCTATTTGATGAAACAATGGAATATGAAACAGAACCTAATTCTGTTTTATAACCACTAAAACTCATTTACAGACTATGTTATGCCAGATGTCCAGACAATAATAAGGCTAATTTAAGAGTACAAAGAAAACATGTAAAAATAGACTTTCAACTTGGATCAGCAGTACATTGGTTTTTTTTATTATTAGCCATCTAGACTGCATTAAATTGTACCCTACATTGCACCTTAAAGTTGTTTTTAAATCTAACTCACAATGTCCAGAAGGCACTTGGATCCTCTCATTTTGGACTCTGCTGGCTGCACGCACAGAGTATTCTTTTGATGAAATGTAACATAAAGCTATTTTTCTCCTTCTAGACTAACTGTCTCTTGTTTTCTCCTTCTAGACTAACTGTCTCTGTTCCCAAGATTGTACAATCAGTTCAAGTGTAAAGGCATGCCAGGCACTCAAGAATGATGAAAGCATTTTAACACAGTGATCCTCCAAGGTCTACCTTAATTTCTTGGAAAATGCTCTTCTGGACCACTCATCTCTACACAGTTTGGAAGATTTCGCATAGTGGCCATGGCTAAGAAAAGAGCCACAGACTAAGACAGATGAATGGATGTAACAGCTTATAAATATGTTTCTGTAAATGAAAACAGTATCTTGCAAGCAACACATATTCTAGGTGATGGCATGTTATTTAGCAGCTGACGAACATGGAAGAGCTAATGAAATGTACTTTTTTTTTAAAGTTTGCAAATAACCCTGAGTAACAGCAAAATTTGGGGTATCAGTCATCATTCTGTCACATTTTACTAGTATGTCTGTAGTAAATGCTCAGAAAACAGGAATTTGGTTATCACTTTATCCATAGCTTCACACTGAAAAGATATATAGTATTGTACAACTGAACAATTAGGCAAAATTAGGTTGAAATAAGCTTGAAGAAATGCAGACAGTGAAGGCCAAAATTTGGTGACTATGGTACTGAAAAGCTTTGCTCTGATGACTCCTGCAATGGAATCATTTTGTTGTTGCAGCTCTTGGCAAGGAAAAAGAAAGTGCTTCCTGACAGGTGGAAGCAGCAGTGCTAGAGCATGGCTGATGCTACTCAAAAACTGAAAACACTAAGAGCGATATGGTTGCGTTCCAATAACCCAACCCCTCATGTTAGATCCATGCTAAATGTGAAGGAAAGATGTATGGGACAGCCAGGGAAAGCAAAATATCTGGGCTTTATGCCTGCAAGAATGAAATTGCTTCTCTTTAACAAGCCGAAATTGCTTTGGTCTTTTTTTTAAAGATTATACTGAAACCAGCATAATACCTATCAGTAAATTAGATAATTCATTTTACCTGTAGCAGGGGTGCTATATGAACAAGTGAAACTACTTTTATCTTTTTTTTTTTTTTGTTAATGTATTTTAGCTGAAATATAGATGGTCTCTTCTGATTGACTTCTACAGGTTTAAATAACATTGCAACTCCTGTGAAAACACTTTTATAGAGTCACTGTCAGCTAATTAGGCCTTTAGATGGTTATGGGATCATGGGAGTCATATTTTTGGTAATTGTCAAAAACCCCAAACTACATTCATAAGGACATTGTAAACATTGTGACAGCTTATTATGACTGAATTCCAGCTCTGAAGGAGCAGAAAGATGCTTTCTGCTCATAAGAGAGACAAACATCAGTACACATATGCACAAGCACCTGAGATGCTTACCAAGAACCCTGGAAGAAATAAGAGGTTTTTTTTCTGGATTCATGGCCTAGTGATCCTTCAAATACTATCTACTGACTGAGCATAACAGAAGAAAGAACACGTAGCAAGCCAATCGTAGTCCGTATCTTCCACTTCTGTTTCTCTTTGATTAATGGCCTTTTCTTGCTAATTGCTAAATTAAAACATTTTCAGTATAACACTTGCCTGGGTATGTAACTAAAATGAGTGAGCAGCAGCCTGATTTTGCCAGCTAGAATTCAAGGAAATGTCTTTGTTGCAGTATGAAGTCAGTTGGGCCCAATTCCACTTAGAAGAGTAAGGTACTCACTTTTACTCGTACAGTTAGACACATGCCTGACCCTGAATTCCTCCCTATGTCAGTGATCCAACTAACAGAGATTTAAGACTGACTTTCTATTTTACGTTCAGTGAACACTGTATGTTCAGTTGTACTGCAGAGTCTGTATTTCCTAGCTGCTCTGGCACCAGAATTAGCTTCAAAACACATTTTTTGCCTCAGGAAACAGCTGTCCTTCAGTAGTTGACCTAAGATGTATGTGAAGGGAGGCACACAGTACCTTATAAGGAGTTATACTGCTTGTTTCATTTACTTTTTTATTATAGCATATTGTAGTTGAGTGGACAGCAGGTCCACAGGTCATTTTTTTAGGTCAGCAGCTTCCTCTGGCTGCAGTGAAGAAGATGTGGCAGAAAAAATGCTGCAGTTCCATCTTCTGGCAGAAGACTGAGGAAATCCCTTAGCTCCAGTTCCATTGCAACAATTGATAGAGTTTCTGCTCAGAGCAGGGGAGAAAATATTGTTTAGGTATTTTGAGTTTAGAACAAAGAAAAAAAAAAAAACAACAAGGCATCAACAATGTAATTATTAATCAAAGTCATCAACTTATTTAAATATTGCAACTGGAATGACATTTGAGACATGGCCATTTGTGCACAAACACAACTACGGGAAATCTACGAAGTAAACTGAAATTATGACTTCAGTCAAAAACATGCCTCTGTCTTGACACATTGGGTCTACACACGGCACTAACACTAAAGAAGTCTGATCTAGTATTTCACATGTTTTGTATGAAATGCAAATCAAGCCCTAGAAATCTTATTAGTACCCTAACTCAACACTGTCTGTAAAACTGGATGCTTTGCAAGAAGCTTCTCAGACCAAGCTGTGTAATGTTATGTTCTTATGCAATTACAACACAGTTAATGCATGAAAATAAATCAAAAGAAAAACTGCTGGCACCAGAAACTAGAACTTTACAAGAACTATGCTGCACAATCCACCCCCACAATGCTGTTTTTCTCAGGCATTCCAATGGCATACTTTGAACAATATATATGCTCTATTTAAAATTCCTAATTTGTCAAAACAATCACACTGGCTCCTCAGCTATACACAATATTATTAATTTCTTACAAACATGTAACAATAGGGCTAAAGAACTACTAGGGTGGATTTCTCTACTTCTAATATTAACATACTGGTTTTTTTAGTCTATGACCTAATCATCAATACACACTTAAGCCTCCCCTGTGTTGTCAGTAACAGCCTATTACCTAAGAACCATATAGTCATTTAGCCTAGAAAAAAACCCAATCAAAATTAGTTCAGTTTAGTTAGGTTTTTTAATGGTGTCTACTCCTTACCTATACAGAAAGAGTATGACTACAACAATTTACCTGTTTTCAATTCAAAATGAATGCCAAGATTTTTATGAGGCTACACTGCCTACATTGTAGAATTCTGTGCTAATGACCAAAAAGGTTGCTAAACTGCATTAGCTTTAACTGAAGAAAAAGACCCCCTTTTTTTCCAAATTATCATCTCAGTAGTCCTTAGTCTGAACAGTTATTAAGAATGTTAGCTGATGTACAAAGCCTTCTGGAGTTGAGTTACAACCAATTGATTTACCTTTGAGCGATGAAATAAGAACAGGGCAGTCATTTCCAGTAAGTCTAGTTCTCTTGCAAAGTTCAGGAAGCAGCTTGTTCCACCACAGAGCCTAATCCACAAAACCCAAGAGCAAACGTGTAAATAAACAAGGACTGAAATTAAGAGTATGAAAGACCTGCTAAAAATAACCTGAACTAAGCTCAGATGTGTACAAATACAGGTCAGTTATTATGAACTCAATAATTCGTTTACATAATGCTTTGAAATGCAGTGATTTTGCATATGTTGTGTTTTTCAGTCTTCAGTGTAACTTTTTTTCTGCTCAAAAATCTTTACACACTGTCCCTCATACCTCTATAGAAAATAATAGTTAAAAAGACAAAAATGTCACCTAATTAGCAATACCAATGCAGTCAGAGAATTGTTTTTTCTCTCAAAACAGCTCGATGGAAAGTGGTGAATAGCATTGCTCTGTCTCCTGACTTGATCTGTCTCATTGCAACAGCTGTAGCAGTAAATTAGGTTTTGTGCACAATTTTGTAGACAAGAATGGAGAGAAGGAAAGGGATTTCTTTCCTCCATTAAAACTTGGTAACTGTTTTCTTTAACTTGTGTTCAGATGCAGTACTGCAACCTCACATTCTAGTCTAATGTGGGAACAATCACAGAAACTATTTTCAGATTTGAATAAAAAGCTCAAATCTGGCTCTGAACAGAGTTCTAGTACATCTGTCTGGTAGAGATCACATTTCCTGACCCTAGTCAGCAGAGCTCCATACAATTAACTGAGCTGCTGTGCTGGGAAATAGAAATAAACTCCTGTAGTCCTGGAACACTAGAATAAAATCAGTTCCAACACTAAAATTTTATAGAGGCCTAATGGGAAAATGGGACACAAAGACATAATTTTTCTGCTAGTGTACGGTACCATTCTGATTGCTAGGTCAGAAGATGTCACTAGAACACAGGAAGAACATATTTAAGTGCAATTTCATTCAAGGGACCATGTTGTCTTACCAGTTAGTTTATTACTAAGATTTCAAATTATAAACACTGACAAACACTGACAAATAATTCAGAACATAGTCAGAAACTAGTGAGAAACTAGATAGCTTTTAATTTATAGCAGAAAAAGAACATATCATTCTTTATTCTGAGGCACTCTGCCATTTAAAAAGACTATGATTTAAGTTTACCACAATGAATAGAGTAAGTGGCAAAAGAAACTGGAGGAAAAAAAAATGCATTACAACTACTGGGGGCTGAGTTAAGGAATTAAAACTCCAAGGAAGAGGTGGAACGCAAGCTACACAATTTGCTTTGCCTGAAAGCTAGACTATGTGATCCATCCAGAGTCCATCTGTACATACAGCACTTCAGTTAGGGAAAAACCCCAAATGATAGTGAATAAGTGTATTGAAAGTAGCCCACCTGATTGTCACCTTTCAGCTCATGCTGAGCATAGAACACAGCTGCATCAGGACACCTGCTGAGCAGCTGGTCAATGGCTTCCTCGTACTTGCCCAGACGGGTATTGCAGAGAACACGGACGGTGAGGCCAACATCGTCAGCCTCTGTCAGGGGCTCCAAAACAGGCAGAGCTGAAGCTATATTGATTGACTGACTACATAAAAGAGACTGAAGACAAGAAGTATTGTTTGGATTTAAGACAAATGTTGCAAAAAATGCTAACCATAACTTTATAAGAAAAGCCCTTACTTGCTGGAATAATCCTGAAATAATACTTCCTTTAATAAATATTGCTGAAAACTGGGAAAGCAAGTTTAGAGTAGATGCAAATGTAAATACTGTTATCAACAGAACTCTTGGGAATTTTTTTCTTCCATCATTTCAGTCGACCTTTTATTTTGACTTGGGTAACTTGGATAAAAGTTTCCAGACTGCTGGAGAAAGTTGTTCACACAAACATGAACATTGGCAGAATGGATCTAAGATATAAAGTAGATGTAATAAGATGTAATACATGTTTCATACCTGTAGTCTTGAGATGTCTTCATGGTAATCTTTGTTAGATGAACATCCCACTGACATTATAGAAGTTACCCATGGGACAATCAACCCAAAATGACTACAGGAATTTATCTATACAAGACAGAATTAAGTTGCAAAAGAAGCATTTCTGTTAGTGACAGTTCCATATGAAACTCATTGCATGTAAAGAAAATTTTAATTTCAAATAGCATAATTTAGAAGAGCACCTATCCCTTTTTTCCTGGTTCATGCAATTTAATAAAAAATAAACTGGAAACTTCTATTTAGTTCTGTATTTCAGCTTCGCTGTTCATAATTCTTTAGAATTCATCATTCATACGATTTCCTCATTTAGTTAGCTTTGTAAAATTGTAAATAATCCACCTGACAAATTCTCATTGTTTTGTTTCAACCCTTATTTCTATGCAGAGCTGACTCCTGTTGGAAGTATATTTGCAAATGTCCCCAAGGAGCAAGACTGGCCAAAGACAGAAATACTAATTTGTAACTGCACATTACCTTATTTTATTTCAGTCTTGCTTCTTTTAAGAGATAAACTGTCTAGAATTAAAATATTAAGGATGGTACTTGGATAGATTGTGGAGGAATGCTGCAGTCCTAAAACTTCCTCTGTGTGGTTTAAAACTTACTAGATCCTCTGTTGTTTTCAACGGCTTAGTCTCAGGAAGTTGCTTCTTTGATATTCTCCAAACATACTGAGAAGTAACCCTCAATAGGAGCTCCTGAAGTATTTTTTCCTGAGAAGACACTACAAGAAGAGCTTCCCAGAAATCCACCAAGAGCTGGGGAATAGTGTTTTCACTGCTATTACACAACATCTAAGAACAAAAACGATAGAAGACAACAAGTTAGACTATGGTGATTATTGGTAGCAAAAGTTAGAAAAGACAGGAGGAACAGTTTTTTCTCTTTTACTAGAAGCAGAATTTTGATTTCATTTTTGTCCTGTGATTCTGTGTAATACATTGCTATACAAATTAAAAAGTTTATTAGACGATTTTAAGGAAATCAATTCTGACCAACAGATTTGATTTCTTCTTCAAGATTTACTCTACTCCCAGAAATGTCAGTACAACTGTCAGCAAGTATTACAGACTGCTAAAGGAGGGTTTTTATATATGCCAATAGACAAGTAAGTGTCTTGAAAAATGTCTCTATAGTCCATGATAAGATCTGCTGTGTAGTTCAGCTGGGTATCATGATAGGACCCACAAGGAAGATGTTTTAAGATCTGCTGTGCCAGCAAAAATAATTTTTACTTGGTTTCCAAATGGTTTTTAAACAACAACGCTTGTTCTAATTGGAACATCATGACTTGAATTTTTTTGATACAGGTCTTTCACAGTAACAGATATACTTAAGACTGCAACACATGTACATTGAAGAACACATGTTTTAACCCAAGTGTTGCTATTCATTGTAGATAAAAGAAAAAAACATTTGTCTAGTCCCAGCTGAAATAAAGAAAACTTCAGGACACTAGAAAAACTATTAGTATTTTTTCTTATAAACTGCAGACACATACTTTTCTTTCATCTATTTATACAGATCATCAGAACACATATCAGAACATATATCGGTATTTAAGCCAGATTCTTTAGACATATGTTTTAATTCTGAAGATTTCTTTAAAGGGAGATTATGGAATTAATTTATCTAAATTCTGTTACATTTCCATGGCCTTAGGAAGCTTAATCACTAGGAAGCCACTGAAAGGGTTCTGAAATCAGGGTATTTTCCATTCAAATGACAGGTTTAAAGCAAAGAACTCAATAGGCTGTTTTCTTGCTTTCCTTTTTGTTTTTTTTTTTTTTTGCTTTACTTAAACCAGCATTTCATTCCAGAAGGTCCAGTTTCTGACTCTGTAGCCATCTATCATGACTAGAGTATCTCTACCCCTCATCTCGCTCCTTCTGAAGAAATGGTGAAATGTGAGTGAAGGAGCAACTGAGGCTGCTTTTCTTTCCCACAACAATGTCACTATGAAAAAAACAGAAGCAAAAACATGATCACAGGTCAACCTTGAAAAAGGTATCTGCTTCTTCTAGTTCAATTTTACTGTTCTCATGTAAAGCCACAGTGGCAGCCACCAGTAAACCAGGCTGCATCTCCTTCAGGTGAACAGCAAACTCAGTTGGCATAACAATTCCTTCCTTACGCTGCTGCAGGAGCCGTGGCTGCCCAATGAAGCCGCAAGCCAGTGTTGTCTACAAACACAAATAGATATAAATCAGGTAAAGAATTCAATATATAGGTTATTCTACTCAGTAATCTCAGTATTTCCTCAGGCAGTGAAATTTAGATGGAAGCGGTCAGGGAAGAAGGCAAATCTTTTCTGCAATTCATAGAGTAGCTCTCCAGAGACAGAGATACAAACCACATTCTGGAACAGCGACTTCTGAAAAACAGGCTTTGTGCCTAAACACTGAAAGTAGTATGCTGTTGAAAGATGGAGTTAGCGTGCATAAAATGGATTTCACTAAGTAATCCATGACATTTGATATACAGGGTGGTTTGAAAAATCACTGCCTGACTTTTCAAGAGGCTACTTTGCAGAAGTGTGATTTTTATTTTGAAAATACCCCTGATACAATGATCAAAATGTGCTGCCCTTTGTGCAACAAGAAGCTATTTTGAGTTATGTGAGTGCTTATGAAGGCGAGTATAACATATTATTCCCATTTTAAAGACAGTGGAAAAATAAAGCCTAAGTAAACTAAATTAATTACACAAGACATATAAGGCAGACCTACAAGAAATATTAAGATTAGCTTTCTGAAAGTGTTTTTTTTCCTACTTTGAAATAAAATGCTTTTTTAAAGGTGAAGAGCAATAGAACATATTTAACAGATCAGATCAGAAAGAAAGAAAATCCAACCAAAAACACTCAAGCCTGAGCCACCTTATTCTCAAAATAGCATCCATGCAGCGTATGTTTGCTCACAACATGGCAATTTCACTTGACCAGTGAAATTCAGCACCTGCTGCAAAAGCAGGTGGTGCTGAATTTTTGAAACAGCTCCCAACAGTTCTGACTCTGCAACTCAAAATCAGCTAACTTTAAAAACTCTGCAGGACTTTTTTTCACCAAAGCATGATATCTAACTTTGAAACAGCTATCCATTTATTTCAAAAGTGTTCAGACTCCCAATATTCCACCATAAGAAAAAGTCTCTGTTTCAAACTCTATCAGCTTTTAATATTCCACAGTCTTGATCAAACCCAACAAGATGCAATTTACAGATTGGTCTCACACAATGTGAACATCTGTGGCAGAGACAGCTCCGCTAACATTTTTGCCCCCAGTGATGAGGAATTCTTACTTTGATATCTCTGAAGTAGGTTCTGATCTGGTTTTAATAAGAGTTAAAGTGCTTTGATTCCACGTAAGATGTGAAATTGTATAGAGAAGCTTCAGTTTGTAAGCACAATGGACAAATATTCTGTTCAAGAAAAAATTTATAATAGCTGTTTGAATACAGATGGTGTTTTGATGGGCATATCACATATTAATTTCAGGTGGAGAGGTGTAGAAATGCTACCATACAATCCTCCCACGCAGCTGAAGAGCACTGACAGAGTTGTTTACATCCCAGTAAAACAACATCTAATTGATCAAGAATAAAGAGCTTCAAAAGTTGCTTATTTTGTAAGTCTTCACCAAGACAAGACTACCCTACCTGCAGGGCAAACTGTACAGTCCCAGTGTGTGCCAGCCCTCCATTCTACTGTTACTGCAGACATTCAGTGGAGCCTACACAGCATATCAGGGGGAAGAGGAATGACTGGAAGCTTCTTTTACTGTAAAATGCAACTATAAGTCAAACTATTGCCTTGGACTTTGTAAAGCATGAACAGCTCACACTCTTGGCATACTTTACCTCCTTATAGGACTGCATTTCATGTTCATACATTGTCAGGTCTCCCATTTTCAGAGCCAAGAAAGCCTTAGTAAGTGTCAGGACCACTGATGGCATCATCTTTTCTACTTTTTGAAGATACTTCACAGCTGTCAAAGGACATATGTTTCTCATGCTGGGACTGCAAAGGATATCAGGCAGCTGCACAGGGTCCGCGAGATAGAATATCTGGAGAACTTTATTTCCTGATTCCTATTGAAACAAAAGCCGTTTGACAGTTTAGACCTTTTCAGATGTACATTCTTCTCTGGCATATGAAAGTAGTGCAGTTCTGTTGTTCTGGTTTTTGTGGCAGGTTTGTTTCTATTTTTTAACAACAGACAAGTTCAGCTTAGCTATCAAATCACAGCACCTTTCCTGCCTCTCTCTTCCCTACTGGTAAAAGTAAAGGATTTCTAACTGGTAATGATTCTGACTTGCTAGAAGAACATCTACCACCAAAATGAATTGTTTTTAGCAATCTGTACAACTTAGCAATGATAAAAGAAACAACTTATTTTGCTACAGAAATGGAAGATGACAGAAATTTGAGGCAGGACTTTCCTAAAACAAAAGTGTCTCTGTGCAAGTGGGAACCAGATCATAGCAACATGCATCATCATAGCCAAACCTGTAAGATGTTGCTTGAGTGCAGTCCAAAGCATCACAGGTGCTGCCTGCTATTCAACAAAAGTGGGAAAATAAAAATAATGTGAAAAAGAATAACTGTAAAACTAAAAAAGCAGCTCAGCATTTTCAAAGGGAAAGTGATTAATATTTGATACACAATTCTTAAAATCAGAACTAAATTAGCAGATTACAAATAAGCCAACTTATTTCTACCTTACTTAATTCTTCATTCGAGTCTTCATTAAGAGAATGAGTTAAGTAAAATATAAATCCTCTCTCGAATGTCTGTATTTCATCACCTTCTGAAACTAGTCTCTTTAAAACTTCAGTTATGGATAAACCTGACATTCTGTAGTATGGCAAAGCAAGGTGGTAATCCTCTGTGTCAAACCTGAAGGAAACAGAGAGGAAGGAAAAAAATAACAAAACAACTAAGGGCAATGCTTTTGCCATCACTCTTTGTAAGAACTAAAACCACATCACATAAAGTCACAGGCACATCAGTTATCTGCATATATTGTTCATATTCAACGTAATTCTGTTGAATTCAACATAATTCTGAATAATTGAATTCTGTTTAATGACAATAAAGACAACCAGAATAGAGGACTAGATTAAGCTGGTTTTGTAAAACAGGAAGGTTTGTATTACATATGCAATACTAATGTAAAATAGCAAAGAATTATGGATTTTCATTTTAAGGTTACACCACTGGAAACACAGCTCACCTATGCCACTTTGACATCTAAAACATACCTGCTGTAGCAGTCTCCTAAGAAGGCGCAACTTTCTCTGAATGCTCTTAGAAGATCTTCCTTCTCATCTGATTTAAGGAAATGAGGGTCCATTATAGCTGCTCTGACGAGTAAGTGAGCCTCACTTAGAAGATGGATGCAGCTCTCAGTTTTAACATTTTCGTAAGTTCTACTATATTCTACCTAGAACAGACACAGCATATGCTTAGGCTGCTGGCAAAAATTAGGAATATACGGGAACAATTTTAATGAGGACAGCATCTGTTTGAAATAGGATTATGGGCTATTCACAAGAAATATATTTCACCATATTCAACAATGACATGCATCAGAGATTAACTAGCAGTACTTATTTTTAGTTAGCAAACAACAAAAGCAGGAGTTGGGCAATACCATTTCTCTGTAAAGCTGAATTGTTGAAACAGTGTTTATAATATATAAATTCCAACCAGGCTCTGACTCAGAATTTGTTCTGGATTTG
Source organism: Anomalospiza imberbis (assembly GCF_031753505.1). NCBI lineage: Eukaryota > Metazoa > Chordata > Aves > Passeriformes > Viduidae > Anomalospiza > Anomalospiza imberbis. Next base: position 99,264 of record NC_089690.1, on the reverse strand, counting down.
ATGCTGTCAGCCTTTCTGGAACTAGAGAAAAGAGTTGAGTTGTCAGTGTTGAAATAAAGACTATGCAACCAAAAAACCCCAACTCATTTTGTAATTCAAATGCATAAATAGGTATGTTTGCAGACCAGTATGTGCTGGTGAGTCAAGCTGTGAATTTAAGTCATACTGGCTAATAACAGAACAGGGATAGGCATGTTCACACATAAGAGTCATCATCAGAACTGTCCACTACATCTCCTGTGCTTAACACAAGGGAGTATCAGGAATCATAGAATCATCAAATAGCTTGGCTTGGACCTTAAAGATCATCTAGTTCTAACCCCCCATCATAGGCATGGGATGTCACCCGCTGAACAGGTCAGACTGCCCAGGGCCTTATCCAACCAGGCTTTGAACAGTTAAGTAATTTAAATTAGCCATTTAATCTCCAGTAAGGACTAAGTGCATGTTTGCCCCTGCAGCTCTACCAAAGTGTTTGCCAACACATGGCATGAAGAGGTATCAGAATTCTTTTATTCTAAAACTTTGGCTTGGTCTATAAAGCCCTAAGATAAAAACACTGTAAGAAAAGACACTCTTTTTGTTCTGTTTTTAAATTTTAACTGTATAGATGTAAAGATGTTTACATCTTTAATTTTGAAATGATTGTGCTATGTAGCTTAGTATTTGTCCATTACATTCTTTACAGAAGGCAAAAAGTGTATCTTCTTCAAATGCCAATCTGATAGAATATTTGAATACTTGAAACAACGCAACTGGCAGAAAATGTGTGTTATACAAGAACACTACAGTATGGTGAATAGTCATTTTTCCTGACAGGCTTCCCCTTACCTTCTTCTGAATAATGTCTACTCTAAACTTTACGAAATACTGGGTCAACTAACTCTTCAATCAACTAAAGCTGTCCCACTCTTGTTAATTAACTTAAACTGACTTTAATAAATGTCATTTCTGAATAACTGCTTAGAATAGCTGCTTAGCTGTTTAATGAAAAGTCTTCAAAATGGAAAGGGAATAGGAGGTTCCCTGGAAACTTGTAAAAAGTCACATATACCTCTGGCTACACACATGCTACAGCTGTAACTTGGGGCAAAGTCTGACCAACTTTTGTCATGGATAACTACAGTGATGTTCACAACTTTCTTGGCAAGAACCCTTAGGCAAAGATAAGACATTTAATTTTGTGCTGCAACATATTTTGTAACCTGTACCTTTGGCACTACATATTTTTGGTACTCTACATTTTTTCTCAAGATAAATACTTTTTTAATTCTCAGGATAAATTCTTAGTAATGTTATTTTAACGTCTTCTTGATTTCAGACATTTGTGACTTTATGCTCATTTCTTCTCTGTCAACAAATACAATAGAATTGAAAAAAAAAGCTTGATTGCTCTTCTCAATCACTTAGAAGGCAATTATTTCTTGAGCGTTTTTCAACAACAAATTAACCACTATTAAATTGCAATATCCACAAATTCAGCACACAGAGCTGTATGTACCACCTCCCTAAAAGACACAAATCCTTACAGCATCCTTCTTGTAGGCTTTCTTCTTTCAGTAATATCTTCTGTGTCTGCCTTAGTCAAAAGAATTATATGGTTTTTGAAATGGCAGATAGCTCTTGGTCCTATAAAAAGCTGCATTCTTAATGTACAGACATCCAGTGTGACAGGTGGACAAGCCTATAAAGAAAAGTGACTGCTTTGTAATTTCACTTGGTATGTACATTGAGTTTTTCAATAAATCAGAAAAAACAAGTAACCTTTGTACAATGATGTGACATTAAAAACATTCACTGGCTTTCTTAACTTTGAGTGCTTCATTTAATCATTTAATAATGAGTGAAAAAAAAAAAATTTTCACTCTTCAAAGCAACTGCACAGTTCCAGCTATGTTTCTCAAAATAACTGAACCTGAGGTAGATGCCTAATGGAGAAAACTTTATCCTTTTTGTCTGAATTTGGCCACTGGTTATAAAAGTTTTGATTTCAGCTGCTTTTAAAAAGCAATTACAGGTAGAAGTATTATATTTGCTTGCCTATTGTTACCTTACATAGCCAGTATTATTTTCCCAATTTGTGCTATATGCACTTTTCATGTAAAACATATGCTATCATCTATACTGGAATAAAAATTGAAAAATGCAGCCTCGTTTGCACAGAAATATTCTAAATTTACAGCTTTAAAAAGATAAAATACTACATTTACAAATTAACATACATAGCGGAACAAGACAACACAGCGTTACATGAGTAACCTGCTTTTTGAAGACACCTCAACATTTCTTTTAAGAGGTGGAGGCCTACAGTGGAGGCCTGGAGGCTCTAGACTGCCCTGGGCTAGTGCGACCCAGAATGAGGCAGCTCTAGACCTGATTTTGAAAAAACAGCAGGAAAAATAGCAATGGCAAATAATAAAAATAACCACCATAACACTTCAAACTCCACACTGGAGTGTGCAAGAACTAAGACCACATCAAATAAAGTCGCAGGCACATCAGTTATCTGCATATATTGTTCATATTCAACGTAATTCTGTTGAATTCAACATAATTCTGAATAATTGAATACTTGAATCTTACACTGGGGCAGGGACACCCATGAGGGAACTGGCCCATGAAGGACTCACACCAGCGCAGGGATGCCCCTGAGGGACTGTAGCCCATGGAGGGATCCATGCCAGAGTGGGTGGGCACACTGTGGATGGCAAGCTGCAGCACAGAAATCTGCGTAGCACTGCAGCCTTCACAACTCTCCAGAACTCCTACAGACACAGGAGGCAGCCTGTTGACTGACTGGAGGAATTGTGATGGATTTCAATGTAACCCACAGTGAAAATGCAGAAAGCTGAGACTAGAGAACGGACAGGAGAGATTATGTCACATGCTGGTAATTAGCTATCCAGAGCAGAGAATACATGTTTGGCTCTTGAAAATTTTACAAAATTTCTACTGTCCTATGGTTTCTTTACATCTGCTGTCTACATGCTCAGAAGAAATCCTTAAATGCTACCTTAAAATACACCACCGTCTATCTTTCCTACTACGTTTATTAATGTGTATCACAATGTTTACATTCAATAGATTTTTATTGATAAGCAATTTAAAGAAGAGGTAAAGTTTAGACCTCCAAGGATCAAAAGCCCTCCACCTAAGAAACATGCCCTAAGTATCTGGTGGCAGACTTGTTTGATTGCCTAGATGCCTCTTAGAAAAACTGGTTTTTCAAGGACACCTAAGAGAGAGAGACATCACACAATAAAAGAAAACTCTGTGCCCTTTGTTCAATTTTATACAGAAAAGTATGGAATTTAGTTTCAAAAAGAAGTGATTTTATTTTTGAAAACATTCTGTAATGGTCTAAAATTTTACATGGCAGTAATAGATTGTTTCATTGAGACATCTGTAGACCACCAAAATACAACATGCCATTCATTTTGGATGTTATTTTATTGGTTCAGCCACCAGAAATGAACAGGATTTCAAACCCTAAGTCAACTAAGTGCCATACCACTACCCCCATTCTATTAGTGAGGTAACGAGAGGTGTACCTTCACGGTCGTGTCAATATACGGATCCTCACCACGAGCTGCTGCTGCACTGCATCGCACTGTGAAGCACTGCAGGTTCTGACTAGAGGAAAAGAAGAAAACACAACGATGAAGAAAAGAAATTAAGATCTGCAAAAGTCAAGTAGCCAAGACTACACTTAATCAGCTCTTTTTCCTTTCAAGAAATGAGCTTAAAAGCCCAAGCAGGAGGGTATGCTGAACTAGTACATGAGCCTACCCAGAGATTTCCAGGAGGCTATGAAGGATGTATCAGAAGGGAAGAAAATTTTAAAAGGACAGCAGCACAGAGAAACATAGTAATACTATCAGTAAAACCATAAGCAGAGTACCTTGTAATGACGTGCAGGAACTGTGGAGTGAGGACTGCCTGCTCTGACTTCTCTGAATATTGGTAAGTAGAAATTAGTTCTACTAACTTCCCAAGAGAGTAGAGATATCCAACATGAGGCAAAGAGAAAAAGCAGAAGAGACTCAGAAGTTTTCTCTCGTTCTCAGTTTCCTCATAGGTTGTTGCAGAAATTCCTAAATATAACAATAAGAAAGGCATTTTGTGTACTTCATAAATAAAAACCTGGCAATTCCATTCCAAGCCTGATGCCTAAAAGACAGACTCAAACCTGCCCAAGTTGCAGACTAGTTTTCTTAGTAGCTAGTAAAAAGAATTTTTATATGAAGCTCAGTGCACATGTAAAAAAATTGTATGACATGTAATCTCATTTGGAAGCATCTTCACAATAATAGGGACGTAGCACCTAGTGAAGAAATTCTATAGCTGTAACAGCATGAGAGAGTCCTAAATTCACCAGAACTAAGCATCCAGAGACTGAAAGTCTGATCTTAGACAATTACTTTTGAGTTGGAATGAATGCTCATCCAGAGCTGCAGCTCACAAAAAAGTAGGTATTACTTAAGGGAAGGAAAGGCTGGAAATGGCAGAGTTTATTAGGACGCCACTTTAGCAGGTAACAGCTGTGATCATATTCTACAGACCCTCTTATCAAAGCCTGTAAATCACACAAGAGCATAAGACAGCTGGAGTTAAATGGCAAGTAGCTCATTCTTTTCAGTCAACTGCAAGTTAAATGAGGCATTGCTACTTAGCAGAGTCAATCATCTCAAACTGAGTGAGGAGTCAGGAAAAGTCAAGGGCCAGCCATATCCTGGGACGCATCAGGCACAGCATTGCTCAGGAGGCAGGGATGGGATTGTCCCACTCTGCTCTGGGGCAGCATTAGCTTGAGTCCTGGGGGCAGTTTGGGGCACCATAATACAAGAAGGATATAAACCTACTAGAGAAGAGACTAAGGGAGGGCTAAAAAGATGGTGAAGAGTCTGGAGGGGAGGCCATAGGAGGAGTGGCTGAGGACACTTGGGTTTGTTCAGCCTGGAGGAGACTGAAGACAGATCTAAGAGCATTCTACATGCAGTTCCTGAGGCAATGAAGCTCTGTCAGGGGAGGTTTAGGTTGGGTATTAGGAAAAGGCTCTTCTCCCAGAGGGTTGCTGGGCACTGAAACAGGCTCCCCAGAGCAGTGGTCATGGCCCAAGCCTGCCAGAGCTCAAGGAGCATTTGGAAAATGTTCTCAGACACTTGGTGGGATTCTTAGGGTTTTCCTGCACAGGGCCAGGAGTTGGATTCGTTGATCCTTGTGAGTCCCTTCCAACTCAGGACATTCTATGATTCTACAAAATCTGACTGCTAACATACAGCATTAAATTCTTCCATGGGTCTTTTGGGGCTTGAGCTAGTGAACCCCTAAAATCTGCATTCATCCCTTCCAGTTTTAATTAAGGCCCTTCCGAAAGGTAACCAGTATCTTAGTGATTATTAAGATTTACTACTCTGATTTCCTTGGCTGGCTGAGTGGCAGTCTAGTATCTTGCAACACTAAGGAGAATTTTATTAATGCAATGTAAAGAGTAACTGTTTTGTAACACAAAATTTATCAGTAAAGAACTGATAAAAGCTGATTTAGTCACGCTTATGGTGCGCTGAATTCATATTTTAGTTCAAGGTTTGGAGGAATTAAAAGACATTTTTGTTAACAGAAGCTCAGTTCACGTCATTGAAATAGGAGAAAAGATCTCAATTTAAAAACAAATCATACAGAAATCACACAGTGTATGAGAGAGGATACACAATGAAGCTCTTTCCTTTCTCAAGCCTCCTGTGACACAGTCCATTGTGTATTCAGGCATATCCATTTACCTGTCTGGTATACAGGAAGCAGTTGAACAGAGTGCAATTTCGTCTCTTCACAAAACCCAAAAGGTGACTGGTCGGGTGCAAAACGTCTAGGAAAAAAGTCCAAAACAACATGGGACTGCAGTGAAAAATGATGATGATATACTTTGGGCAAGCAAACAGCACTGGCTACAAGACGCATAGCTCCTGTTGCAACACTCAACACCAATGCGTACTCCTACTACCAATGCCGTTAACAGCAATGCCAAGAAGCACACGACACAGCTAAATAGAACTCTATTAATAAGAGTTCCTGCAACCTAAATCCTCTCCCTTTGTTTGTCTGCAAGATGCACGTCAAAGTCTGACAACACTGAAGAAATCCTGCAACTGATTTTGACCTCAATTTAACCTTTTTTTTCTTCTTTCTTTTTAGGTCACTGAGCTATATGGAACATCATGCCATGTCCAACACTATTTTTTCCTACTATGTGTCATCCTTTTCCCTGCTTTGCTTTGGAATTCACTGTTGGACCCTGGCATCAATTCTTCCTCAGCTTTTGATAGAAATTTTGATGAAAAAGGAAGACTAAATCGGCTTCCTGAGGAGGGGACCTGGAGACACAGGTACTGAACTCTTCTCCATGGGATCCTGGGAAAGGCTCAAAGCTGTGCCAGGGGAGGTTTACACTTGACGTGAGGAACCATTTTCTTACCAAGAATGGTGAAACACTGAACAGGCTCCCTAGAGAGATGGTTGATGCCCTAGATCTGCTGCTGTTTAAGAGGCGTTTGGACTGTGCCTTTAACAATACACTTTAACAGCGGCTCACCCCTGAAGTGGTCAGGCACTTGCACTAGACGATTGCTGCAGATCTCCTCCAAGTGAAATATTCCAAGATACTAAAAAATGGACTTTCCTCAGTATCCCATATTTTCCTCAGTTCAAAAGAAACACCAAACCTTATAAAAACCCCAGAAGTCAAAATATCAGGAGTTTCCTTTCAAAAAGACAAAACACACAACACAGTTTGGTTTTTTATAGTATATTAACCCATAAAAGGGAAAATACGTCTGTAATACCTGAAAAGTAGATACTGCACTTGGAAGTGCTTTGTGTCTTCTGTAGGTAACTCTGTGGACTCCAGTGTGACAGGTATTTCACATAGCTTACTTTCTTCCCCAAGCAGTTCCACTGGCTTCTGACATATGATGAATTCATCTAATTCAAGCTGTAAAGGATGTGTTGAAGGACTTTCATCTTTCACACCTGAGCAATGAAAATGCTATCTTAATTGTTCAAACCATTCCATGCAGCAGTAAGAAAACAGGATGACAATATCAATTAAATACTCCAATTACAGCTACCCTGCTAGCATTGGCTTCCTCACACCACAAGATTTTGGAAACAGCCGTACTAGAAGATGGGAACAATTCCTATTTAAGCCTCAACAGTCTGAATACTTAAGAGTCAAGATTTCTGGGAAAAAAAAACTCTAACAGGTAAACTGTTCATTAGAAGGTGAGCGAAAGGCAACTGGTGCTGCAAATGGCTGGTCACCAAAAAATGTTGACCTTTGCCTGAAGAGGTTTTGAGAAGGCAAAGGCAGCTATCACAGGAAGTTGTGTTATCTTTACCTCACTTAAGTCCTGGACAGCAAATCCAAGTAACACTCAGAAGGTAACTGGAACTTTTCTATGTAGTTTTTAGTAGTTAAAAAAAACTATGGGCAGGACACCATTATCTGAGAAAAGACCCATCTTTACTCAGTGAAGAACATTGCACTTATATTGTCCCTATCTGAAAAGTCTTAGTTACCCATAAATTTTTTCTAGGTGGTTTCCATTTCTAAATGACCCTCCTTTTAAGTTTCTTCAATTATAAAGACAGGACCTTCCTAAGGTTTGCTGGTGTTGATCTGATACATATATGTTTGGAAAAGTGGGAACTGATAATTGATTACATATGGATTGATATCTTGCAATACACAGGAATGAAACCTCCTGAGTACATCTATTTCTGGGATTTCTATACTTCTAAGACAAGCCTCTGAATAAGATAAAGGACTGAAAAATGAGAATTTGCTTGATTATGGCAGGTTCTGAGCCTAACAGTTAAAAGTACACAGACATCACTACAGAAACATTTTTAATTGTGTAAGCCAGTTACTTAGGCAGTGACACTGACAGAATAATTTTTCTGAAGACAGCACACTAAACTACTACTATTTTAACTTGGCCTGTTGTGGCACCCTAAACCAGGGACCTAATTCTGTGTCTGCAGAGGCTGTACTGTCCTTTAAAGGTGGAGCATGATGGCATATTTGTTTGAAATGTTACCTCCAACTGCAGGTTGGTACAACTTTTCATGCTCTAGAATATTTAGCTGATAGTCAGCGATAGGGCAATCTGGAAATATTTTCTGAAGGGCAAAGACCTTGTACAAGACTACTTTCAGAACAACGGGAATCAATTATCAGATTCTTGGAGATTAAAAAAATAAAAAATTTTATTTCAGCACCTACCTCCATCCACAGCCTTTTCTGGTGCACTGACTCCCTGAGCACATTGCTCTGTCCTGTCTGCACTTTGCTGAACCAGTTCCAGTTTCAGGATCAGAACATCCAGCTCTGTTGTTATGGCTATATGTCTGGCACAAAATGCAACTTCGGAAGGAATGAGGTTATCAATGTGCAAAATTAAGGAGCGTTCAAAATCTAACACAGTCAAATTCTGGTTTATGACACAGTACTTCAAACAGAACATGACTAGTTTATTCTTGCAGCCCACAAGAAGATCTCCATTCACAGGACAACATGAAATGCACAGTGGAGGATCTGAAAGTGGCATTTCAACAACTGACATCTGTTCTTTTAAGGCTTCACTGTATGACTCTTCCATCTTGTGACCAACCATCCGGACACACACGCGAGAGCTCCCTGCAGACATGCATCTCCAGTTCATATATGCTCTTAGGAAAGTTGCTTTGCTTTTTTCTTCAATTGTCACCAGGTAGTCTCCTTAAAAGAAAGCAGTCATACTGATAATCATTAAAAAATAGATAACAGTTTCTGAGCTCTTTATCTGCTGTAGTACGCTAGAAAGAACATCTTCAAGTCTCAACTCTTACAAAGAATTCCAAAAACAGTTTTCACCAATTTTCCTCTAATTGAATACAAAGTACAACTTTCTTTGCTGGGTGGTACACACTTCACACACCACTAAAAGCAAAGACTTACAGATGTAGGTCCAGAGTAACTCCTGTATGAATCCTCTCTTTCAGTTGTGATTGCATACAAGGTTCCCCCCACCTCCCCGCCTTCTCTTACCCATTAGTGAGGAAATGTTTTGTTCTCTACAGAACATGGAAAGCAATGGACCAAGAGATTCATGAAGAGCTGTGGAATGGGCTGGAACGACCACCCCACTCCGCGCTCTAAAAACAAAATACAAAAAAACAAGAAAAAAAACCCGAAACAAAAACAAAACAAAAAAAGCAGGGGCAGGAGCACAGACCGCAACCGAGGCGGAGGCAGACGACGAAGGGAGATACGGCTCCCACCCTCCCTGCACCCCCGAGCGCTGCCGGCGCTGAGAGCGGCCCGCGCTCCCCTGCCCGGCCCGCAGGCCAGCCCGCTCCTGCAGGCACGCCCCACCTCAGGCTCGGTAACAACTGAGAAAGAGCCTGAGGGAGACGCGGGTGGGGGGGCCAGGCCCTCCCCCGGCGGCAGAGCCCGAGGGCTTTGCTGGCCGCCCGTCTCCCGCAGGCCTCCGCCCCCGACCCGGCTGGCCCTCCATCCCCACCCGGCGGAGCCCCAGGGCAGCTCCACGCACTCAAACCTGACGCGTCCCGGTCTTCCCGGCCGAGCACTCAACAGACCCAGCGATGGCCAGGACTCACCTGCCGAGCTGTGCGCCATGCGCAGCACCGGACCCAGCGTGGCGAAGGAGCCCAGGGCCTCGCAGCGGCCCTGTTCGCGCACGGCGAACACCTCCACCCTGCAGCTGGCCGCCGTGCTGGCCACGAACAGCACATCTTGGCCGCAGCAGAAGTGCGCCGGTTCTTGCTTGCAGGGCACTACTCGCTGCGACCCGAACGGGTGCAGGTTGTAAAGCTGCACCATGGCTCCGAAAAGTTCCGCCGCAGCAGCTGAGACAGCACCCGCAGCCTGCCGGGGCGGCGCCCAGCACTTCCGCGCTGGGCAGAACCGCCTCCGCGCGGCGCCGTGCGGGATGGGCTCGGGTGGCCGTGTGTGGCTGCTCCGGCACAGGTATCCAAGCACGAGGTTCCGTGTGTCCTTGGCGTGACTCAGTTGCTGGGTGAGCACCCCCAGGAATCCTCCGTCGTGGCAGAGCAGTGCCGTACACTGGTGGAGCTCTCGACTGGGAAGAGAATCTGGAAGTGATCCATGAGGAGTGCGAGACGGACGACTGGGAATGGTGGCTCATAAATGGAAGATCTTGCTGACGGGTGTTTGGTCGGTGGTTTGTGTGTGGAGCAGCTTTCACTTGGGCACGGCTTGGAGCTGCTACTGCCGGCAGGAGTACGCCTAATGCATTAGGCTACTGAAACCTGGGTTCTTCCAGTCTCCCAGCATCAAAAGCAGACTTTTTTCATACTTAAATGCAGCAATTCTTTCTTAATAACCAATAAGAAAAATTAACACCCAAACCATCAAACCCCCCCAAACAAAAGCCTAGTTATTTCACAGAATATTCCCAGTTAGAAGGGACCCACAAGGATCACTCTTAACTAAATGGCCTATATGGGGATTGAAACCACAAGCTTGGTGTTGTTAGCACCATGCTCTAACCGTCTGGGTCAGCACTTTTTGCACAAGTCAAATGTCCTATGATAGAGCTGCTTCCATATTTCTCTAAAGCTCTATTCATGTGACCATACTAGTAAAGATTATTAGATTTTTCTTTTTTACCATGCTAATGTAGGAAGGTAAAAATTACTATGTACTTTTAAAGCAGGTAACAGATCCACTACCAAAACCTGCAATCTCAAATTGTCCTTCCTCCATGAATACACACATTAATAGTGAAGAAGAAGAAGAAGAAGAAGGAAAAAAAAAAAAAAAAAAAAAAGCAGCAGTATAATCTTTGGAACTTTATTTGGAAGCATATTTGAAAACAAACAAACAAGAGTTCTGCAATTTTTTTGGTAAATAGGTTTTTTCCAGGCTTTAGTTTTCTCAATATTCATCTCCTTCTTCAGCCTCTGCTTCTACTGAGTCTAGGCCAACTTCTTCATAATCTTTCTCAAGGGCAGCCAGGTCTTCCCGGGCTTCAGAAAATTCTCCTTCCTCCATCCCCTCCCCAACATACCAATGCACAAAGGCACGCTTAGTATACATGAGATCAAATTTGTGGTCGAGCCGAGCCCATGCTTCTGCAATAGCAGTTGTGTTACTCAGCATACACACAGCCCGCTGCACCTTGGCAAGATCAGCACCTGGCACCACAGTTGGAGGCTGGTAGTTAATGCCCACCTTCAAGAAAACAAATGAGAACTCTCCTTAGGAATGCCAAGGCTTAAAGACTCATTTCTGTTAACAAAAATTATCATGATTACAAATAAATAAAAAAGATTAGTTAATTTTGTACTTTATCAAAATATTTAACAGGGACATTACAACATTGTAGCATGACTGTCACCTCTGAAGACTACACAATTGCTGTCACTTAGATATCGAGCACTTAAAAGGCTACATACCTTGAATCCAGTTGGGCACCAATCCACAAACTGAATGGTACGTTTAGTCTTGATAGTGGCAATGGCTGCATTGACATCTTTGGGCACAACATCGCCTCTGTATAACATGCAGCAGGCCATGTACTTGCCATGGCGAGGGTCACATTTGACCATCTGGTTGGCTGGTTCAAAGCAAGCGTGGGTAATTTCAGCCACAGATAACTGCTCATGATATGCTTTTTCAGCGGAGATGATAGGGGCATATGTTACCAAGGGGAAATGGATTCGTGGGTATGGAACCAGGTTAGTTTGAAATTCTGTCAGATCTACATTGAGGGCTCCATCAAAACGCAGTGAAGCCGTGATGGATGAAACAATTTGCCCAATTAATCGGTTTAAATTGGTGTAAGTAGGACGGCCAATGTCCAGGTTACGACGACATATATCATAAATGGCTTCATTATCTACCATAAAGGCACAGTCTGAATGCTCTAATGTTGTGTGGGTAGTTAGAATTGAGTTGTAGGGTTCCACTACAGCAGTGGAAACTTGTGGTGCTGGATAAATTGCAAACTCCAGTTTAGATTTCTTGCCATAGTCAACAGATAGCCTTTCCATGAGCAGTGATGCAAACCCTGAACCAGTGCCTCCTCCAAAACTATGAAAGATGAGGAATCCTTGCAGCCCTGTGCACAGGTCAGCCTATAACGAGGTGGAAAATAATGGCAGAAAAAAAGTTATTGATGGTTTTGGAGAAATCAGTATTAAAATAATCATTCAAAAGCATTTCTGTCCCAAGTTTGCCAAGCATTTCTTGCCCAAGTTTTACATTGTTATTATTTAAAAATCAGTGTTCTTGAAAGGTCCTGGCTTAACTAATTGAGTTTTTTTTTAAAGGGGGTATGGGGCACACCAGGAAATAAAAAGGTTTATTTTGTTTTGAACAATTAACTATGCACAAAATTGTTAACGAAAAAACAGCAAACATCAATGTAGCTAGCTATAGAGCTGTATCAATTACTTTAAATACTAACTTGCAGCATGAATCCTTACCAGTTTGCGAATGCGGTCTAGCACCAGGTCAACAATCTCTTTTCCAATGGTATAATGGCCTCTGGCATAATTATTGGCTGCATCTTCTTTCCCAGTAATGAGCTGCTCAGGATGGAATAACTGCCTATACGTGCCTGTACGTACTTCATCTACAAAAAACCCCAAAATACCACGTCATAAATTTGATCTCTTCAGTTCTGCGTGTGCTGCCTGGTGACTGCACAGGAAGCACACGTGTCAAGAGTGTAGACAGCATCTCTGACTACACACAGCTTGCCTGACTAGTCTAATAAATTGGCACAACTTCTGCCCCTTTGTTTCAGGGTAAACATCAGGCACACACAAAGCAGTATTTGTACTCAAGGAACACAGAGATCACTCAGAAAACTACATTACAGGTACAGACACAATACTGGATAGCGCTCAAACAAAACTCTGTATGCAGTGCAGCAGTCTGGAAAGATGATCCAGATCATAAAAAAGTTCTCTTGTTTTCCAGATATTGTTACCTATAGACCATTATTTAATTTCTTTCAAATAACAACCACAAATGTCAAAACAGCATCCAGACACATGTTTTAAAATCTGTAGTGTTCTAAGCAAACAAAAAAAGACAGTAGGGAATCCGTAAAGGATCCTCACTTTTTCACTTGAGATCTTTAATGTTGGGTACATACCAACTACGGTTGGTTCTAGGTCTACAAACACTGCTCTCGGAACATGTTTCCCAGCTCCTGTCTCGCTGAAGAAAGTGTTAAATGAATCATCTCCACGTCCCATAGTATTATCACTAGGCACTTGACCATCAGGCTGGATCCCATGTTCAAGACAATACAATTCCCAACATGCATTGCCAATCTGAACACCAGCCTGGCCAACGTGGATGGATATGCATTCACGCTGCAAAGTAAAAAGAGAATAATGAGACATAGAGCTACCCGCCCGTGGGTTGTCTCTTCCATGATCTTTCTCTGCTGCAATATTCCCTGGCTGCCCTTAAGTGACAATTCAAGAGAACAAGTTGTTGGCTGTTGGCAGGACACTACTCACCTTTGCTGACCTGCACTGACTTTGTGAATACTGGAAGATCCTAAAGATAACATAGTCCCTATGAACACATGGGTGAATACAAATTAATTATCCCTTACAATGCTGCATATATATTCCATCTTTAATATTCAGCCTAGTCTCTTTTTACTCTTCTTTTAGTTTTTGGAAGACCTCTTAATATAATATCCCCCAATTTCCTTGACTTGTTACCACACCATATACTGGGTAACTGTTGCAAGAATCTTTCCTGCAGAGAACCATTCAGAACATTTTCCTTTCTAATAAGCATACCAGTATCTAAGCCCTAGCAATTAGTAGATCTTTTTTTCACACATATTCCTGCATGAAATCGTCTTACGAGTCCCAATCAAACGTAATCTGCCCCCTTTAAGCTAGCTCCTTCGATTCTAAGCAATAGTGCCATGTATGTTTAATCTCCCAATAGCTCAATTGCCTTACACCCGAGATGGAAATAAGCCGCTTTTCTAGTTTATTGTTAAGAGTGTATCTAGAAAAAAAGCAGAGGTGGAAAAGAAAAAGCAAGGTGTCTGGGCTGCTCTTTCTCGTTTCCTTGGTAGCTTCATCAAATTCCACGGTTTCCGCTCCACCCCCGCCGATCCGCCGCGACACTCGCGCGGCCACCGGGCCCCTCACCGCCGCCGGCCACACCCCCTCCTCTGATTGGCTATGCCCACGGAGCGGCTCACGGCGCGCGCCGCCCGGCCCGTTCCTCACCGCCGCCGTCCCCCGAGCACGCGCCGTGCCCTCTAGGGCTTCACGCGCCAAGGCGGCTCAAAACCGGCATATACAGATCCGGTCGGCGGCCACCACGCCCTGTCCCGCTATCTCCCCGCCGCCTGGATAGAGATTTCAGTCTGTCTCCTCGCCTTTTCGCGAGGGAGGTGCCTGCTCCGAACAGACTTCCTTCGCACATACCTCGTCTTGCTAGCTATCGGCCGGTTTCTATGCCTCGCCTCCCCTAAAGTTAGTAAGCTTTCATACTAATTTCTCTCCTTCTCCCCAGTCTTTCTGCCTTAAAGCTACCACGGGGACTTCAAGCAGAGACTGCCTGCGAGTCCTGCCGCAGCACGTGCAGTCATGAACTCCCCTGAAGTGCCGCAACAGAAGCGGTCCCAAACGCCCTTTCTCCCCCCGCGGCCACAAAGGATCCCGTCTCCCAAACGCCCTTGCTCCTCCCGCAGCCGCAAGGATCCCGTCTCCCACCATGGTGCCTCGTTAAGGTGACGAACTCCGACTGCGCCACAATACGTCCACCGCCGCCACCGACCAGCACCAACTGCCGACCGTTAACCGCCTCACACCCCTGGCCTCAGGTGCTGTCTCCCCATTGGCCATTACGCGCGCAGATGGGCGCGAGGGAAGGCCTCTGATTGGCCGAGGGCGCTCTTCTCCCGGCGAGGGGGAGGACTGCCACGAGGCAGGGGCGTGTCCGGGGGCGGGGCTTGAGCGGCCCGGGGCGGGGCGCGCGCGGCCTGTCCTCTGGAGGCGGGAAACGGGCGCGGGGTGCTGGGGCCGGCAGTGGCGATGGAGTGAGAGCACAGTGCTGAGCTGGTTTCATATGTCAACGTGATCTATACTGGTGTGGTGCTATACATGTACTGCTTCCTGTAGTCTCTCCTGATAGTAAAAGGATACAGATCTGCTTTCCCAAGGGAGATTTATTTGATTGAAATACAAAACTGGAGTGGCGTTGTAATTATGTAGCGAGCACACTTTCCATTCCCTGCTTTTGACCAGGCAGATTCACTTTGGCCCTTCTGGAAATTGTGTCATTAACTCCTCAAACCAGCTGAGGAAGAGGGAGGACACAGGTGACTTTTTGCTTACATGCTCAGAATGAAATATTAGTAAGAATTGTCAAATAAAGTGCCAAATAAAGATATTTATTGCTCTTGAAATAAAAGAATACTAGGGTATTCCAAAGAAATAGGTGAAAATATAACATCCTCACCCCTTTGAACATTAGTGTTATTAACAGTTTTTGTAAGACAACAAGGAGGATACCCTTGTTGATTTTTAGGATCCAGAAGACCAATGAGATATGGTCAGAACCTTTTTTAGAAGGTTGTTGTTTATTTTCCCGAAGAATACAGGATGGAAAAATATTTGAAATTTGTTCAATATAATTATTTAGAGCTTAATTATTAACTAAGTATGTCGTGAATTTCTTTACTTAAAATATAAAGCAATCTTAACTATAAATGATGTCAAATCCATAGTATTGTTGCTACTTGAACAGCTGCCAGAGGAAAATTGCTTATTCCCGTTAGGCATTGCGTTGCATACATATTTATCACTGAGCATTCTTTAAGTTCTAAGTACCGCTTTTCCAAGTAGGACTACTCTTAATATATTTTGAAATGTTAGGCCAGAATTTTCTGTAGTATTGGGCACCTTGCATTTTTATGTATTGTAGGCTATATCCTCACTGTGTATCAAGTGTTCTGATTGCATTTTGATCAATGGAACTGTTTTGAAGCATGAGAGATCAGAATATTTCCTGTATGGAAATCTCTGGGTTTAAATATGTTTCTGTATTTGCAAATGATAAAACTCCTGAAGAATTGCGTGAGACATTAGTGAGTAAAATTAAGTTGGTTCTGAGCTCTGGTTCAGATGAAGAATGCACAGTTTGCTTGGAATCACCGACTCCTCCTGTGATAACACACTGTGCACATGTGTTTTGTAAAGCAAGTATTTTGAAGTCCTCAGAAATGAAGAGGTTGGTTGTTCTATGGTTGAAAGTAATTGTAATAGCAATTCAAAAGCAATGAACTGCTATCACCAGGAGCTATTGTTCGTTTAAATTGTGAAGTGTGTAAACCTAGTTATCATCTGGCTTGTAAAAACTATTGGCCTGAAGTCAATCTATGGTGAGAGTAGCTGTCAAACTGAACAGTGGTAAGGTCTATCAGTATTTTCAAAAGCTTGTTCTGTAGTTCTTACCTTACTTTTTCCCTGGGGTAAAAGTGTGCAGCACTGTATGCTTCCATATGGCTGGCTGCCTCTTTACTGTTTGTATGTGAGGTGATGCACATCATATATATTACTGAGCTTAAAAGAGACCCAAGCTGTGTATTGGAAGTTGACTGTTGAATTAAAGTCATGTCTACGCTCCCTTTTCCAAGCTGATAAACTTGGACAGTGAAATATCTGTCTTGCTAAAGCTTTTTATTAAAAAAAAAAAAAAAAAAAGTCTATGACCACTGTTAGGAGGGTGTGTTTTTTATCCAGAAAACATTTTTCAGATTTAATAGAATTCATTTATTTTATCTTGTCACTGGAGGATTTTGGGTTTGCTGCCAAATCAGGAATGGCTCATTCATTCACTGTTTGGAAAACTGTTATTTCAAATTTGTTTGTGTTAAATAATCTGTCTCTTGAAAGGATATCTTTAATGCTGCAGTAAATTAATGTATCAGACTATGACTGCCAGTCTCTCTAATTGGCTAGCGATTCATTCCAGATTAGCAGCCCCCAGTATTCCCCCCCAGTATTCCTGTGTTTTGTGAGGTCTGCTTTGTAGCCTCTCTAACGATGCCTTGGTTTTGTGGCCAGATTTCTATTTAAACAGTCACCCAATTTTAAAGGGTTGCTCTATGAGGCAGAAGTTTTCCAAGTCTTGTCATTTTTGCCTCACTTCAAGTTGTCCATCTGTACACTGCACACAGTCTATTATTAAATTTTCTGAGTAGTCCTATGAAAGTGCTATTGTATAAATTTTGCTTTATCTAGAAATGTACTTCAGAGAAAAAGGCTTTTGGTGTTAAATTATGTCCCATTTAATGTGTCTGTTGGGGAAAAAGAGAAGATACCCCGTGTCTGGTCCTGACAAAGCATATTTCATCAGACTGCTATTATTTCTGTGCAGGCTTTGAAGAAAAAGGGTAAAAGGTCATTCTTTTGTTTGCAACTAAGAAAGATATGTCTTTGAAAGATGGTTTATTTTTCCCATATTTTAAATAATCTTACTCTCATAGCCCACATATATCCTTGCTTTAAAACCTTGAGCTACTTATTTCAATATAAATATGCTCAGAAAGAAGACCAATTCACTTTTAAGGAAGGCTGGGTATTTATAAAATGTGCAGTGTTTCGGTCATATTAATGATCTTGCAAATAAAATATTTTGACTGTCATGTCAGAAATGAGAAAGTGTGTTGTAAGAATGAATCCTTGAGGATGTTTTTACATCAATATGATAAATGTATAAAAGGTGCTTTGTAGAGGTGGTATTTATCATTCACTATAAATAACTAGATTTAATACATTTCTTTTACTGTTGTTTGGGCTTTTTCACCGCCAAATGCCTTCTCTGTAGAAATGAGCTTCAAGCAGACAGCTTGGTGGAATGGTCCCCTAGAAGAGGAAATAGACTCCAGTAATGGAAAGAAGCCTGATCAGGAGTGGATATCTAGCTCAAAGGTGCATTCTATTATGTTTTATTTAGCTTTCATTATGGTTTTGTAGAGCATACTCTATTAATTGTGTAAATATACTGAACATATTATACACATGGATAACACACTTCAAGTTATTATTTAGCATGTCTAGCCAGCACAGAAGAAAATGCGTACCAAAACCACACCACAAACTGCAACTCCCTTGCAGCAGGGAAACAAGACAAAAGGAACACTAGTTGTAATTTGATGCTGATCATTGTTTGGTACATAGATGTGTGTTAATTAAATAAAACTTCAGGGAAAAGAGCTTTGCCTTTTGTTTCAGTTTCTGAAGATAGGGCAATTCTATAACCACTGAAACTTACTCAAATCTTAATTTACTTTTGGAAACAAAATCTAAATAAATCCTTTCTTAAATCTTATTTAAGCAATATATATTCTGCTCTAGAGTGGAAAACTAAATGGACATATGTTCAATACTTGTCAGAGAAAACATTGCAGTATTGTTATTTTTCTTTGTAGACTTGTTTCTCAAGGTCTGCCACATCATTTTTCTTTGTCTCACTTTCATTTGCTGCCAGAATTTGTATCTTTCTGCTTGTACTTTGACCTTTTCATTTTGAGATTGCTTTTCTGAAACATTAAGTTTTTGACTTTTAATGAAGAAATTGTTCATTCAAATGCTGGTGACAAATTTGTTCCCTAAAAATCTTTTTGTGGAGACCTAAGAGCTAATTTCAGACATTATGTTCTAGAAGAAATCATGATTTTTATTCTTTTTAGTTGGTGCAGTTACTTTCTCTAGTTAGTGGTTCTTTATGTCATCATAGCTAAACCTAACAGAGAAAACTAGCAGCATTCTTCTGCCTCAAATCCAATTCCTTGCTCCTTTTTTTCTCCTGTCGGTTCCAAGAGAGCTTCTGGTGCCTCCTTATTCCCTGGTATACCTAGTCAAGGGCCTTGTGTACCTTATTTGCCTCAGTATGTCTGGGGGAAGCCTTTCTCACTTCTTGAGTATTGCTATGGTAGATCACTTCCCTTGGGGCTGTCCATTGTTTAAGCCTTATTCTCTGAAGTTCCAGTACTTTGTTCCTATTTTCCATATTCCCTGGAGATAGGGAACTTGCAGACTTTTGACAATGTGAAGCATGTCTGGAAAATTGGTTGTGAATTCTCCTTCCCAAAGCACTCTCAATCACCCTGTAGTTTGTGACTATTCAAAATGCTTTAGTGTCCTATGGAAATTAGAAGAAAGCCTACTCACAAGAATTCAAGATTAGTTCATTTAAATGGTATTACTGAACAGTGATTTCTCTCAATTAATGTGAACTTTATCAAAGCCAGCTGTAGGAATGGACTCTAGTCAAGTCAAAATAACTTCCTTTCATTTCAGATAAATACTTAATTTGATTTCAGATAAATGCTCTTATGCATGCTTTAGTAGAACTATGGAGGGATAAGTCCAGCTGCTAAATGTCTGGTTGTTTCTCAGTTCACTTTTTTGCCAATGATAGAAAACCATTTGAAGTAAGTACAACTGATGTTATTTTTAATAAACATGTCCTTTTATGGTGTTATAGAAAGATCTCTCAAAGAAAACAGAATTTTAAATATGCAGAGGTCAGGGTTTTAATGCATTTATTTCCCTTAATGTATTTATTTATTGTAATATTTTAATGTATTTATTCATTGTCACCCAAAATGGATTGTTAAATTCAACATTTGTACTTTCTCTTTAGAGAATCAGAGCTTGCATTTATTCATTTGGATGGGTCAATGGCACAGAAGAAAAGAATGAAAGCAATTTGTTGTTTCCAAAGCAACCAAGCAGGGTCCTGAACTATAATGCTTTTGTCTCTGAAAGTGGGTGGAGTGGGATTAAATGTGACAGCAGCTTTCCTAGTGTTTTTAATGGATCCTCTGAGTAAAGGGTTGTTCATAATGATATGACTTAATCTGGATAAAGCTTCTTTGGTGTTTTTCTAAGAGGCAGAAGGAAAACCTGCCTGAGAAAGAATGACACTGATGAGTATCTGTTTAAAAGAAAAATAGGACTTTTCTTCATTTGTTTCTCTAGCATCTTCTTTGTTTTAACACTATATTTTTGTGCTGTCCATTTATTTACTGTAAGTGGAAAGAATGCTAGTAGTACTACTAACAGAGTGGTCTGACACCTTACAGTGTAGCATATGCTATCTGTTCATTCTTCATATCTCTCTTTCTTTCTGATACTTTCGAATGAGGTTTTCTATTTGTTGTTTATAAACTTCAAAAGCCATAAAGTGGAATTTGAGGAACAGTATATATGTAATGTAGTACTTGTCTGCTCTAGTCTCTTCTGCTATAACTGAGAATTTATTTATAAATTAAGACATTAGTCTGTGGTTACCTCTTGTGATCATGGGAGACTGGTAATACCTACATTTAGGGAGGTTTTTTCCTTTCATTAAAGCACTCAGAAATGCAAAAGTATTTGTAAAGAATAAAAATGTAAAATACCTTTATTGATAGCAAAATAGTTTCCTTAGCAAAACTGGTTCATATGTTGTGTCATTGTACCAGTTTAAGGGGTTTCTACTCACTTCCTGCCTTCCCCCGTTCACTCCTCTGCTGTAATTCCCAAGATTTTTGGCAGTTGGAAACTGTAACAAAATCTGCATTTGTAAGAAACAGAGTAAATTAAAACAATAGTTTAGCTTTGGACTTGGACATCTGTCACCGCCAATTGTAAAGAAAAAGTACTAGCTTGGACATCAGGTCATTGATAGTAACAGTATGAAGACAAAAGCTATTTATTTAATAAATTAAAGAAATTAAATATGAATAAGAGTATGGAGAAGTTGCCATGGAAGAATTTTTTTCATGAATCACAATGCATCTTCACAAATATTGTCTGTGTATGGACTGCATTGATCCATTCAGTTGGAAGGGACCTACACTACCATAATGCCAATGCCATCAAGTCTGACTGCTTCTTTTTTTCAACAATTCTCTGAATACCTGTAGAAACTGCAAAATAATTTTAATCTTCTGTGAAGATAATGAATGAGGTATAATGAATTCATTGTATTGTGGCAAGCAGTTGTAAGAAAATAAGCTAAGCATTGCTAACACCGAGTCATCTACAGTCAATAGGTATACCTAACAACCCAGGGCCCAATGTAATTGCTGCCTTTACAGACCACTGAACAGCGACGTCTCATCCCTCCAGTAGCGATCCTGGGATGGTACCCATCCCAAGTGGCAATGGTTGACTGCTTGTGTTTGATGGAGCAGCAGTGGGCCCACATGATCCTTTATGATCTCACTTTTGAATAATCAGTGCTGAATGAGATTCATTCATGCACTAGCATGAATGCACTACATTCCTTGAAGTGCACTAGCAGCAGTAATAGGATTTAAGAAGCAGAACTATCAGTGGAGTAACAATTTTTTCAAATTCTGTAGATTTATTGTAGAACTGTAGCTTGGAAATCTGCATTCCTTCTCTGAGAGGTGTAATACCACAGTGCAAAGGAGAAATATTTATCCAACTAGATTACTTTCTCCCTCCCTCCTCTTTTTAAATTGTTTGTTTAAATGCAATCACAAATGCAAAATTCTCACCTTTAGGCAGAAATACGAACCTTTAAAGTGAAAGTATCACAAATAAACAGATGCTTCTCTAAGGCTCAGGTTTTTTAATATTTTCCAAAGTAAAATACAGTATCCTTTGTATGAGATACTGCAGAAAGGTACAGAAGTGCTGTAATTCACTTTTTCTGTGCTGGACTGATGAGAGGAGTGAAAGTAGTACACTTCAGTCTTTCTTGACTACAGCAAAAATAGAATGGAACATACTTCTGCATGTTTGTCTTTCCTCCAGATACCATGTTGTTCTCATACAGTGAGATTAATAATAGAACAGTTTGCCATATATAGCTTGCCAGGAATGTTCATCTTGCAGTGACAAATACATAATTTGTTGCTCTTTTGCTACCATAGATTGGAGAAACAAGACCTGTTTGGCTTTTATCTTGCAGCTTGATGTCTCTGAGTGTGCACAGGCATCAGAGGTTCTTAGAATCTAAACCAAGTCATTAAGAAGAATTCTTAGACAACCTGCAGTATGTGGGTGGCATGACATAGCAAGCCCATTGCACGAGACTTGCTTATAAGAAACAGAACATAATTACAGTCGATGTAGGTTTAAGTATCAATTTTCTGAGAACTAGTAGTACTGTACCTCTAGATAGATAAAACATGCTGGGAAAATGCAGAGCAGAGACTTGGCATTTCACAGATCCTCACATTTATTGTTACATCCAAAGTAGTAACAGCTACACTGGTTTGTGTTCAGCAAAATTTCTTGTTTACCTAACATGGTGATTATTGTATATACTAATGAAAGCATATGTGGCCTTTCTTAACAGTCCAGTTAACTGTTAAGTAACTGCCTGTGTCCCGCTGATTTAGAGTTTGCCATCAGGTACTGAAGCAGTTAGTATATGTAGTGTTTGTTTCAGAATTAAAATAACATAGGATTGTTTTGATATCTCCTAGATTCCTGACAAACTCTATTTTTAAAGCATTTACCTGAAGTTCCTGCTTGTTATGAACATGTAACCAGAAGTTCTAAAAGCTGTCTTTATAGCGGGATACTTAAAGAGTAAGACATTAGGCACGGAGTAACTCATCTGCAGGCAGTATTTGTTGAAGATGATGTTGATGGTACAGTATCTGCTTTGTGATGCCACGTGCATATATTTTGAAGGGAGGTTATTTAACTTGTTCATTGCTGCTACTAATAGCTTGGAATCCCACTGCAGACGACCAGTGTTTTGACAGGTGTCACATGCTGGGTCAGAAGCATAATGCTGTTATTACTAAGGTGAGTTAAGAGATGATCCCAACAGTTTCCTGGTTATGAATAAATAATTATTTTCCAAGAAGCTTTACAGTATTTTAAAAATAATTGTGCCATCACAGTCTCACCAGAAAAACTAAATTGTGGAGTGACTGTTGAAGTGTGCTTTAGATTGTAAGATTTTAATATTAGAAATTAAATGTCTCTATGACTCAGATGGAGTAGTATAACTGTTGGTTAGCCTGGCTATTACAGTTCATTATCTTGAAGGTATGTAGAATGCTTTTGTCATTGTCATAGCAGCTTGTTTAGCTGTGGAAGAGCAGCTAGCTTGCCTCATTAATAGTCCATCACAAAAATACTACTTCGAAAATTGAAGCCAGGCTCTCTTCTAATAGAAGTAGCAAAGAAGAGATAGATATCCTTCCAATAAATGTTTAAAACAAAAAAAAGCACAGAAAAATTAAAATACCTCATCTTTTCATCCAACTGCTTTACAACCCTTTTCTCTGTGTTTACAAAGTAATAACTAAATAATGCAACTGTAAAATAATGTACTTAGGATACTCAGCTCCCTAGCATTTTTTCCCAGAATACCTAAACTTCTCATCCTAATTTGTTTTTGGTTTTGTGGGTTTTTTTTTAGATTTGTTTGTTTGTTTGTTTTTGGGTTTTTTTTTATGTTGTGGTTTTTTTTTTTTTTGTTTTTTTTTGGTTTTTTTTTTTTGTTATTTTGGTTCATTGTGAAGGATTCAGTAGAAGAAAATACCCCGAAAATTCAGAACAAAAAGAGGGAACTTGCAGCAGGAGCCTTTGCTACCAAAAAGCCTTCAGCAAGTGAAATAAAACAAAAAATATTTAACAAAATTAAGCATAAATAACATATTTAATATTTTGGATAATACTTCAGGTTACATGTCCCATGCTAATTTTCAGTTTTGCTGTCTTTGTGCTCAAAATATAAATGCTTCAAATAAATTATAAAAACTAACTCCTGAAATTTTTCCAATGTTCATTTCTTCAGGAGGTTGCTTGTTAGTACAATGCTTAAGAGCACAAAAAACCCCTCAAAATCAAAATGTGTATCCATGAATTCTAACTGATGCCTTACCAAGGCTGACCTAGAACAGAGGCTAGATGGAGCTAAAGAATAAAGTAGGACTTTATTAAAAGGCCTCAATGGATCCACCTTGGGCAGCACAAGAGCCCAGCCAGGGCTACAACCAAGACGAACCAAAATGGTCACAAAATGCACGACCGCTCATAGGGTCTCTCACTTTTAGAAGTTCTGCTCCATTTGCATATTGGAGTTAATTGTCCAGTTATAGCTTTAGGTTATGAAGTCCCATCCTTCTTGTTTTTCTCTCTTCAGTCCACATTGTTTATGCTCTTGGGCCTGAAATTTGGGTGGTTGTCCTGGGTTTCAAGCTAGGAAAGGAGTTGTCTAGCTACTCTGTGAAGACAGCTTACCATCCCCTAATATGAAGCTCTGAACTACACACTAAAGCAGTACAGAATCTGAAAAATATAAAAGCAAAAACCAAAGGCATCATTACCTGCAAGCATTTCATCTCATTTTAGAGGTGAAAAGGTAATAAAAGGTAAAAAATGTGTCTTCTCCTTCAGACAAAACACTCTATAAATTAATTAGTTTCATGTTCCTATCTTAGCATTGTCTGATAAACAAACAGATCATCTGGACTGATTCTTTCAGAAAAGGTGGTCAGTGGCACTTCATAAGAATTCTTACTTTTGCAGAATATGTCCAGAGACGGTATTTAATTCAAAATTTTAAAGTACATTTCACTGTTTCTGAATAATACACAGGTGCAGGAGGGAGTTTCTCTGATGATTACTTTCCAGGACTTTGTAAAAAGGAAATACTTTAATTTGTGAAACAATTACTTTTAATATTTCACTAAACAGAACTCCAATGATTTTTGTAAAAGTAAAGGTTTTTTGGATAAAATGCATGTATCAACAGCATGCTATCTAGTAATTTCAATAGACACTTTGAACAATAAGACCATGCTATGTGCAAAATAGAATCTAATCCACTCGTGTCAGTGAATGAGGTAGTCCTTGCAAAATAAATTAAAACAAATTCTTTTATAGCTGCCAGCTTTCTAACAGTTTTCCTGTACTGCTTTTCCTCTTGTAGTGGAAAAATGACGTGTTTTTCACATCCATACATATGTCTAAATGGTATGCTGATCTGCATGCCACTGGACTTATGGAGGAAGAATTTGGTAAACTACACCTGTTCATGTACCACAGAGTAAAAAACAGCACTGAAGAATCTCAGTTGAGTATTAGTTGAATATTTATGTCTGTTCCTTTCTTTCCATTTGATTCTTATCTTCTGATATATGTTTACCTAACATTCTGCTCCCTTCATTGTGATGTTCAGACTTCGAATTGGAGGCATAAATTGCTCTATCTAGGTCCTGTTTAGATTTGGGAAGTGTACTCAGCAGCAGAGAAATGGAGTCTGTAAAGCCTTTCACCTCTTACATCTGAGAATATCAACCTGCTGATTATAAGATGAATTGCAAACATAGGAAGTGGAAGAGAACTGAGAAATAAAGGGAAGATATCTACTATTTGGAGCAAGTGAGCTAATCAAATGAGTGAGAAAGGAATTAAAAACAAGCAAACTAACAAACTGATGCAGTTTTTGGAGAGCCTGCACCTTAGCTATAGAGAAAGGCATACTTTAAGTCTGTTAGAGAAAGAATTACAAGGACACAAAGACAGCATGAACCCCAGTATCTGATTGCCACTGGAAAGCTGGAAAAGAGCAAGAAAACAGCTAAACCTGATTGAAGTTGGGTTTTGAGTGGGGTTTTTTGGTGTTTTGTTGTTGGTGGTTTTTTTTTTTTGTTTTGTTTTGTTTTGTTTTTGGTTTTTTTTTTTGTTTGTTTGTTTGGTTTCTTGCATAGAGTTTAGATAAACTCTATGGGTTTTGCTGGTACAGATTTTGATATTTAGAGATAAGCTGGGAAAAGAATTTGCAATTATGAAGGGGGCATTTGGCCTTTTTTTTGTTATATCCATTTTCCAAGTAAAAATTTCACAGGCAAGAGAACCATAGTCAAGCTACAACATTACTTATGTGAACATATGCTGACATTTTGTAAAATGGCTTAGTATGATTATGAAAGTAACTAAAAACAATTACTAGCGTTTTCTTGTGTATTAGATTATTATTTCCATGTTCCAAAGCCACATATAGATTACTGAAGGTAGTACTAAGCTTTATGGTCTCTCCCAAGAAAGCTGTTCATGTATCTGAGAGAAAAGAGGCAAAAGCTGAGCACAGAAAAGTCCTGTCTGATTTGATGGAGCTGTTCAGTAAGCAGATGGTTAAACATCTTGGTGTTCTGGCTGTTTGTTTTTGGTTTTTTTTTTTTTTTTTTCTGATTTTCATGACATGTAAGTAGTATTTGGCTTTTGGCATTCTCTTTCATGAAGTTTGAACAGTATGTTCTAGAAGTAAGCTTTTGGAATTATTTTTAAAAGATTGAGTTAGTAGTCTACCATTCTGACTTTGGTTGCTTGTTTGGGGGTTTTTGGTTTTTGTTCCTTTTTTTTTTTCCTTACCCTATATATAAAATAAAGATGTATAGGGGAAAAATGCTTCTTAAGCTTTTAAGAGTTGCTCTGAGTTGTCACCTTTTAAGGAACACCTTAGATTATAGGCTTCACAATGGCAAATGAAGTTTCAATATTTGAGTTGCAATCTAAGCAGCGCTGTGATTCTTCTGAATAATGATGTTTAGAGTATAGTGCTGTTTTGAGTACGTCCAGATTAGAGCAGAAAACTGCTCGATGTATCAAGTGATACTATTGCAAGGAATAAAAAGGGATCTCTGCTTTTCTGCAAAAGCTGCCTACACAGCAATTGCGAAGGAAATAGTGGCAAATAATGACATAAAGGTCATTTTATTGAAAAGAAGCTGCACGGAATTTAGTATAAGATGTTATACCTTTCCTGAGGCTGTGATAAACACTTGATCATAGTATGAGTTACAGAGGCTACAACAGAATTATTTTCACAGGTTATCTTTTTTCACTAACTGTATTTGTTAACGCAAAACATGCTGGTTTTCATCTTATTCAGCATCTCTCCTTATCTTATTGTGTTAACGTAACAAAACATACATGCTAAACCAAATTTTCAGGCAGGTAATAAGTATCATACTTTTATACTTTCTTGGTCCTCTCCAACTAAGCTTAAAAAGAAGCAATGTGCCTACTCTCCAGTATGAATACAGACAGGGGGAGGAAAATTTAGACTGTTTGGCTTAAAAGGAGTATTTTACTATTTTCCATAGAGTAGTCTGTGAGTATGCAGAACTCTCCAATATTTGTTTGATAAAGTATACTTTTATCATTACAGACTGTAACTAGTAATCCCTCCTGCTTTCACACAAATTCAAATTTATCTGTTAAAAAAAAAAAAATCCCCAAAAACACAGCAAAAGAAAAACCCATACAGGAAAGGGCTAGTTACAACCTGGAGTTCAGACACTATGTTCTTTCAAGTAGCTACAAGCTACTTTGGTTTGGACCTCATCTTTTAGCATTTTTTCTAAATGGTGAACAACTAAGTCATAGAGCAATTAAGTAGTGAAAACAAGTTAAGATAGACCAACGCTTATACTCATATTATGTCTTCTGCTTTACCAGCAAAGGGTGAGAACTTGTTGTTTATTTTATCTCTAGGCTCAAGGTTTAGCACCATCACTAGATTCCAGCCAAAATCCTCCTTTACTAGGAAATAAGGAAGTAATATTTACCTAGTATTTCTGGATTCGTACAAGGTACAGCTGTCAAAAAACACTAATTTTTTTCCATTTAAACTTTCGCCCAAAGGATAGAAAACCTTAGTACAGATGACAGCCAATCTCCATCTGTCATCAGCATGCTTTATTTTTACTGCTTTTCCATGTCTCTTGGAGTACATGTAGCCTGAGTGTGGCAAAAAAAGCACTTTCTTTTACTGTCTTTATACATGGAAAGAGTAGTTTTCCTTACCAGGGTAGGTACAGTTACTTAAGCAGCTATGTAATCTTTCTTTGCCAAAGTAGTATCACAGTTGTTTTTATGACTAAGTTCAGTGTACAAGGCTTACATTAGGGATGGTGTTTCTTTAGTCACTTGAAAGAAGGATGCTTTCTTCCCAAACTTCAAGTTACTACTGTAAACAGCTTCAGCAGGTACTTCCTCATGTGCCCTCTCCTATATGCATGGCAAGTTAATACAGAGATTGGCCCTAAACAGCTCCCTGGCAAATGACTAAGTACTTCTAAATAATTACAAACTAAAAGCTGGACATTTGCTAATGAGAGCTTGAGTAGCATCAGCAAAGCTTAACGGATATTTTTACCTGTTGAATATTTTAGTTAGACTGCTTTGGAGCTCCTTTTTTTAATTGCTCAAGAGTTTAGGGAAGACAGAAATGCATGACAACTTTTTATTTTTGTATCAAGTGCAACATTGCAAGGAACAGATAAAACTCAGTTTACTAGTCCCATAGTATACAGAACTGAAAAACGCATTCTGCCATGCTGCAGGCACTGTGCGTAAGAACCTGGTCAAAATTTCAGTGCAATTGTGACTGGAAGAGCAAAGCAGTGCTATTACTGTTACAACTGTATGTACCCCAGTGTCATTAATACATTTATGGTAAAGCAGAATGGCTACCACTCCAGTGTATGAGCAATCCCATGAATTAGATTTTACATCTAAAACAGCAAGCAAAGGAATCAATGCTAATCACCTAATGAGGTGAGGTAACAAACCCAGTTTAAAGAATATGTTGAGCCAATTGATCAAAAGAGAAGATTTTTTAAGCTGAAAATACCTGGTTTTATCTAGTAGGGAGAATTGGAAATTGGGCAGTAATAGGTGGCCCAAGGATTCTGCTTCCTAGCTTTTGCTCAGTCTTCATCTGTAGCACTGCAGAGGCCTTCAGCCAAGAAGTTTTTCCTCAAGCTACTAGCAAGTGTAACTGACCACCATCTATACCTTTCTAGCTGTTAGTTCTGGAACAAGTCCTTGCATCACCACTGTTTGAGACAGGCACTTCTACTGAAGGTAGGTATCAAGTTTCTTCTTGATGTTGTCAAAGGAATCCACTCCCATATAGTCAGCTTGGCCCTGTTCCCACCGTTCCTTGCGTTCTTCTGAAGATTCAGTTGGTAATAGTGGTGATACTGATACGTGGGACACTGCCTCTGTAACTTCTGCCTGAAAGGAAAAGTAGAATAAAAACATAGAAATACTTTGTACAGCTAAAGCGAGTAACAGGCCATAGAATGGGACAACAAAGTTGATGTTATCATGCGCAGTAGCAAGCACAGCCAATGGGTAGGGATTTGTGCAGCTTTCCTAGCAAAACAACAAAGCAGGGTTACAGAAGTTAGCAAGGGGAAAAAAAAAAGGAAAAAAAGTAAAATTTAAGTCTTCATACCTCTCTACAGAAGCCACAAGAGAAAGCCAGAGTATAGACCAAGCCCGATAGCTGCAAATAGTTTGTTAGAAAGATGCAAGATTACCAAGAGAAGCACATCTGAAGAGGTCAGTAACTTTGATCTTAGAAAGGCTGAGAACTTAAACTGGTCCACGTACTAAGCTAAGACTAAGAAGTCTGCAGTCAGATGCAGGCTGCTAAACTCCGTGAATGAGAACTAGAGTTAGAAGCATTACTTTGGCTATCCTAGGCTTGCCTAAATGTGATTCACCATGCAAGATCTGTATGTACATATTTGCATGCTGAACTGGGGTTCTTCTGCTTGAGAACCTTATTAGCTGCAACGCATTAAGACTTAGACCCTTCTCTGTATAAATTAAAGAAGTTACTACATCAAAGAAGTTACTACAGTATAAGACCTGCTGCTACATTAACTATGTACATAGTTTGTTTTAGGCAAGCATACAGCCATGTCCAAGACCTGTCTAGCATGCTTCTCTTTTGTAGCATTATTTATTCCAAGCTTAAAAGGACAAAACTAAAATACCCCGCATCCCACAAACTAAACCACACCCATGCTTTGAGATGGACAGAGGGAAGGGAAATTGATGCAATGGTAAATAACCTGTCATCCATACGCAGGTATGGACGTAAAAGATTATTACAGCACGTACCATATTTACCCCTGCAGTAATTTCTTTAACAATTCCATGCTGTTCTAGTAATGGTAAAACATCTGCTATGTAGGTATCCCACCACATATTGAGGAATTCCGGGTGAACTATTTTAGGGTCATCCATGTTGCCCTTTATGCTTTTTGTTCTGGAGTCATATGTATAGTTCCATGGCTTTGTGCTTCCCAGGAAATGCACCACCTTAGTATTTGCACCAAACCTGTTGGGCAGAAAAATTTTACAAGTCAGTTTGTACATGTGTCTAGAAAACAAGTTTTGATGGGCAGACATAATTTTTTTTAACCTGTTATTTCTGTATTTGTCCAGAAAACAGAAATATGAATATGTTTAGGAGGCTAAATGCTAAATGATCAAACTGCCAATGCCTATTGGGACTGAAAGCATTGCGATACAATGGAAAAAATGCAAACTGAATTCTACATTGCACTACTCAGAATACAGCCAAAACCTAGTGGTCTGGGTTACTTAAATACTTACAGACAACTCAAGTCTTTAGAGTGATGTCCATAGCTCAGGGGAGAACAGTCTCAAGCAGCCGTTGCAATTGGAACCGGTTTTAAAAGTGAAAAAGATTCTACTCCAAGGCAGCAAGCCAGAGAGTTAAGCATGACAAGTATTATGTAGAGAACGGTCAGTGTCAAGAGTTACCCTTTCAGTTTATAGCCCTGTAGAAATGGATCATTGGATGGCTCTGCTGCAAGGAGACCAAGTCCCTGCAAAATAATAACTTTTGTATAACCAAGGCATTTCAGAAGGCTCCCGATCTCCGTGCAGCAGGGTCTTGCTAGACAACCCTTACTTCCTAAATAACCTTAGGGCAGCCATACGTGGGCGTGGGAATGGGTTGTTTTCGTTTCTTTTTGAAACCATTTAAACTCTATTTTCAATATGGACTTCTAGCTTTGTACCAGCTATTATCAGTATGTTCTTCTGTATTAAAAGTAAAGATGAGATGTGCCTCTTCTCAAGTACAGAACTTAACACCGAAAGAGGCAACATTTGTGTCATTCTCCTACAGTTCCAGAGCTGGGTTTTAGCTTGATTCAGTTTTGTGAACAAGCAATAGTAGTCTGTCTGCTAACAGTGACTATCTCACCTAGTTCTGTTTGTATCACATTAGACTTTCTTGTCAACACAATATGACTGAAATGGACAGTAACATCAAGTAGCTTGCCTAATGTTTTATTAAGCAGATGCTCATCATTTTGACCAGAACTCAGGTGTTAAAGAGTTTTGTGTATGGAGACAATACGGGTGTGTTTCAAAAGCCACAGAATATTCAAACCAAGTATGCATTTGGATGGGGTTGTAGGTTTCATACTATTTTAAGGTCCTCGACTGTATTTCAAAGTTCATGTTCAAAATTTCAAAACAACTGATCTTACTGCAGAATGACGACTTATGTGTGCATGAAAGGCCTAGTATTTGCTTTAACTGCATGAAAAAAAGTGTCCTCAAGAAGTCAGTTACTGGGCTTTAACTTTAAATCCCAAAAGTCAAGATTCAGCATAAGGGGACTACCTTAGTTTTATTAGCTGTCAGTCCTAAACACCCTGAGTTTTCTTCATCCTATGCTGCTGCTTTTCTGAGAAAACTTGGTACTCTTGGTATCCTGTCCCCTCACAGTCAGAACAACGGATGCCAAGCTTCTACAATGGTTTCAGCATCTGCTTTCTAGATACTTTCTGGACCTGCAGTACTTTATTTTGGCATTTAAGCTCAACTGTTAGGAAGCTTTATGTCCACATTGGCCTCAGCAACTAATCTGTCTTTCCACATCTCCCAGAAAAGTCCTTCATCAATGTTTTGAAGTTAGAGAGCATTTGTCATGAATTGGCATTTTCCTTTGGAAAAAGGATTACTGAGACTGCTGTGAAATCTAGTCTCGCTGTACAAAGCTGCAAAAAACTTAGCTATTGCTGTCAGTAGGCTTAAATTTCACTATATTCTAACTGTTGATTATCAGGACTGTAGCTGCTGATCTAACCAAGGCTGTTCCACCTATTGAGCAGGGAATGTTACTTACAAGGACTGCACTTCCAGCATTCTATTTTTGAAGGTCTGATGAATTCAGTTAAGCAACTGATTTAATCAGTTAAAGATAATTTTTGTCAGGAGCGCCCAGATCCAATTAGTGTTCTGTGGCAACAAAGTAATTTGTAAAATTAAGGTCACGTGACTAACAGCCAGCCATGGAAAGAGGGCATACTTCACAATAGACGTTAGTTTATCGAATGCTATCCAGCTACTTAGTCATTCTGAGGCTTGCATATATTTCTTTAAATAAGTGTTCCATTTTTAGCATGACATGATTCCAAATAGTATTCTGATCACAAGACATAGTTTGATCTTGAGCCAGAAGGCCCTGCTTATGCCAACTGCTGCTTTAGACACTAGTAACCTGATGTCATTCAGAGATCAGATTGTTCTTATGCACTTGGCACTTTCCCTCTTCCTTGCCTCCAACTTCTTGTAGCTCATAATAGATAAAGAGTTTCTGTGTACCATCTCAGTTTCACTTCTTTCCCCCCCGCCCCCTTTCTCCTGGATTGTTATAACACTTTGGGCAACCCTGCCTCTCACGTAGAGTTTACTCACACACCACATTCAAGCTGCTAGCTAGGGAGGATACAGGCTTTGTCACAGAGGAAACATGCAATGTTATGTGGTTGGCTGTATTCTTTGTTCCCTCTTGCTGTTACTTAAGGAACTGACAGAGGTCTAGAAAGACTGTTAGGAGAGAATTCTAGCTTGATACAAATCTGTGTTCACCACACTTATTTGAATGGTATAGGTTGATTAGATGAAACTGTAACTACTGGTTGTTAAATACCCTAAGTAACTGGAGTGAAGAAAGGGCAAGTTATCTAAGTGGGAAGAATACCACTGGTGACATGCTGAAGGTCAGCTCAAGTTGATTAAAGAGCCTACTGCCATTGGTTAGAACTGTACTAGACTGTATCCTATACTGGAAGAGTGGTTTTTCCTTTTGCAAGTGACCTGTCAAATGTGCTTACTCAACTTCAGCATTAGCACCAGGGATGAGTGGTTTAAGCTGCAGATACAACTGTATTTGACTTTCATCAATTCAATCTTTTTTTTTTTTTTTTTAAGAGAAGAAATTATGATATTTTGAGTGGCAGGAACAGTCTACTTCTAGAAAACCTGTGTAAGCTCACATCATGCCTATTCATCCTGTTACAAGAAATTTGTTTATGTAAGCTCTGAAGGTCTTCTTGAAGTTTTCAACTTACGCTTTAAATGCTGGAAGGTAGGAATATACAGAAGTGCTGCTCAAATTATAAATAAACGGTAGATGTTTGCTCATGTCTGTTGTTGCCCAGCTGCTGAAGAACGTGTTTAATAACCCCTGATCTGCACCTAAAAGAGAAAGCATTAATAGGCTACGAGCATCAGACCGCTGTTCGAGGATCTTTTTCAGTCACTTTACTAAGTAAGAGTTGGTTATGCAGTTATCATGTCCTGTACAAGTCTGGCACAGAGCCCTACAGTTCTATTTGTGAACAACCCTGTAAACCTTGCAGCCTCTGAATATTCCAAAAATGCAGAGAATAAAATAGCATATATGGGGTTACTTTTGTTAAAAGATAGGAAGCTGCTCACAAAATCTGCCATTCAGTTTATTTTACAGCTTAAGTTCAATCTGTATAAGGCAGCAAAAATACCCCAACAATAAAACAGTACAACTGAGCACTGCTCAGCTGTAGCTCAGAAGATCAAATGGCAACAATTAGTTTTATTACTTAAGCTTACAGATGCATGACCAACATCATCTCACTGACAGAGTTAGGGTATCACTGGCCTGTTAGACCTGCAGTCCCAGATGCATCTACCTCCACACTGATCTGATAAGAAAAGCACATGTAGTCTTGGTGATGATTCTAGGAAAACTCCATCAAATTCCTTAACAGACAATAGGTGTTCCTAATTCTGTACTAAAAAGCTCCTGGCTAACCAC
The DNA here is from genome assembly GCF_031753505.1 of Anomalospiza imberbis. Classification (NCBI taxonomy): domain Eukaryota; kingdom Metazoa; phylum Chordata; class Aves; order Passeriformes; family Viduidae; genus Anomalospiza; species Anomalospiza imberbis. The sequence continues at coordinate 65,282 of NC_089690.1, read as the reverse complement.
TAAATGAGGATAACAATCTGTGTTCAGAGGGGTCATGTCTTAGTTTGCAAGTAGAGGTTGTTACAAGGTTAAGTGAATCTGAAGTTGTTTGGTATCTCAGTAGTAGAGTAGATGAAAAAGTAAATAAATATAGCCTTTAGGCCAGAGCAAACTAGTTTATAAGCAGCGACTGAGAAGTAAAAACCCATTTATCTATATCCATTCATTCTTTATCACAGTGAGTACAATTATTCTTTAAATGGTAATCATCCCTCTTATCAAGGAGATTGAAGGGAGTCCTCTGACTTTCCGTTGCTGTACTCTTTCACCTATCACTGCATTCACAAGCAGCATTACTAGGGGGTAGGTAAATGGATAGCTTAGTTAGCAGACAATGTTTCATTTTAATCTTTCATTTTCTTAACCACACAGTCTCTGCTGACTCAGGAAAAGGTTTTTAGTGGCCTATAATTCGATTTAGTGCAGTATTAAGGTTTATACCATCAGTGCTGTTTGAGCAGGATTTGCTTTTTGCAGCTGAAGTATCTAGACGCCAGGCATAAACTTAGATGTACGGACAGTACGCTGACAAATATAAATTCTAGGTATCCTGTTACAGCTGTCAGCATACATGCAGCTTGCAGAGTAAGAAACAGCCCAGAGACTCAGTCCAGCAATTTCAAAGCTCTGACTTGCCTCTCAATCCATAAAGGAAGGAAAGCACTTTTCAAAAATTTGTATCCATCATAAGATAATGGAAGGGGAAGTAACAGTGTATTTAATTTTCTCTACAGGACTTTCTCTCCTCAGATTGTATTACATACTTGGCTTTTTTTCAGATTGAATGCATTTGTGCCAAAGCAGACAATGAAAGCAGCATCTAGCTGTCCTAATGCAGACGTCAACAGGATTATTGTTTATATAAACAGGATCTCAGACATAAGGTGAAAAATCAGGCAGTACTTATATTAACTACATATTTACAGATACATATCAAGGCACAATACAGCTGACTGTGAAAGGAACTACTTTGGATCCCAGGCTAAAGAGCCAGAGGATTGTCTAAGCAATAGCAACATTCTTAAGGTAGTGGTACTACCAGATTTCTTCTAAAACCAAACTTTTCCACTACTTTTAGATGGTATCAGGTGTATTTGCATGACACGTTCTTTATTATTTAGAAAGGTGAAGTTTAGACAGACAGAGCAGATGTCCACATAAGTAGCCATCATTCTGCCATTTCTGGACAACAGCACTACGTAGAAAGCAGTTGTCTGCTGTTACATGCAAGAAATGTTCTGGAAGGTCTTCTATTCCCTAGTAACTCCTACTTTGGACAAGGTACTTGCAAGCATGGCTTCAACTACACATAGTTTGGTAGGTTGTTCAGTTTGCATCCCTGTGTCCCATTGAAAGCAGTGATCTTTCACAGGTTTCTCTTACTAAGTTTTCTAGGCCCTTTTGTTATTCTCTAGGTCAATTTAATTTTCAATTCCCTTTCTCCCTACCAAAGTTCCTGAGTTCGGCAGTAGCTTATGCAGATAGTCTAGGTCTCCATGGCATCATTACTCAGATCAGTGCTACCATTTAATAAAAACTAAGTAGATTTTGAAGCTGAAGTACAAATTAAGTTCTAGAAGTTTGATAACTAAACAATTATCCCACTATTTTTGCTGTTAAGTGCTGCAACAATTGCTTTGCGTTTAGGGCAGAAGAAGTTTCACCATTGCATAGCTTTAGCATTCAAGTCAGAAAGCATATTGTAAAAACAGTTTTATTCATTTGGGGGTTTTTTGATTGGTTGCTTTTGGAGGGGATGGGTTTTTTTGGGGGGGGAGTAGGAGGGAGTGTTTGGTTGGTTTGTTTGTTTTAATGCAACAATTCAGAATTATGCTATAGATTTTGCTATAGCTGGTGATCAATTTGCACCTTTGACCTTTATTACATGGCAGTATTCATTTTCATTGGGTAGCTATGACCATGCAACTGTGACCAATGTTCTTTAGAAGGACACACACAAGAGCCCCAACAGTAACAAGGATTACTCTGCAGACTAGGAGTGACATCTGAATATTTTACTTTTCACAAAGTACTGAGAGGTAAATCAACAGGCTAGCTCATTATCTTTTATCTGAGAGTTTCATTTTATGGTCTTATTTACATCATTTTTTGTAATTTTTTTTAAAGTTAGACTTTGTACCACAGTAGTTACATAATGAAATTAAGTGACAGGAGACAGTGATACTTGGAAGCCTTTAACTGCAGCTGTCTCCAAGGGACATAGGCCTTTACTGCAACAGTAACAGATTTAGTAGACTTACAGGACGGCACAACTTGGCTTCTCAAGCTCAAACCTGGTGCAGTGGCGGATCCCAGGTAACCTATAGCTGGAAGCAGCCAAGGCTACTACATGCACTTGATATTGGGAAAGAGACAGTCACCACCCTATAATGACAGGAAGCCATCCCAAAGCATATGAAAAGATAGCTGTACCTTCAAATCCTTCAAATGTTTGATTCTCTGAAGCTGTGTTCAAGGTGACCAGTACTATTTTTTCTATAGCAGCTTGAGCTAGTATAGAACACCCAAGCCTTGAGTGTTAGGAATGTCTGAAGCGTAATACTGGAGTTTCATTTCTTGTTATATGATTCTATACCTGTTAGTCTGGAGGCCAAACTCAGTTTTTATTTCATTAAGTCTTAAAAAAGTAGTTTTACTACATATTGTAATGACAGCCTCTATTTCTGAGGATACAATTTTTGCATAGTTACATTGAGAATTCTATCATACAGAGTCCCCAAGAGATGTATGTAGTTACTGAGCCATCCCAAGTACTGTCACCATTTTGGTCTAACTTACACTGAAATACAAATTAATACATACCATCAAAGCTGCCTTTCTCTGTGGCAAACTGTAACAGCTGACTGTATGTTTCAATGGAAGGTCGGTAAACAAAAACTCCTGAATTAAAACAGTCGGGCCAGCCTGGATCTGGTGCTGCAGATAGCTCTTCTCTCTCAAAAAGCTCATCTATATTTGACAAAACCTAATTGCAAAGGAGTTAAAAAAATGCTTTTAGGTTAGGAATTGTGGTAGCACGTTTCCATGGATTTTGGCATCAACACTAAGACATGAAAGGAAGTTCTTGTATCAGTGTTCATCTTCCAGAAGACAATACTTGACAGAAATAGTCCCCACAGACTTCATAACAGTTAATATAGTTTGAAAGGCACACACATTCTTACTGTTACTAGTCCATCTAGTAAAAGGCTTCTATTACCCCTACTCTTAAAAAAAAAAAAAAAAAAAACACTCAGAAAAAAATCCAACAATCCTGATACTAGGTCTGTGAGAGGTACCACGAGACCCAGCCACTTACCATTGTGTCTGCATCCATGAAAACACACTTTGAAAACTGTGTCAGCTCCCAGCAGTGAAGCTTTGTTAGTGTGACGCCCAACTCAGGTCTTTTCATTAACGCCAAGTGTGCTGAATCCCCGCTATCCAAGACATTTACCAATATGACTTCATCAAAGACTTTTTCCAGCACTTTCCTGGGGAAGAGTCAGTTGGCAAGATTTAGTTCTAGCATTACCCCAACAGCAAACCACATGACAGATTCCGTAAAGAGAAATGGAATAACAGGGAATCTGGCAACATTTCTTCTTGAAAAGAAGCAAGAGTTGACTTCATATTTTGGAACGCACACGTACACCTGTCTACCATAAAGTCTGTAACATGCACATTTTGGGGAACAAAGAAGTGTCTTGGGTTCTTTTTTATTTCCACAGAGTATTAGTTGGCATTGCTATCAAGTCCAGTACACTAAGCTTTTTTTTTTTTTTTTTTTTCATCCAGACTCTGATTTCTGGCAACTTAACGGCCTACTCTGAGCAGACAAGAAATGGGAAGATGTTAGACTAGCTTGAGCAGGACAGTAGCTGACTCTGAAACAGCTGAGACACAATTTTATGCAATACTTACACTGTTCTGGATTTGTGACATCTGGGACATCTGAGACATCTGACTAGACCTAGTTGCTAAAACTTTCTTTATCCCATAAAGTCTTTTCAAGACTGACTTACTCATGGGTGTGGGTACAAAATGTTTGGAACCAGTATCATATTTGCTAAAGAGCGACAAACTTTCAGGCAGTGTAGTGAAATTTTGTGGCAGATATCCAACCTTTGCTTTACTATCAATAGAGCATTACCATTAGTTCAAGAGATTAAGGTGCTCATGCTGCTTAAAAAAGGAAGCATCAGTAAAGTCTTACTGTTTTACAGCATATCTAGAATGTTCAGCAATTGCCAGGGCTTTTAAATGGGTTTTGGAACTCTGCCTTGCAAGCACTTCTGAACTTCAGGCATACTTTCTTAGTGGAGACAGGGTGAGAAATGCAAGATCCAATTACACCATAGGTACATAGGTATCACTGGTCTAAGGGCATAATACTAGGTGGCTTTTACTAGCACATAGGTACATTTAGGGTTCATCTTGGAAAAGCACACTCACCTAGTAAGCTGAAATGGATGTTGCTATATGCAACATTTTAATAGTGATACAACCGTTTAGCTGCCAGGAGACTCCAGGGAAAGTCACTGCATTTTTTTAATTGAGTCACCTCCCTATTGTGTCTATATATTGATAACTCTTTTCAGAATTATTTCCCCACACAGAGAATCGTGACCTATCATCTGTAATTCCCAGAGTTATCAACTGTTTCCTTGTCTTTTTTTTTTTTTTGCCCTCTCACATGTGGAAAGAATCCAGTCCACTCCATAGTGAGACTATTCTAAGGAGGCTGTAGAAAGCCGTTGCCTCTTAATTTCATTTAATGTACTGTGGTGACCTTGTTAGATGCCTCTGTTCAGCTGCCAATTTGACATACTTGGTGCTACTTCAGTTCTGCACGCTTCTCCCATGATAAAATTCGAAGTGTCTGCTAGATTTCAATAAAGCTTGTGTTATATTATGTCAATTGGGAATATTTCTGCAAAACAAATGCCAATTCCCTGCTCCCACCTCCACATGCATACACATAGCACTAACAAATGCACAGGCAATATCACATTGTTGGACAATTCTAAGTAGGACTACAAAAGAGCAAAGATCCAGCAGAAGTATCAGTATCAAGTGATGGTTTAGAGCTCTAACTGCAGACTATTTGTTTAACTCATCGTAGGGAAGGAAAAAAAAACAAAACCACACTATAACATAAACAGTTTCATGTTTGAAGAACTTACAGAACTCCAGATAGTACAGATAAATTGAGTTCTGCTGAAATTAGCTGTTTAGCTTCCAGAGTTTTGAAAGGTTACTATCAAAGAAGTTAACTTCCATTTTTCAACCTGCACATCAGCAGGAACTGTTGCAGTCTGAAGCATGTAAGTGACCTTACCTCATAAGATCTGAGACCTGAGGAGTTATGAGTGCAGTCAGCTTCCTTGTTGTTCTATACTGTTGCAAGGATGAACCAAGTACCAGTGCTCCTTTCACATAGGAGTCATTTGTGGCTAGAGTCACAAAAGACTGGTCTGGAAGAAATCAACGTGGTCAAGTTAGCACGATCCACTACTTTAGTCTGAGACAGATACATTAGAAACCTCGTACTGTTAGGTAATCTTGCTGTGAGACCTCCAAGATGTGCCCTTTAATTCTGTGTATAGGGCCTTCCTACGCGACTCAATGAAGCAGATTGCTTGCATAGCTATATTTGCTATTGGTAACTTGACACATGGCAAAATGCAGTAAAATGACCCACAAAGTCAAGACTGTTTTAAGAGAGCATCAGTTCAAATTTGCCCACAGGTTAAATAATTCATGCCAAACGTAGAGACAATCCAAAATTCTAAAGAGCTCTACTTGGGCAACTAATATGCTATTATGCAAAAAGCATTTGGAGTCTGTGGGCTTGCTTTTGGCCTGAAGTTAGTAGGGTTTTGTAGAGTTTCTCTAGGTTCAGCTCTCAACCCTGAAGCTAAAGCAGCAAAAAACTTGCAATTCATTTTCAAATGAAAGTAAGCATTGAATTATATCTTAGACAACAGTTTTAAGTTTTGCTAGCTCAGGATTTTGCAGATGAGTTGTTCTGCAGCCCATGACTGCAGCTCTGTCACAAGAATGCAAGATTTAAATGGGAAGTAACTAGTAATGCAAAAAGCAATTTAGAACTTGCAGGAACAATTTTCACTCTTTGAGCAAAAAGAGGTACTATAATCTTCTGCTCCAGCTGTACCTTAAATATAGCTTAAGACAGATTGTTTTGCCGTATAGTACTTATTGAAGTCATATTATACAAGCTTTGCATTCTTTCATGTTGTTTTAAACTGCCAGAGGGGGACTCACAAAAGCAAACAAGAAAATTATAAAAGTTCCTCAGTTCACTGTTAACTACTTTAACGTAGACCTCCTTTCAAAGGTATATCACTTTACAAAGCATGCTCTTTTCTACCAATCCGTTTTTCACTCTATCAATAATACAGTTTCTTCCTAAGAATTTCAAGGGTCAAATTTATTTTAGCAACTTCAATTTCTTTTCTTTACAGAAGGTGCTAACTAGGTTAGATCAGAGTGAGAATTCTGGGCACTTAAAGGCTTACTATCAAGCCTAGTAGCAAGATTAAAATACTGACTCCTTTCAGAAAAAATGTTGTTTGGCACAACTCCTAAGCTCACAAGACAGTCATCATCAATATCTTTTTAATTTAATACCCCCCTAACAGTTGACAACAGACAATTGCGTACAATAATTGCCTATAAGCGCTGTAAACCTGGTCTGCAAGATCTATAGACCAGCTACAAACCCTTCTATTTTGCTTAGCAGCAAAACCAACTAGTCCCAAGGGATTTAGATTATAGTGGTAAATCACAAAGATCAAAAAAGCTTCTATAATGCCAGGAATAAAGATATTTTGCTTCAATTCACTTTTAGCTGCCTGTTTGTACTAGTTCATATTCAGCAAATCTGCAGAACAACTTTACCTTTCTTTGAAAGGGCAAGTGTGTAACATTTTAAGCTGTATAAACGTCCTCCTAATAGGACAGAGTTTTTCATTAGGTAATTTGCATGTTAGTACTCAATACATGGAAGTCTGACACTATGCTCTCAGACAGCTCACTAAAAATCCAGTGTAGTCAAAGTGGGATTGTGCCCAATATTCATCTGAATGTTGGTTTTTTTTTTTTCCCCAAGCAGTGTAGCACTAATTCTTAAAGTGACCTTGCCACTGAAAGAGAGATCTTTTCTTCATTGACCTGTTAGCAGATATGCTTCTACTCTGTCTCATCTTGAAACTGAATATTCAAACACAAAGGTCTTTAGGGAAATAAAGTCAATTTAATGATGGAAAAAAGGCTAAGAAGCCCCCTACTGCATCCCAACTCTAGGAAGAAACTTTACAACTGCTTGACAGGAGGTGACTGTACCCAACCTGGAGACCATCTAAGTCAGCGTAACTTTCCAAAGTTCTGAATAAACTATGTTTTAGTCTATAGCTAAAGTTTCTATTATATTTATTCTAGATCATCCTGTTTGTGTTCTATATCATCTATATGTCATACCTAAGTGTTCTATTCTGTATAATTCATAAGTACATAAGTCCATGCTACAAAGTGGGCAAGAGCAGTTGGTGCTTACTATGGAAGTTATATCTGCAAAAGACTAATCCATTCTAGCTAAACATCAAGTATTTCAGCTGTGTGGGTCTCCCTTCACATGCTTTTCCCCTTCTCTGTAAACACTTTCTTCACAGAATCTTGTGTTTATACAGCAGCCATGGTTAGGCCTGAAACATAATGAACTCTTGGTGACAGTACATCCTCAAAACCCAGTCAAACCCCTGCTACTTCAGAGAACTCTTTGGCTGCCCAGTTCATAGGCTATAATATCTCTTTGCAAGAGTTTTTGTGCTAGCCCTTACACATCCAAAAGCATCCTGGAAGTCTGAGCTAGAAGCAATCTTTCATTTGATGGCATGCAGGAGGTTACTGTAGTGCTTGCCCCAGATAATTAAAAAAATTCCCCTGGAAGATTTTTCGTAGGCATAGCCCGAGTTCACAGGTGCTTTCCTTTTCTCCTAGTCTCTGAGTCAGACGCTAGTATATCCGATTTTTTTTTGAGTACAGGATTCCTAGAGAGACAGGAGCATGTTATCAAGACATGCATCGGAGGGCAGACTTCCAGCAGGCTTCCAGACCTGAAAATGAAACCGACTCTGCTGACAACTTCAGGTGAAAATCGGGGGGGGAAAAACCCCAACAACCAAAAAAAAAAACAAAAAAAAACCACCAAAACAAAACAAAAACAAAAAAAAAAAACCCACAAAAAAACACCAAGAAACAAAACACGGAATAAAGAAGTGACACATACGTGGACAGCCGCAAGGACCTACTCACTGCAAAGTATCAAAATCACAGAAATCACAAGCTCTCTCCGGCGTTTCAGGACAAGGCTGAGTTTTCCCCTGTGAGCCGCTGTAGCCTACAGTGGCCTCTCCGGCCCATCCTGCCTCCCCGCCATGCCGGCGACATCCCGCCCGTTAGGGAACGGAGCCTGGGTCAGAGCATCGAGCTAGGCGCGGAAATAGCCGACACCGTACGCGTCCGCGCGAACCGCACAGCGATGCCCAGCGGGAGGGCTCCGAACCCCCCGCCCCCACCAGCCGGAGCCAGCTCGCCGCCGGGACGGCTGCCTAAAAATAGGCGCGGTCGCGGCGATCCCGCGGCCGGGAGCGCGTGGCGGCTCCGCGAGCGCGGCCCGCGGCGCTTGCGAAGGGCGGCGCGAGGCGGGCGGGCGGGCGCACACTGACCTGCCATGGTGCCGAACCCAGGTCGGTGCAAGAGACGCGACGGCCGCGGTCGGGGCCGCGCTGAGGCCGCCCCTTATATAGGGGCGGGGCCAGCAGCGGCTCGTCTGTGGCAGCCGGAGGAGGCCCCGCCCCGAGGAATCCCCGCGGCGCCGCGGGCGGAGCCCCCGCCATGGCCTCCTGCGGCGGCGGCACGTCACCCCCCCTCCTTCTGGGGCCTACACCGCGCCCTCCGTCTCCGGGAGGCCTGAAAACCCCCCGCCCACCCACTCCTGTGTCTCTCGGGTAAAGCGGAGCTTGAAAATGCTTCAAAATGCTCCACTGCGCAAATAGAGAGTAGGACCGTGTCAGGGTGGCTTAGGCTCGGAGCGGCGGTGGTACACAGGAGGAGCGTTGCCCCTGTGGCCGCTAAGCCCTGCGGGAAGAAGGACTAAAACCACTGGGAATAGCCTGGCTCTGTCCTCCTGGCACTCTCCCTGCAGCTGTTAGTACAGGTGTATGACTCTTCTCCGAGGCTGAACGGTCCCAGCTCCCTCAGCCTTTCCCTGTAGGAAGAGATGGTTTATTGTCCCTTCATCATCCTTGTGGCCCTTTGTTGCCCTCTCTCCAGCGTGTTCATGTCTTTTATACTGGGGAGCCCAGAACTCAGCATAGCCCTGCAGGTGTGGCCTCAGCAGTGCTGAGCAGAGGGCAGGGATCCCCTCCCTCGATCTGCCTCATGCAACCTAGGATACCATTCACCTTTTCAGCAAGGACACATTTTTGGCTCATGTTTAATTTCGTGTCCCCCAGGATGCCCAGATCCTTTCCTGTGATCTGTTACCTTCCTCAAGACAAAGAAATATACCTGTTTTTTGATCACAATAAACTGAGGGAAGTCTGTTAAGGAAGGGGATTTCTTTCTGACTTGAAATGGCAAATGGGCCATGAACGGATTTAAAAAATAAAAAAAAAAAACCTCAAATGCAAATTCATGAACAAAGAACACGCCAACTCCTCATTTCCCCAGTATGGGAGATCATATTTGAGCTGAGACAATTTTTGTAGACCTTTTTTTGAAGTTACTTCTAAAAATACCAAAATCAAGGAAGTGTACCTTGACCAGCCACAAAATAACAACCCCAAACCAAAATATGCATTTAGAGCATACCGTTAATTTGTAATTCATGCATCATATGCATAAAAGCATGTAAATCAGAATTGTAGGCAATGCTGGTAATGTTGTACGTGTATAGAGATTACTAACATTTTTTTTGTATGCAACCCTTTTTTCAGGTATCCGTGGCTTTGACAAACTTCCCCTATGATGGTATTAGGCATGGTTTGTGTCTGTCTCAGATGAAAGTTTTGAGAAGTTTTTAGCCAGCACATTTCAGCTGTGTCTAGCTTGTTGCTTTGCCAAGTTTTTGAGAGAAAACAATAGAATAGCCACTGTTGGTGACTGCCCTCCCCCCTTCCCTTGCTTCCTTTGTGTTATGTTAGAGTGGAGCAAAAGAGCATAATTCCTTCTGGTTTCCACACTGAACAATCAGAAAAAAAATCCCTAGGATTGCCAGTGCTCAGCTTGATAGTGTGACAGAGAAGTGCAGCATCCACCCCTATGCTAACACTTGTTTGCACATGCACTTTTGCAATTTTTCTAATGTTCATGGTTGAACAGGCTGTAAATTCTATGGTTCCCTTGTGTGACTCGATTGCATGTACATCTGTGCCTTTGTACTGACTGTTTACACTTCTTTCTCCATAACCTGAAGGGAAAAGTCACAGGAAGAACCTGAGAGAAGCAGGTATCCCATTGGCTTCCAGTACAAATGGAAGAAAAGATCACGTGAAATGAGAATAGAAGGAAAAAAGCTCTATGAGAAAATAGAAGAATGCTCAGGAAAAGCTCTCGTGAGATGAGGGCTAGGATAGGAAAGCATCTACGCCTAGGATAGGCTGAGCAAAAAAACCAGCTAAGTCCTCAATTTCCATGGAAGGGAATAAATTTAAGAGTAAGTGAAAGATAAGTAAGATATGAGGATGGGAACTAACCAGGGAAACTGTTACTTGTCAGCACACAATAAGACTTGATAAAAATGTAGTGAGGAGGGAGAAGGAATAGATTTTGCTGGATTAAGAGACAGCATTCAGAAAGAATGGACAAAGTGCTGCATAGCAGCTCATTGGGTGAATACTGGCACACTGAACAACGTTCAAGTCCTATGGAAAATGATCTTGTCATCATGCAATTAAAAAACTCGATCACCGTGCATGTCACAGAAGTCCAATTACCCTTATACATTATAGAATGTCCTATTTTTTATGACTAATAGTGTTATTTTAATAGGAACTTGTTTATAATGTAATGAAAAAGGCATTTCAAAACACCAAGTACTAAGGAGTAGCTTTGGGATTTAAATAGCAGTAACAGAATCTGCTATCCCTGTAACAGGACTGTTTACTGTAAACTTCTAAAGTACCTGATTAGCTACTTAAATTTATTACAATTTTAATTTTGCAAATGTGCACAGTGAGTCCCACCATTAAGTTAATAAAACTTTGTAGAGAAGGTTTCAGAATTAAACATTATTTCTGTCTCTGCAAAATCCATGGGGAAAAATTTTTAAAAAGCAACCCAGAAGAGTCAATTCAATATATCCAGTCCAAGTTTAAAGTACTAGAATTCAGTTTTTACAACATCAAAATGGTTGGTTAGGAAAGATGCCTTAATAGTGTGAAGTGCATAGATAGGTGAAAAGAATGTAGCCCAATTCAAGACTGTATTGAGACATTTGATTTCATTTTTGTCTAGCCGTCTCTGTCTTGCCCTAAGGTTGTCACAAATGATGACAAAAACTGTTCTGGGTCATCCTCTCCTCTTTTTGAAGCCCTTCTAACTTTGACCTTACTGTGAAGTCAGACTGAACAGTTATTGAGTATTTAGCGTAGTCTGCAAAGAATTTTAAAATGTGCCACAAATTTTTCCCAGTGCTAGGATTTCAATGTAATGTAACTTACTCCAATAGGACTGAAAAGGCTTTCATGTTTCTATTTGAACAACCAAAATATTATGTTGTCACTCTAATTTATTTCAGCTTTTCACATTCTGCTTTCCTACTGGATATTCTTTTTGCCCAACCCAGAGCCAATTATAGTTCTGGTCTTGTTTTCTTAGGGAAAAAAAAAAAAAAAAAAAAAAAAAAAAAAAAAAAAAAAAAAACCACCACCTGTTAGATAAATGTGATAGTCTTCTAACAGGCTGTAATTTGCTTAGTTCATGTTATTTATGCATTTCAGTGAACAGATGTTTAGTGGATTGAGGAATTCTTATAATTTCTTCTAGCTAGCACAATAAAATAAACATTCCTATAAGCAAGGAAGTGAGTAGATCTCAGTTTCTCTTGTATTGTCTTTTGGGTTGATTCTCAGTGATCTGCAATGCAAGAAAACTACAGTAGAAGCTGTTCTCCTGGTTGCATGATTAACTTGGCATCTATTAAGAAGAAAATTGGTGCATTGGAGAAATAGTTACCTCTCTCACCAGTCTTTACAAGACTTTTAAAAAGTTCTAATGCTGAGACCTCCCACTGCTTTCCCATACTTAATGAAAAGGTTTAAGTATCACTGAGGAGGAACACAGAACCACGTACAACTGATTCATAAGCCTCCTTTCCTTTGGCAAATTGGCTACCCAAGGCAGATGTATGTGTGTTTTTCTCCTAACTTGCCCTCTACTTCATCTTTGCCTGCGCCTCTTTTTTAGTGATTCTTTTGGGATGGGAGGCCATAAGACCTACTGATCAGGACATGTGGCTGAGAACAGAAAGCATGGGTTTATTATCAGCTCCACTCGTCATTTGCCATGGTGATAAGTACAGGCTGGGCAGCTCTGTATTTCTCTTTTTTTTTGCTCTCTTTACTTGACTTGAAACAATAAAATACTCTCCTGCTCTATATTTGTACAGGGGAGTCGCAATCATGTGTCTAAGTCTAGCTGTGTTCTACCTCAGTAGGTAACAATAACTCATAATTTCTTACCTCCACAGACGAGAGTTTTAAACTCTCTCAAAATAGAAAAATTCGAGTATCTCACCTGAACATGCATGTTCTTCCTTACTACAGGAAGTGCTAAAACTTTTAATACTTAAAAAACTTAGAATTCCTGGAGATGCAAAGTTCTCAAGAAATTTTAGCAGGGATTTTAGAAGCAGCAGTGGCAATACTTCCACCAAGTTACTCTGACTTACAGCAATGCTTCTGTTCCATGCTAGATTTTTGCTGAATTTCAAGCTAGTACTTCCTCCAGGCTAGGCCAAGCAATTAATTTTAGGGTAAGTCACATGAAAAAAAAAAAAAAAAAAATTACAAATCAGGGTGATATACACTGGGAATGGCATTTATGGTTAATATTAAAGTGGATACAGTTACTCCCTTTTGAAAAACTTTAGTATCACCAAGGTGAGATGCTTTGACCTCTTCCCTAGATAAAGTATAATAGCATCAGGACTAGAATATAATAGAATGGAATAGTTCATTTGGAAAGGATCAACACTGATCATCTAGTTCAATTCCCTTACCACTTCAGGGCTGAAACATTGTTAAAGTATATTATTAAGGGCACAATCCAAGTGCCTCTTAACACCGACATACCTGAGGAATCAACCGTCTTTTAGGAAGCCAGTTCCAGTGTTTCACCACTCTCTTGGTAAAGAAATGGTTCCTAATAATGTCTAGTCTGAATCTCCCCTCAAAAAGCTTTGAGCCATTCTCAGGCATTCTGTCCCCAGCTCCCAGGGAGAAGAGCCCAGCACATTCCCCTCCACACCCCTTCCTCAGGAGCCTGCAGGGAGCAATGAGGTTGCTCCTTGGTCTCCTCTTTGACCTAGACAAAGCCAGAGTCTTTGTACAGGACTAGACCATTACTATAGAGATGATGCACTAACAGTAATGCTCATCAATTATAGTTGTAAAAAATCTACATAAGTATTAATTCCCCATCTCTGAGCATTTAACCATTACTGCATTCATTTTTTACTGAAGTGATCATAGGTCTCATTTAGGTTAAACGGGCAGAGAGTTTGCAGTTTCTGCTAACATGAAGCAACAGCAACATTGCTTGGGAGGTCATTTTAATTGACCTCAAAGAAATTGTTTCAGCATGACCTCATCAGTTTGGGCAACACTGGTCTTTCTTACACTAATTCCTCAGGACTCCATAGAACATCGTCAGTATAGATCTGTGGTGTAACAAGTTCCGCACCTGACCTCACTGACATCAGAGCTGAATGATGTGAACCTAGAGGTACAGATTCCTGGGTTCTTGACCTAAGTACGCCAGTGTGCTCAAGGGTTAGTTAGTAAGGTCTTCTTTAAGTAGAGTTTTATCTTAGGATGTGCGGGTTTGCATTAGAAAAAGGCCAATAGACTAGGATATAAGATGATGATCAGAAGTCCTTGTTGTCAAAACCATCATTGCACAATATGGTCTGTAGACATGAAATCCCATCTCTCTGCTAAATCCAATGTCAAAAGTGCTGAAGGACAGAGGTTTTGTCACAGTACTGAAAAATACTTAGGCTGGGCATAAAAAAATGTTTTGGTGAACTGTTAAAGGAGTGCTGAGTCAGTCTTATGAGTGCCTCAATCACACTGATGGTGTGCTGTAGTGCTGTAAATTTCATTGAAGATATAAAGAATTGTTTTTCTGTTGAAATTCTGGAGAAAAAAACTTCTTGCTCTGTCATGTTGGCTGTACTGGGTATGTTTGCTATCTCAGGTGTATCATTCCAAGAAAATGTCCACATGTTAAGAGGTTAATCCTTAATTTTACACTCTCTCATAGTTACAATAGCTGTCAAATATAGCTGCCTTGCAGTATATGCTGTATGAAATGGGCTTCTTAAAAATATTTTGGAACTATATTAGGAAGCTGGACATAAGTAGTTTGACAATGCCTTCTCTTATTAATTGATCCATGTGTATCAGGTGTGGTTCAGTGATGATTTTCCAGCAGCATAGTTCATAAAGGCCATAGCATTATTTATCCTGTGCAAACACTGAAACAACACTCATGCTTTTCTCACTGTACAGTCCGGTTATTTTTTCATTGTCTTTTATCAGGATTTTCATCAATGTTTCCCCACAGCTTCCAGATTGTTCACAATGCAGATGCAGCAGTTCTGTTCACTGGGCTGGGCAATAGCAATCACATTACCCATGCCCTGCATTCTTTACATTAGTTGCTCGTAGGAAGATACATTTAATAGTACTAACTGGGGATGGAAGGACACTTGGTTGGCTGTTCTGTGCCTGTGACTGACACAGTAAGAAGTCTTAAGCTCTGTTTACTTTTTTCTGACACTTTTGCTAGTGACTGTTTATACTTTGATACAGCTATTGCCTAGGAAGATCAGTTTGGTATAGCAGTTTACACTGATATAATTCTTTTGAGTGACACTTAAGATATGAAGCAGGTGGATTTGAGTGCATTTTGAACCTTAGAGTTTTTCAGTACTGTTTTTGTGGCTGAATTTATATCTTCCATGATTATTTAATTGTTTTAGAAGCCCTGCAATGCTTTTGACTATAACATCTTGGGTATGAAGTGAACTTCAGTGGTTAACTTTAACATTTTGTTAGCACTAAATCAAGGCTATAGAGCTTTCTCATTCTGTATTCCCCAATATCTTCTGGAAAAGCCCTGCTTAAAGTGAAATTTTTAGTGTTTTGGGAAAAGTTTAAGGCATATTTTTTGTTATTTAAGGGATACCATATATTCTTCTAATAACCATTATCAAGGGATGTTCTGAATATTTTTAGATCCCATAGGGATGACTGCTACAAAGTTTCTGGATGTTATTCCTGTATTTGCTATTGTAAAAAGATTAAAAAGTTTGTAGTAGAAATCCTCAGCCAGTATTTTTCTTTTAAATGGTTTTTTTTTTTTTAGTTTTTTTAAAAAAGCTATAGTACAGAATTATTTGTGGCATGATTCTTGCTTAAAAAATGCTACAAACATCCCACTTTGTACATAAGTTGAAAATTGTTTTATTTAAAGGTTCAATGGGTATAATGGTCCAGCTGAGAGACCATCGCATTTAGCTTGTAGTTATTAAGCACTTAACATCGATAAAGGTCATGTTCAAGAAGCTCATTTGTATAATGCACAGAATAATTTATGTCCATATATGTTGAGAAAATGTGTTTAATTGAGGAAAAAGGTACAGCAAAGAATAAACCTCTCTTTATGTAGCCAGTAACAATTACGAATAACATAGTAGAAAATGTTTTCGTTCCATTATCTTCTTCATCCCTGGCACATTTAATATCTAGAAGTTCCCTTAAAATAATGCATTTCTTCTTTCTAGCATCTTAGGTATATGTGGAGCCACTGATAATCTTCAAATATTATATGGAAACTTGTAATGACACCCTCCTGTGATTACTTGTATTAGAGATGACAGAGTTTTGTTCTGAAGCAATAGAAATTAAGGGAAAAGCACTGCATTTTCCTAAAAATTACTATTTATGCACTGGTTTTCTGTTTTGTATTGCTTCTTAACTGCACTTGGAGCATTAAGACCGATCAAAGCTATGCGTTAGTCCAGAGGAGAAGTGAAAGGAGAACAAAAGAGCAAGAAATGAGGCAGCAGCAGAAGTAGCAATCTGGGACATCTGTGATAGGTGAAAGGATTGGGAGATGTCAGATAAACAGTAAGAGTGCTCTTATGCCCTGCAGAGTCATGCTGGAGAATGTGGCCATTAAACTATGAAGATGATAAACAGAGATGGACAGGACCATAAACTATATATTGAAGTAGGGGTCTTCCACTTTTTAATCTAGCTTTTTATGAGCTGCTTATATTAAACAACTCTCATAGGGAAATCTCTATAATTCTTGTTTTGTTGCTCATCACATCCTTCAAAGACCTGTGTCCAAGTGTGTCTTCACAGCTATTCATGGCTGGTACAAAGAGAGTTTTAGTGCCGGTTGCAGCATATGGGGGAGCGAGCTGTGGAATTCCCCTTACTACAATATGATGTCTGTGGCATTGAAAAGTGACCGTGGACAATACAGCAGGACATAAGAAACACAAATCACAGGTAGAGGTCTTTACTAGATCAGCTGACTTAGTAGAAGAAAGTAGACAAGCTTTTGGACACAAGAGATTATTTAGTCGCAAATAAAACCATGGACTCAGTAGTAGCCTTACTCATTTTAGGGCATATCACAAAAAGCCTCCTCCTTAACTTCTCTGTTAATAAGGCAGACCACCTGTTTCTCCTCCCTAACACTGCCTCCAGAGTCATCCCCTTACTAACTCCTTCTTTACTGCAAAGCTGTCCGCTCTCTTTTCTTTCAGAGATGATCTAGAGATGTCTGGATGTGTTTCAAAAAGACTGGATGTGGCACTCGGTGCCATGATTTGGTTGAGGTGTCAGGGAACAGGTTGGACTTGATGATCTTGAAGGTCTCTTCCAACCTTGTGGTTCTGTGATTCTGTGATCTAGCTGATATATACCTAGCTAAACTCTGAGCAATTGCCTTCCTGTTGTATATAGGTCAGCTAATTTTATTTAGGTCTGCCACATCATTTTTGAACCCAGTGAAGAAGACCTCTGACCTTTTTTTTTTTTTTTTTTTTTTTTTTTTTTGGATCTACTGGTTTGATGCAGCATAATACCTCTTGTTCCAGTCCTGTAAGTGTTCCAGGCCAAGTTGGATGGGGCCCTAAGCAACCTGTTCTAGTGATTGACATCCCTGCCCATGGTGGAAGTGAGGTAGGGGTTGGAACCAGATGATCTTTCAGATTCCTTCTACCCAAGCCATTCTATGCTTACCTGCAAATCTAACAATTAATTTTTGAGGGATGAGAACATGAATGAAGAAAAACTTGAATGCATACTGGATCCACCATACTGAAAAGAGCAATGACATGAGTTTTACTGATTTAAGAGCCATTATATTTTATGTGTGTCTTCAAAGCCTTACAATTCCTTACCATATAAGGAAGCAGGCCAGAAATGCTGATCTTCATTGTCCTTAATATAGGAATGTCTTACTCTGCACATTGTGAAGACAGAAACATTTCCAGGGCCATGTAGCTTTTTCAACAGATCTTGGTATCACTTTCTGGTCTAAGTGCATTGCTCACCTTTTGTCTCCTTATGCATAGTCATTGGTGCTTAGACCTTTGGCTGTATGCTGGTGAGCTTAGTGGGACTGAAGCTTGTATTTTTTGCCTTCCATCATGCAGTCTTCTGAAGTGTTCTGGTACATAAAGAGGAGTAATTAGTGCAATTTCTACAGTTTTGTTTCTCTCCTTTGCAGCAACAAGGTTATTGACCATCCCAGGTTTTCTAAAGCTAAGTATTGTTTATTCAGTCACCCTGTTTATAGGAGTAAACCTCCTGTAAAACAACAAACCTTTATCCCATTTGACCAGGCAGACTCTCAGTATTTTTACAGATCATTTGTCACCAACTCCTGGCAGCAGCTAGGTGACCCTAATTCAGTTCGCATTATGAATAAACCTGGACAAGTAAACACACACTCTTATGTGAGAGCCCCCACTGAGGTTGTTTCCAGCCCTTCTCTGTTGCCAGACCTTTTGTATCAGATCAAACCAGTAAAGTGGGCATAAGGCATAAGTCATATAGATTTCCAATGTTGTTTTTCTTCTATTTGCTTTTCTCAACTTTCTGTTGGGACTCCACCAACAAAGGACTTTGAAAGTTCATTTCACTCAACTGAGTCTGCTAAGAATACATTCAGTGACAAACACTTATGATAAATGTATCCTTTATATTATCAAACCAGAAATGTTGCCTTACTTTGAGGCCTCTCAGAATCTGTTATATTGCTGTGTTGCAGTCTTTGAATGAGTCAGGATGTTAGGACATTTCACCAGGAAAATTTTTATTATTGGTTTAAAAGTGGCCCCAGTTTTAATCACAGGGAGATATACATCTCGCTCTACCTTTTGCCCTTACAGGTCAGGCTGAAACTCTCTATTTAAATTTCTCAATGTTCCTTTTCAGAAAAGGCAGAGAACAAAACTAGCAGATAATAGTTGCTGTAGGCTGTCACCTAGCTCCCTGACTTCTTTTATTATGGAATGGAAGAGAGTAGCCAGACCAAATAACGATGGAGCTCAGCTGAACTACATGGGCAGAGACTCAGTTGCTGGTGGAGTAAAAACCATTCTCTCTGCATCTATATAGTGAGGGAGAATGCAGGAAAAGCCATAAAGGAGAGGACTGTAAAGGAAAGGAAAGCTTGAAAGAAAAAAGGAAAAGGGTGTAGCATAAATGAGAATAAGTGAAATTGAAAGACACAAAGGGCTGAAAAGAATTTCAGCTCTGAAGAGTTTTTAGAATTGGAAGAAACCTGCAAAAATAAAAACAATGTTTCTTCTGGCAAGGAGATGACAATGATCTAGTGAAGTGGGGAGAGAAAATAAGGGACTTTGGCTGAAAATCAGGGACAGTAAGTGAGATGAATTTTTAAAAGGCTTCAGTGCTGAGACTAAGAGAATAAGAAAGCTACAAATTATTTGGGAGAGAAGTCTGAACACATGTTAGAGCGCTTTCTTAAGAATGGATATTTGGCAGTATTTCTTGAAACCTGCCCGAAGACTTGTGGAAAATAAAAGCATTAGCCGAGCCTCCTTATAGCAAGACCTTGCTAGGAACCCATTGGACTGCGATATGTAAGAGGGAGTTACGGTCAGCAGTTTCACTTGGACTGGCATGCAGCCACTAATGCTGCGCAAGACTTCATATCCCACTTTTCTTCAATTTGATTTTTCTGCTCCACCTTTCCTTAACAGAGCTATTTCTCATTTTCCAACGAAGGAATGGAATTAGCTGAAACAATTCTTGGTGAGTCTATATGCAGCACATCTTACATTGCACTTGCTTTTAGGATGATGCTAAAAACCCTCCGTACCTACATAACATTACCCTTCTTGTGCTAATGGCTGAAATAACAAGAAACAAGTATGCCTCTTATCTGTCTCTAAATAAATTTTTAAACATCTGAAAATTCTTCTTAGATTTTCCTAAGTGTTCATTTGCTCAGCCAAGCTATGGGTCAGAAAACTGACATGCACAGACACAGTCACTTTTAAAATCGCACTTTTACTGAGGACTGAATCTTTCCTTTTTCATTTTGATAAAGAGGCTATCCAGTATCAATAACAGTGCTACCTCTAGAACTGTAAGACTTCAGGAAAAAAGTGCTTTCAAGCCACCCTGTAGTTACACAAGTGGTATAAAATGTATCGCATGCAGAGGGGTAACTTCTGTCCATCTGTGTGGAGGCAAAGGAGGCGATCCAATTCTAGACAGCATATTTGACCACTCCAGACCTTCCCCAGCCATTGCTCCTTGTAAGAATTGAATTGTGTGCTTTGAGAAATTTAGAACTTTACTCTTTTCTTCAACTTCATTCCTTGTGTATTGGATTTGGTGTGCAATGTTGACAGATTCCATTAGCTGGGTTCAGATGACATCGGTTGTCAAAGCTTCATGCTTGTGTTGAAGCCCATGCAAGATTTTGATGCTGGACTAAAAAGCAGACTGTAGAACATGAAGATGATGTCACAAGCTGCTACCAGAATCTATCCCCATAAATCTCATTTCAATGAACAAAGATGCAACTATGTTTAAGAGTGGATGGAGAAAGCACTGTTAATGAAGATGAATTATCTTTTAACCCTTCTTGTTATATTGCTGTGTGATGTTTTTGTCAGAAAAAGATTCTCCTTTTGCCTTGAAAAGCATTCTTGCTTTTCTTTTAAGTACTGACCACTGTCATGTGCTTATTGTGCAAGATTAGGTTAAATTGTTTGATACAATTTAAGGATGTCGGATTCAGTTAAAATGTTGCACAGAAGAGTAGCTGTGCTTAAACCATATGCTGTTCTGTATTTTCAGTTCTTGGCTTTCTGTGCATACTATTAAGATTTGGGGGAAAAATGTAACTCAATTCACAGAAATGCATTTCTCAAACTTCTCTTCATGGTTTATCCAATTAAGTTGCATATGCTGTATTCAGGCTGACAGGTAGAAGGCAGAAGAGGCTGCCTTAATCCTCAAGAAATTTTGTATGATACAGGGGAAAAAAAAAAAAAAAAAAAAAAAAAAAGGGAGTCAGGTCTCAATTTACCTCACCATGCCCAGGAACTTGCTCTCCTCCTTGGTTTGTGGCTGTAGAGGACCATACCTAAGCATGTTTTGTCTCAAACATTCTGAGCAGTGCTACAGGAAAGGTGCTCAGAGAAGAGGGTCCTACAGAGGTGGGGCAGCGTGTTCTGAGCCAACTTCCTGCTCCACCTTGAGACTCGTGGGCAGTCCCATCCCCCCCCCCCCCCCCCCCCCCCACTCCCGACTCACTCCCTCGAGGGCTCAAAGGGCTGGCTGCGCATGTGAGAATTGCATGAAAAATCTAGTTTGCTTAAGAGGCGTGCACCATGTTAACTATAAGAGGAAGCGGATCGGGCCCACTTGCTCCTCTTGTCTCTTTTTCCCCCCTTCTCTTTTTCTTTCTCTTCCTTTGTCTTCCAATCTCAGCTTCGGACTATTCACACAGCAGGAGCACCGTAGGATCTAAGGACTGGTGAAATTCTTTGTTTAGTTCCCATGCTTTGCCTGAGTGAAGTACAGCTATCATATTCTATGCTGTACTGAACTCGTTGTTCAAGTGGGGAGCTTGTGGAAGCGTGTTGTGTTTTGTGAGATAGCACCTTTGCTTAATGGTGTCTTGTGGCTTCCTAGTCAGCACCTTTGGGTAGTAATGGTGTGTCTTTTGAGCCAGCATCTTTGTGGAGTTTGTTGTGGGAGTTGAGAACTTATTGAAGTGAACTTTATAAATTCAAGGGTTTTTTTAGCTACACCTTTTGAGTCTAAGCAGTGAGCTGGTTGGCAGAGTTACGGTGACTTAAAAGGAGACTGTAGAACATGAAGATGATGTCACAAGCTGCTACCAGAAACATTTCACAGCTGAAATAACTTGTGCAATAGCAATTTGAAGTCTAATGTATGGGGAGTTGTATTACATTTTGCATTGGTTTTTTTTTTTACGCTGGGCAAATGGGTTAGGATAACCAAGATCTGACATTAAGCTTTGGGATGTAAAAAGGGAAGAGGATTTTGCTAACTTCTTGCAAATTTCTGCGGATACCTTTGCAACTTTTAAACTACTTTCTCTCTGCCTCGTTTCTAGTTATTAACATGCAAGAACTCTGGCACTTATGAAGACACTGAAAGTAGGTGCTTCCTCTCTTTTCTTCCCCTCCCATTAGATCAACTCAAAGCTAAATAAGTACAATATTCCTTGCCAAGATTCATAATACCTAGCATAATTACTGAAAATCTTACCCAGCAGTGCTTTTTCCACCATCAGTAGAATTATTCCAAGGAGGAAATGATTTTACTTCTCTGTGATTAATTTCCCAACAGCACAGAGCTGTTTAGGCCACAGAACTGTTATCTGCAATCAATAACAAAATTCCTTACCGGTTACAGTTTAGTTCTGGTAATTTGTAATTATGGGATTAGTGATGACCTTCAGGTTGTTACCTTTTACATTAGTCTTAGGAGGAAAGAAACATTTAGGATTGAATTTTACTGCATTTAAATTAGACACTTCTATTGCCATTTTTCTTCCCTTTCTATTTTTTTGCCCTCTTCCCCCATTTTTTCCATTCACATGCACTTTTTGGTTATGTGAGTTCCTTGATCAGACCTATCAGACCTCGTGAATTAAGCCTAATGGTTGCCAGTTTTGGAGAAGGATTAGCCTAATTTTCATCCAATGGCATTTTTTCAGTGTGTTTAAATTCAAAACAATATGCTGATATGTTTACATTTCTGGTAAATATACCCTGGATCTATTTCTGGGCATGATGTATAGGCAGTAGAAGGGTAGCTGATCTACTCTGTTTTTTTTCCTAGTGTGCATGTGAGTGTCTGTCAACTCTATATGGATTTTCAGTATGCAAGAAACATTTGGAGTATTATAGGGAACGGGAATGTGTGTGTGTGTGACAGAGGGAGTTCTGGTTCAAGATGATTATTTCTGCATTCAGAGCAGTCAGAGGTGGACTTTAGTTCTGAATTCATTCCTAAGTTATGTGCATCCTTACCAGAGGAAAAATTAATGAGTGTCATTTTACACCTTAATTCAATCTATATTTGATTCAGCCTTTAACTTGCAGGTGAAAAATTCTGAGTTCTTATTGACGATATAGATTTCTTATTGATGCACTTCAGTTACATTTCTCTTCTAAGAACTGAAGAAGCAAGGAGTCAGACTTTTCTTCTTTCTGTGTTCACGGATGGAACAAGTTACTCCAGTATAAATACTTCCTTTCCTGCAGACCTCACTAAAGAGGACATACTAAATTCCTGTTACAAACAAGCTAACATTTTGCAAACCTAATGTAGATGCGTGTACTGACTTTTCTACCATAGTTGACAAGCGTGCATTTGTCTTTTAACTCACCTTGCAACAACAAAATCCTATGCATATGTGGGCTGTGTTTTCATCTTGCATATGCTGAAAGGATGAGAGCAGAGAGAGGAGCTGCTTCCAAGTAGGCCCAAGATGCATTCAGCAACATATATGTGTATACATATATAAAAAGAGTCTTTGTTTAGACTGATGAATCTTTCTAAGTATTTTAGTATCCAAATTGTTAACTTATTGAGTAATTTCTTTCCCTTATGTTGGGTGCTGCTGTCATGAATTGCTTATATCCTCCTCTGACTACTGCTGGAATTAGCCACTCTAAGCACTACATAGAAGTTGAATCTCTGGCATAATTAAGTTTTCTTCCTCTTATTTTGAGGAAGAAAAGTAAGAAGGTGGTACATTTTGTATGTTCTGTTGAATTTTGATTTGAAAATGCTGTATTTTTCTGACATGAGGTGCATTTAAGAATTAAATTATGTGATTGCACAAGGTTTGGGGAGTATAACAGTCTGCTATTTTATATAATAAAATCACCTTTATTTCATCTACTCATCCTGAAGTGCTTTAATTTCAGACATTTTTGTCAAGGCTTCTGATTACACTGTGTTGTTCCAACAGCTTCTGAAGAGGATTCTGAAGACTGATGCTGGTAGAACTTTCATACAGTAAGAAACAAATGGAATTGCTGCAGAAATGCTGAACTGGGAAGAACATCAACATGCATTTGTTTTATTCCTCTCCTTAGTAAAAAGCACATTGAATACTACTGTACTTCTTGAAGCATTGTTGAATTCAAAATCAACTGCTGCACAGTGGAGCTCAGTAGACTTGAGAACTACTCAGCATGTGTGAGGATTAGATACATAGAAAGCAACTCCCCTTTTCAAAATATGAGGATGTTGTGCTTTGTTTTGGAAGACATCGGAGTCCGAATATTTAAGGAAGCTCTGTCTCCCTTTGTGTTTCCTTCTTACTGTAGTCAAACTTCTGGTTTTGTCTTACCGAGTTTTGCTTCTGTACTGGCACTAAGTGGTTACAGGGGGTTTCAGGGGGAGGGTGGGGATGCCCGTGTACTTAAATAGGTTTCGTTTGGGTGTTCTTAAATGCCTCTTTTGCTGCATTATATAACTGATTGCTTCCACTGTTAATGAATGAACAGGAGGATAAGCAAGATGCTGTAGAGACTGTTTGGGTTTATGCTTATTTGAAGATTATTATTTAACTCAAAAAGCAATAAGAACTTGCAGTTGTCTTTTAATAATTGGTGATGGCTTTTTTATGTACCAGTTTGGGAATCTGAGATTATATTTGATATCATGTGGCTGTTCCATTATGGAATATTACAAGTGTCAACTCTTGCATTTCAGCATTCCTAGCAGATATGCAACTTGATAAAGACCTAAGGTTGTTTAGTTTTATCAGACTTTTTTTAGATCCCACCTTCACTGTTCAAAGCACTGGTTATCAATGTGTTTTCCATGTTATAATTTCTTTATAACTACAGACAAGAGAAGTATGCATCTCTACTGGTATTGTCCATTTCATTTAAACATGGATATCTACCAGAAACGTTGTTTCACAAAATTTTACAGTCCTAGTTTTCCCTGCACAAATCCAACCTTCATTTACTAAGTGTGACTTTGAACACAGTAACTTTAAAATCTCTGGTTCAAAATTAGCTCAATTAAAGTGTTGTTTCTATTGATAAAGGACACAATCACTTTGCTGCCTTGTAGAATAACAATAATATTATTTGGCACACATTCCCCAAGATCAAGTCCAAAGTACTGAGGTAAAGGGACTCCTTTGATCTGTTTCACCACGATTAAAACAAATGAAAAGGCTGTCCCTGTTACAGCAAAAGCTCTGATATGCCTACAAACACAAAGGGGGGGGGGCAATTCCTGCAATTATTTTAATTTGTTTTAAACGCATATAAATTCCCACACTGTAGATTTTCCGCATAAAATGCTGCACTTGGTGCAAATGAAAATCTTAAAATCTCTACAGATACAACTATACAGTCTCCAGAATCAAATTACCACAATGCAGGGGAAAAACCACACAACTCCTCTGTACCTCAAATCTAGGGAATCAACTTAGAATATGCTCTATTACAGCTCTGACAGCCCACAAGCAACTGCTCAAGTTAAAACCCTTCTAAAAGGGTTGCTTAACCCCTTCAACTCAGGTGCAACCTTAATGTACAGCTTAACAACGCAGGTCAAAGTATTCAGAAACAAAGTATTTCAGAACCATTTCTGCCCAGTTTCAAACTGAAACCAACAAAATTCTTTGCTGTTCAGAATTTCAGGA
This sequence comes from Anomalospiza imberbis, assembly GCF_031753505.1. Lineage (NCBI taxonomy): Eukaryota > Metazoa > Chordata > Aves > Passeriformes > Viduidae > Anomalospiza > Anomalospiza imberbis. The sequence continues at coordinate 39,719 of NC_089690.1, read as the reverse complement.
GGCACCAGCCCACTCAGAGCCACAGGCCCCTGGACACAAATGCCAACCCTCTTCTCTGTGAAACAAAACTCACCACCCCAGATTCCTGATGTCAGTTTGCAGGAGGCACTTGCGTCTGCCAGGGCAGCCCAAGTTGGAGGTGGTGGCAGGTTGGGTGTGGGAGACATTCTGTGCTGTTCACAATTTCAGGAGGCACCTGGCCTCAGGGTCACTGGTCCCTGAACATGAACGCTGGCTTGTTTCCTTGTGAAACAAAACTCACCACCCTGGGTTCCTGATGTCAGTTTGTAGGAGGCACTTGGCACTGCAAGGGTAGCCTGAGCTGGAGGCAGTACCAGGTTGGGTCTGGGAGACATCCTGTGCCATTTGGAATTTTAGGAGGCAGCAGCTCACTCAGGGCCACAGGTCCCTGGACATGAATGCCAGTACTTTTCCCTGTGAAACAAAACTTGCCACACCTGTGTGTTGATGTCAATTTAGAGGAGGTGTTTGACACTTCAAGGGCAGCCTGAGTTCTTGGTGTGGGCAGCTTTGCTCTGGAAAATATCCTGTACTGTTTGGACTTGGAGGAGGCAGAAGGCCACTAGGGGCCACAGGTCCCCAGACACGTATGCTGCCCCTTTTCCCTGTGAAACCAAACTCACCCTCCCTGTGCATTGTCTGTTAGCAGCAGGCGTGTGGAACTCCAAGGGCATCAAGAGTTCTTGGTATCAGCAGCTGCGGTCTCTCAGGAATCGTTCGTTTTCGGCAATTTTGGAGGCAGAATCCCAGTTTTGGCCACAGGCACAGAGAGAGGATATACGGTTAATTTCCTTGGAAAGTAAAGTCAAGCACCCTATTGTTTACAGGGTAGACTTAGGGCTTTGTAGGGGAGGCAGCTCCCCACAGGACTTTTCTTCACCTCATCCCCCACTCCACGGTGTAGCAGTTCCCCGTGTGACCAGCTGCTGTTACAGGGTTACCCGGTGTCATGGTTTGGAATGGGAGGAAATTCAGGGAAGTGATGCAAAGCTTTCTGTGTAACTGACAGCTTGTAAAGGTGCGGGTGTTGGAGTAGTGGTTGCTGCTGCCTGAAATCTGTCCCCCACAAGCCTCTCCTGTGGAAAAGCAAGTTGAGATAACCTTCAGGCAACGCAGTCAGACCCTCACTCAACACTCACCGCAGCTGGCTCAGCGATAAAGGCAAGAAAGGCTATTTTTGCAAGGTTTTATTCCAGCGGAGGATGTTACATGTGGCTGAAGCGAGGTAAAAAAAAAAAAAAAAAAAAAAAAAAGACTGACCACGTGGAGGAGACAGCAAAAGAAGGGGAAGGGGTGGGGGGCAGACCTCAGGGCTGGGCAGAGGGGTTTGGTCTCCAGGGAAAGGGGGGTGGCCACCAGGGATACCAATCCGGTGAGGGGACAGGGAAAGGAGAAACCAGGGGAAGCTACATACGGGAAGTTGCGGCACAGAAACCCAAATGGGAAAACTGTTTTTCTCCCCAGGAGGACTAACTCTATGGTGAGTAGTTTCTGCCGTTACCAGGGCCGAGGACTTGGGAATTGACTGAGGTGGGAAGAGTTCATGGGATGCTATAAGCTTGCTGAACCACTGCGAAGCTGGACACGCCTCAGTGAAACACACGTTAAAGACGAAAAAACCCGAGAACTCTTTCGGTCGGTGAGGAGGTGGCGGGCCCCGGCCCCCCATCTCGGGCCGGTCCAGGCGGTTCTGCTGCGGGCCGGGCCCCTTCCCCCCTCCCCGGGCCGTCCGCCGGCTCCCCCATCGGCTCCGGTCTGGCCGGGCCCCAGCAGCTGCCGGGCGGGAAGGCGGGGGAGGCTGCGGAGCCCTGGCCGGAGCAGCGCTGGCCGCGGCTGTGAAGATCTTGGCGTCAGGGCCCCTCCCCCTCAGCGTGGCTGAGATCAGAGACCCCTGCGGCTCGTGCCCGAAACCAAAAACCTACCACGAAGCCCATCCAGACGCAGCCCAGTCGCAGATCCTCGCCGCGAGTTACCGGCGGGTCAGGGCGTAATGTTAACCTTTTCAATACTTCAGTCCTCCCTCGAGTAAGAGAAAAAACCAAAATGCAAGCATGTGAAAGAACAACATAAAGGCATCGAAGTCAGTAAAGAAGAAGTTAAGTCCCAAATGGGAGGGAGGAGGAGATGCCTTGTTTTTAGTGCTAAAATCCTCTTATGAGTTATAAAAAAAAAAGACTCTTTTTCCTTATAACACATGAAACTATTAAAGAGATGAAAGTGTTCAAATTGATATCAAGCAAAAGCCTCCATACTAAAATAAACAAATGTTAAAATAACTGTAATCCCATAAGAAGTTTAAACAGGAAAAGAAGGAAAAGTAGTCCTGTGCTTCTCCAAAAAGAAAAAGATTTCTGTTACCAGAGATAAAAAGTAATTTTAGAGATAGATAAAAACTTTTGCCTTTAAACAGCTCATGTTTAAAACAATTTCCCATAAGTCAGCATAGCTCATCAACAAGTTGAGGGAAAGCTTGTAAAAATGAAAAAAACTTTATGATAGCAGAATTCTCCAGACAACTGTTATTCATAACGAAATTAAGCACCACAAGAAAACTGTTTTTTTCCTCTTGTAAAGAAATCGCCATCACCTTAACAACACAGCCTTCTCTCCCCAAGTAAACTGAAAAAAACCCCAATTTTAAAAGTAATAAACTGACTACAAATCTTACCTTTAGTTTCTTTACATTATGAGTGGGAAAGAAAAAGTTGTGGAGGAAGAGAAGTCTTCTGAAAGGTTTGTTTTAATTATTGCTATCTTTTTTTCCCTTCTAGTTACTGGTAGTAAAATTTTCTTTATACCCTTTTAAAGTTTTAAATCTACTTTACTTTTCTCCTATCTCCCAGCAAGAAGTGAGTGTTTTAGTAATTAACCAACACCAAATCCGCCACAGCCGGGCACACCCGCACAGGGACTTGTTACTCCAGAGGCATTAACGAGGCTATCCCTACTGTCCTAGGAACCATCCATCAGGGCCTGGGGAGCAGCCAGACGAGTCTGTTCACAGAGCATCGCTTCGAGAAAATGCCGAGGCAAAAGCCCCCTTACCGAGGGGCAGCACCTGAGCTGGCAGGGCAGCGTGTGGGGTCCAGGGGAGAGCTTTCAACTTTCCGCTTTTATCGTGCCAATCCCTCCCTAGAGTCCTCAGTCCTTCCGCAGCACCTCTAGAAAACAGAGGAGTTATTAGGAGAAAAGGGGTTTAAATTGGGGGAAAAAGTCTCCTTTTCCATTATTTTTTTGTGTTCAAATTGTGAAGGCATCCCCTTTCCTTGCAATTTTAATGGACTCAATTGAAAGAATTCCTGCCTCTTTCATGCTGTTAGGGGTGTTAATTGACAGGCAATTCTCATTTTTCATTCTTTTTCAGTTAAAATAGAAGGGGAAAACCTTGGCAATGGTTATTTATGGGTTTGAATTAAGGGTCGCTGCCCCTTTTTGTTGTCCTAAGGCTTAAATTGAGGGGGGGTGCCAGCTGTCCCTACTTTGTTTCATCACCAGAGAGATTTAAAGTGAGGAACACCCCTCTTTTCCCAGTATTTTATGGGATTAAATTAAAGGACAGAAGCCATTTATTTGCCATTATATCAGTTTTAGTGGAGGTAACTGCCCAATTTCCTCATTTTAAGGGGTTCACCTGATGGAAGCTCTGTCTTTTTCACCATTTTAAGGGTTTAAAATTACATTTCAGGGCACTTCTATCTGTGCCCTGGGACTAAATATCTCAGACAAGGGCAAGCCAGGCCTGTATTTAACCCTAATGCTGCCCAGGAGTCTATTATTTTTCTTATGTTTATTTATAATCTAGATAGTTCTAATTAGAGGTCCCAAGAAGACTTGGGCCTAAGATTCATATCATTTGTATTGTTCTCCACCCTACTTAGTTACATGCGGAATACTTCTTAGTAGTCACTAAGGAATAATTATATAAGTTGACAAAAAGTCACTCAACTTACCAAGGTATGCTGCCTAAACACAAAGTTTTATTTCTTACCGGTTTTCTGCCCTTTTGCTCAAAGAAGCTGCAGCAAAAAAAAAAAAAAAAAAAAAAAAAAAAAAAAAAAAAAAAAGTGTTGCTATTTCCCTGAATATCAAGCCCTTTACTCCCCTTGAATTCAAGTCAGAGGAGCCAAACAGCTGCAGCTCCTCTGAGGGCTTTTATACCTTGTGGGATTTGCCACCTCCCTTTCCTTGGACATCATGGGAACGAGAGGCAGGCCCAATCAGGGGTATATTAACCCCAGGTTTTGCAAAGGGGCTTCATTCCCTCTTTGGGATCCACTGGGGTAAGTGGTCTCCTCTCAATGCAGTGAAGAGGGTCTTTCAGCTTATCTCAGCTTGTTTTCAGCAGGTGCTTTTGGGCATCTGAAGCAACAGGGGCTTTGAACATATTGTGAAGAATACAGAATTGAACACAGGGAGTATTTAAATTCATGATTTTGGGTTGTGTGTTCAGGGGTGATTAGGTGCTTTTGTACTTTCTGGGTTTGTTCCTTTTATTTTTTTCCTAAAAGGAGTACAGTTTCCTGAAATTCCAGGATGTGTCAAGTGCAACACTTCAGATTTTTTCAGTAGATTCATTGTATCACAAGAGGGATTTGCTCTGTGTTGAAGATGATGTTTGAGATTGAGGCTTCAGATGAGTAAAGTTGAGGATTGTGATTAGGAGAGGGAGGGTGAGTAGGTGTCCAGTTAGGAGTCATTGGGGGGGGGGGGGGGGGGGAGATGTTGTTGAAGGCAGCAGGGTGAGAAATGAAATGGTGTCTATTTGAGGGTCCCCCAAGGTTTTTCACAAGCATAGCAGAGGCATTCATGTGTCTTACAGCACCCCAGCTCATCTACTGCACTTACAGAAATGCTGTGTAACTTTGGCTCTCTCTAACCCAGGTGCTAGTCATAACAGCTATAGCCTTGGACTCGGGGTGAAGCTGGAGCCTTGAGGACCTAGGCACACTTAGGAGAGGTCAAGTAGCTGACTTGCTGGGATTTGGCCTGCATAACACTACAGTCATGCATTGATTTCACTGTTCTTTATTGCAGCTAAATAAGAAGATAACCGGCAATCACGGGGCCTTCGGAGGCCAACTCATTTCAGGTCCAATGTGGATTCATGACACCAGTCATCCAAAAGCTAAGTTGGGGGCCACGGCCTGGAGATGGGATGATCGTTGGGTAGTGGACTGGAAATTCCTGGGACAGATTTAAAAATTAGCAGAGGGTAAAGGGATGTCCTCTGAGGGGCTTTTAGGACAGCTAAAGGAACAGGCCCTACTTTTGATTGCAGCTGTAGGGTGTGCAGTGCAGAACAGTTCCAGTCTGTGTTGTGTTGTCTGGTGTACTGTGTTTCCTTGTGTGTCGTTGGGGTGCTTCAGATCAGGTATCTCTGCCATTTCCCCTCAAGGGCCTTACCGCAAGCATCAGCTGTCACCTCTAGGTTCTCAAATGCTTGCGCTTCTCGGCATGATGCCAGTATAGTTTGTTCTTTTCCCAGCAGGCTCTGTCAAGTCTGAGTCACAATTTAGAAGCATTGAGTCAGATGACTTTTGAGGCCTTGCTCCTGACAGTATCAACATCTATCCTTTTCAATCGTGAGTTGTAACATCCTGGTGTTTATAAGATTGTAGGGATACAGAGAGCATTCTAAATGTAGCATTGTCTCATGGTCATCTTGGTCATTGTGACCAACAATTCTTCTAACAGGTCACTCTGTTACAGTCTTTTGCTCCCTTGAGCCTCTGCCATCCACCGTCACCATAGCATCGAGCATCTCTTTCAGCATCCTCTCGGTCCTTGCCATTATTCTTCTTGCCAGGAAGATTTGTCATCCTTCTGTCATAATCTTATTAGCATAATGTGTTCTTTGTCTTTAGCGTCCCCTCGTTTGTCATGTCCTGTTCTGTGTCATGGGTGTAAGCACGTATTTGTCCTGGAGCTGTTCTGCCCTGCTGCATAGCCTGGTGTAATAGGACAAGTCCCGGGGTCTTGAAATTTGTAATGCAGGGTGTAGTCGGACTCTAGATGGTATTCCTAGATTGATGTAAGGTGTCTGGAGCTGTTAAGTTATCCTGCAGCCATTTGACTTTTGTCCTAATTTTCTTTCAGATGCGGGCAGATTAAATCCATTGGCAGAGCACCCCATCCCTGGAGGGGGGGTTCCCCGGGTAGGTCAGTCTCCATTTATCTCTGCAGTGGAAGTGTAAATGGTGATTCTGTATTGCAGCACTGTTTTCTGTCTTTATTTTTAGGAAGTAAATCTGTATGTCAGCAGGCAAGGTGAGCAGTGACCTGTTGCGGAAACAGTTGTTCTCAACTTAGCAGCTTAGGTCTCAATTTATGGTGCGATTCTAAGCCTCCATTCTCATGTGTGTTTTGGGCAATCCACTTGGAGTATGTCAAGTCCCCATCACCAACCGGCTGATGGACCAGGTTTCCTGCGCTTGTGAGCTGTCTGGAAATATTTCAGGACTCTGAAGCCTTGAGATCTTCTATTTCAAGGTGGCATTCGGGTAGCCTTTGGCAATGGCCGAGGAGTTGTGGTGAGTTGGGGAGGTAGGGAGGAGGAGCCAGGGTCCACTTAGGTTTCAGCAATGCCACGTCACTTTGTCTCTTCTTAACCTAGGCATACCCTGTGATGATGGCGTCAGCCTCTAAGCACGGCCGAAGCGTGCGGCCAGAGCACCTGGCCATTCTTAGGAGAATGGTGAGTTTCAGAATTGCTGGGTTTTTTCTAATGTGCAGCTAAGATTATGGTGTTCTTGATTGTAGCTGAGCAATGGACCACAGCCTGGTGACTGCAGGAAATTCCCAGTGGGTGAGGCGGCCTTCTTTTGCACCTGACATGGATTCTCATTCCCCAACATCTGAGAGATAAGTCAAGGGCTATGAACCATAGAGGGGATGGAAGCAAGGTGCTAGGAGGGTTTTTGAGTCAGTTTTGGTGGTGGGGATGTGCAAGAAGTGTCCCCTTAGGCCACCTAAAGGGAAAGTGTTTTGATCACAGTGCAGAGGTGCTCAGGGCAGAGCAGTCCTGGTGTGTGTTGTGTCACTTGTCTGTTGTGCATTCTGTGTGTTTGGGTATATCATGCCATATGGCTTTTACCTTGGCCCTCTGAGGGGCCTATCAGAAACCCTGGCCTTGTTGTTGGCATCTGTGATCTCTGTGTTCCTTGGACAGGCACCAATGCAATAGGACTCTTGATTCTGGAGGTCAGACAGGCATCTGAATTGCATCTCTCTTCAGAAGCATCCAGTCAGGTGTCTTTTAAGGTCTTGTTCTGAGCAGTGTTGACAGCTGTGGACCGCAATGATCCATTATAGCAGGGTAGGACTTGTAAGAATATGAAACTATCTAGAGCCTCCTTTACATGAGATTCGTGGGCATTCATCTTTGCGGTTCATTGAAGAAATCATTCTGGTAGCATCTTGTTCCCCCAGGGTTCTCTGAGCCTCATCAGCTTGAAGTAAGTCTCACCTAGGTCATCTCATTCTGCAATCTCTCAGTCCTTGTGGGCATTCTTCTCGCTGAGAGCTCTCTCTCCCTGTTGCATCCCCCCGTTTGTCACGTCCTGTCATATGTCACGGGTGTCTGCATGTGTTTTGTCCCAGAGCTGCTCTGCCCTGCTGAATAGCCTGTAATAAAACAAGGCCTGGGGACTTGAAACTTGTAATGCAGCATATAGTTGGGCTCTAGACTGTATTTGTAGATTGACATAACACGTTTGGAGCTGTTAAGTTATCCTGCAGCCATTTGACGTTAGTCCTAACTTTCTTTCAGATGCAGATGGATAAAAGCTGTGGCAGAGCACTCCTCCTGGCTCAGGGGGTTTTCCTGAGAAGGTCAGTTGCTGTTTGTATTTGCAGGGGAAGCACAAATGGCGACTATGTTACAGCACTGTTCTTTGCCTTTATTTTTAGGAAGTCAAGACAGATAGCAGCAGACAAGGCCAAGTGTGCAAGGTGAGCAGTGGACATAAGCAGTTGTTCTTGCTCAGGTCTCGGTTTTTGGCGCAGCTCTAAGCTTCCATTCTTGTTTGGACGCTTTAGGCTGTTCACTCAGAGTATGCATAGCCCCCGTCAGCAACTGGCAGATGGACCAGGATTCCTGCACCTTTGAGCCCTTTGGAAGTAGTACAGGACTCTGTGGTGAAGGCTTCAAGTTTTGTATTTCAAGGTCCCATCTGGGTAGCCCTCTGGAATGCCTGAGGAGTTGCGGTGAGTCGGGGAGGTAGGGAGGGGGGAACAAGGGTCCGCAGGATTCAGCAATGCCACCTCACCTTGTCTCCTCTTAACCTAGGTCTACCTTGCGACAATGGCGTCAGCCTCCGAGCGCGGCCAAAGCGTGCAGCCTGAGCACCAGTGCGTTCTTAGGAGACACAGTGGGTAGCAGAATTGTCAGGTTTTGGCCGATGCGCTGTTAAGATTGCGCAGTGATGTTTGGTTTTCTTTCTCTTGGCAGACTAAGAGACGACAGCTGGAACTTCCCAGTCTGGGAGGCGGCTTTCTTTTGCACCCAACGGGGGTTTGCATCACCAGTTGCATGCAAGCTAAGTTGAGGGCAACGCCCCACAGAGGGGATAGGGGCGGGCTGCTGGGTCGGGACTCCCTGGGAGGGGTTTTTGAGTCAGTTTTGGAGACGGGGATGTCCAAGAAGTGTCCCCTTAGGCCACCTAAAGGGGAAGTGTCTTTCGATCACTGTGTTGATGTGCGCAGGGCAGAGCAGTTCCGTGGTGTGTCGTGTCACTTGTCTGTGGTGCAGTCTGTGTTGTTTGGGTCTGTCATGTCCTATGTCTTTTTTTACTTTAGCCCTCTGAGGGGCCTATTGGTGACCCTGGTCTCATTCTGGACATCTGTCATCTCTGTGTTCCTTGGTCTGGCTCCAATGCCATAGGACTTTTGACTCGGGGGGCCCGGACAGGCCTTGGAATCGCATCTCTCTTTAGAAGCGTTCAGTCAGATGTCTTTTAAGGTCTTATTCTGAGCATCATCAACAGATGCACACTGCAATGATCCATTATAGCGCATTAGGACTTGTGAGAATGGCAAGCTGGGTAGATCATTCTTAGAGTAGGCTTCTCGGGCATCCATTAGTGCAGTTCTTGGAAAACATTGTTTTCTTAGCATCTTCTTCCTCTAGAGTTATCTGAGCCTCATCTGCTCGCCCTCGGCCTCACCTAGGTCATCTAGTTCCGCAGTCTCTCAGTTCTCGCGGGCATTCTTCTTGCCAAGAGATTTCTCTCCCTGTTGTGTCCCCTCGTTTGTCGTGTCGTGTCCTGCCCTGTGTCACGGGTGTTGTCTGTGTTTGGCATGGATCTGCTCTGCCCTGCTGCATCGATGGGTGTAGGTATAATTGGACCGGTGCTGGTGCCTAGAGATTTGTAATACAGTGTGTAGTTCGTCTCCAGATTGTATTTGTAGATTGACATAAGATGTCTAGAGCTGTTAAGTTATCCTTCAGCTGTTCAACATTAGTCCTAACTGTCGTTTAGATGCAGATGATTTCATTATGTGGCAAACCGCTCCATGCCATTTCAGCAGGTTGTCCTGGGAAGGTCAGTTGCAGTTTATTTTTGCTGGGGAAGCAAACACAGGTGTTACAGCACTGTTCTTTGTCCTTATTTTTATGACGTTAATTAGGGATAGCAGCAGTCTCGGTGAAGTGGGCAAGATGAGCATTGAGCAGCCAACAGAAGCAGTTGTTTTTGCTCAGGTATCAACTTCTGGTGAAACTCTAAGCATCCACTATTGCTTTTTTTTGTTTTTTGGTTTTTTTTTTGTTTTTTTTTTTTTTTTTTTTTTGGCAGTCCTGTTGTGGTGTTTTCACAGTGTCTCAGTGTGGGTTTTTTTGCTTTGTTTCTTTGCAGTTGCTGTTGTTGCCCTAGGTGTGTAAAGGAACAGAGGCGAGTGGGTGAGTCCGTGTTTTAGGCAGGGTGACTCATAGGTGAGTGTTATGCAGCAGCATGCTGAGCGTGTACCTGCTCATTTTGTAGCTATCCTCCAGGCTGTCTGTGGAGTTGAATCAAGATTTCAGGTGAGCTGGGGCAGTGGTGTGTTGGAGTTCCAGGGATTCCTCTTTTGGAGGGCGCTAGTTGCATTTTCTGTTTTGTCTTAGGTATCGTGAGGAGGTGCATAGCTAAAGCTCGGAAACGGCAGCACCGAAGCAGATGTGGAGAATGTCTCGCTGTCCACGTCCAAGTGATGATGGATTTTGTCCGGTCGTCTTGCAAAAGCTAAGTGCTGGGGCCAGTAGGTGGGAGAAGGGGAAAAACCTTTACAGGAGGCAATTTGATGTTAGCTTAGAGGAGAGGTCCATGGTAGGATGGCTCCCTCGGAAGCAAAGGGAGAGGGTTTCTCCTCAGCCTCACCAGTCTTTGCCGGGCCGGGAGTTCTGATCCATCTCTGTCTTCTTGCAAAGTTTGTGTCGGCGGCCTTCTTCAACTCTCGACATCGTCGTGGATCTTTTCACCCGAGAAGCTTGCCTTCAGGTCTGGAGCTATAGCCACGGTCACCCCGTAGTCATTGCTTTCTTCTCTAGGCCTGCTGAGCTTCTTACACTTCGTCTTAAGTGCTTTGGCACTAACATCTTGAAAGCAGTTACACTTGATCATCATGTGCTATTGCCCTAGGGCTTTCTTTCCTTTGGCATCATCAGCCTATGGCTCATCTTTGGCTAGGAATCTTGGGTCCATAAGGTAGAACTGCCAGGCAGTTTCCACTTGTGTCTGTGTTATGTTGTCTGTGTCTGTGTTATGTTGTCCGTGTCCATTGATTTCTGTGTCCTAGGCCTCCGTTACATCTCGAGGCTTTATCGGCATCAATCTGTGCCATATCAGCCATATTTTACTCAGGTACCTTCCCGGATATCGCTTATTCCGGCATCTTTACATTTTTACTTTTTGAGACAGGAAGAGGTACGTGACATGTTCTCATCCATCTTCCTTCTCACCTTTGGTAGCATCTTCTCTTCCCGTGCCATTCTCTTGGACTTCTATAGGGAGCATATTAGACCCTCATCACGTGACCGCAGTAGTTCCATAGCTTCCACCTTCTCAAAGGGTATAGGGCTCAATAATTAATCTTCTGGAGAGTTATGTCAAGTCCTCACTTAAATTGTACCTATGTTGGCTTATATTGAGTGTACTTATGTTGTATGTACCTATGTTGGCTTATATTGAGTGTACTTATGTAGTACGTACCTATGTTGGCTTGTATGTGCTTACGTTGTACCTATGTATGTTGGCTTATAGTGAATGTACTTATGTTGCTTGTACCTCTGTCAGTTTATATTGTATGTACTTATAGGCTATGTACCTATGTTGGCTTATATTGTGCGTACTCATGTTGTATGTACCTATCTTGGTTTCTGATGTATGTGTGTCTATAGTGCCACGTAAGATTAGAGCTGCCCTGCCCAGGCATGTAGTCAAGGTCAGGTAGAGCAGTTATAAAACTTTACAATTCATCTGTCTTCTATGGGGTTTGGGGTACAAAATTTATGGGCCAGGAGTGGGAGTAGCTCCTAGCTGTCAAGATAGTCACTCGTTGACCGCCTCCCATTGTCTCACAGGTTCCTGGGTCCCTACACATTTTCCCAGAATCTTCCGCTTGACATCGGGGAGCTGCAGTCAGAAGATGTGTTGAAGCATATTCCTCAGAGTAGTGTTTCAAGTAAGGGTTACAGTCAGCGTGTAAGTGGAAAAGTGTGTGATAGAGTGTGATTGTCTCTCTCTGTCTGTGAGAGTTTGTGTCTGCAGGTGTGAGTGTGTGCTGACTGGGTTTAACCCTGTGTGTATGGCCTTTACCTTTCAGGTTTTTCAACTCATTTTTAAATTTAGAATAAAAAATCCCCAGCCGGGGTTTTTTTTTTTTCCCCCGGCTGTTTTTTTTTTTTTTCCTGGGTCTGGGCTGGTCTGCAAGGTGACTTTCATCCCCAAAGTTAGGGTGCGGACCATCCCGGGACCGGGCTTTTCGTCAGGTAGGAGGATTTTCTTGGAGGCTCCTGGGGACCACGTTCCCGAGGAACAATGATTGAAGGAGTGTAATGGAGCAGTTGAGATGAGAGCGATGGTGAGTTTGTGCCTAATGTGAAGGAGGTAGTCATGGTGGATGAGTGGTGTTTTCTGTGTGCTATTTTTGTTCTGGGTTTCCTCTAACAAAAAAACAAAATGTAATGAAAATAGAAAAAAGATTGTATTGTGTTAATATGTGTTTGGTTTCTATTGTCCTGTGTTGTTCTGGATTTCCATTTGCTGCTGCATTTCCATGTATTGCTCTGTATGTAAGTTGGAATTCTAGCAGTGTGTCTAGGGATTGTGTCTGTACTTGCATTTGTATGCATTGTTTCCATGTGTTTTGCTGAAGACTCAATAAAAGAAATGCATTCAGTAAAGTTGAATCAACCCTAACAATGATGCCCCCTGCTCCCTCCCCCTCCAGCTTTGGCTCCTGTCTTTTTTTGGTGTGCTTTAGTCTTTTTTTTTTTCCACTATATTTCTTCCTGTGCTTGTCACCTTACTTTTTTTATTGCTAACTTCAATTCTGTCCCTAACTCTGTTTCTATTTCTCACTGTTTCTATCTCTGTCTCTCTGCTTCAGTATTTCCCTCTATTTTTCTTTCTGCTTCTCTCTTGCCCTATTTCTAACTATTATTTTTCTCTCAGTAGTTTATACTTTACTCTTTATTTCTTTTTCTTGAGATTTACCTCTTTTTTTTCTTCCTTTTTTGCACTCTCACTCTCCTTTTTTCACTCTAACCCTTTTCTTTTTTTACTGTTTGCCACTCTTCATATTTCTTTTTTACCCAAATTGTAGCTGTAACATTTTTACCCCCTTATTTCATTTGCTATATGTGTTCCTAACTTTATTTTCCTTTCTAGCTTCAAAAACAAAAGCAGCAGTAAAAACTTTCAGGCTCTCTGGGAGTAAAAAAAAAAAAAAAAAAAAAAAGAAATTTTAAAGTATTACTTAAAAAAAATTGACACCCTGGCAGCCACTCAGGGCCACAGCCCCTGGAGACAAAGACCGGCCCTTTTCCCTGGGAAAGAAAAGTGGCCAGCCCAGGTTCCTGATGTCAGTTTGTAGGGTTCCCTTGGGATTGTCAGGGCAGCACAGGTTTGAGGTGGGGGCAGGTTGGGTCTGGGACACATCCTTGATTGTTTGGAGTTTTTGGAGGTGGCCGGCCACTCAGAGCCACAGGCCCCTAGAGACAATATCTGTCTATTTTCTCTGGGAATGAAAAGTGGCCAGCCGAGGTTCCTGATGTCAGTTTGCAGCAGGTGTTTGGCATTGCCCCGACATTCCGAATTGTAGTGTGCTGTAGCTTTGGTCTGGGATGTATGGGGTGCCCCCTCCCCTCCTCCCCTCAGCCCTGTTCTGCTGTGTCCCCATCTCCACCCCTCACCCCTACCTGTACTTCCAGCCCGCCCCTTCCCCACCCTCTCTCCTCCCTTCACCCCTCCCCAGCCGGCCCCTTCTCCACCCCTTTACTCCCCACTGCCCACCTGCGACTCCCTGCAGCAGCACTTGGGAGCCTGGACTCGTGGGGATAGTGCGGCCCTCACAGCAGGACAACACCCAAATAAAACAGGCAGGGACCACATCTGTGTGCTGTGCGGTGTCACAAAGGCACCTGGGGCTGAGGGGAGGGGGCTGGAGGGTGACACAAAATGTGGGGGCAGCTGAGAGGCAGAAGGGGTCTTTAGGAGTAAAAAGGGGGGCTCCAGGGTGGCACAGAGACGCTGAGAGGCTGTGGTGGGAACTTGAGGGTGACACAAGGAGGCTGAGTGGCAGGGGCTGCCTTGAGGGACAAAGTGGGGGGTGTCTGAGGGTGACGGGTTTATCAGCCCTCACACCACCCTTAACCTCACTTTTAAAATCACCCCTACCCAGGTGGAGAGTGCACGGTGGAGGTTAGGGGGCCACGGGACAGTGTCGGGGCCTGGGGTGACACACAGACATTGTGGGCTGAGGGGCAAAGAGGGGGGGACTTGACAGGTGGAGAGCTGACACTGAGGGTTAGGGGTAGGAAGGACAGGACACAGGGTACCAGGCAGGGTTAGGGTACAGCAGCAGCCCTCAGCCCAACCCTAAGCTCACCCTAAACAGCACCCCTAGAACACCAGTTTTCCCCAACAGCAGCTGCAGGCAGTGACCCTAATTAAAAGGCGGGGATGATGTTTGCTGGCTAGAGAGTGACCGGTAGAGCTTGGGGACTGAGCACTTTTTTAGGGTTTTTTTAGGGCTTTTAAAGGATATTTTAGGGGCTTTTTTTTTTTTTGCAGGTGCTTTTTAGGATTTTTCTGGGAATATTTAGGATACTTTTAGGGTATTTTTCAGGGTTTTTAAAAGATTTTTTAGGGTATTTTAAGGGCTTTCTTAGTACTAATTAGAACTTTTAGGGTTTTTTTTTGGTGGGGGGGGCTTTCCTAGGACTATTTAAAAATATTTAGGGCTTTTTAGGACTATTGGGGGTATGTGGAGGACTCTTAGGACTAGGGTATTTTTAGGTTTATCGAGGAAGCTTTTAGGTCTGTTTAGGGTCTTATAAGGGCATTTTAAGGATTTTTGGGGTATTATTAGAGCTCTTTTAGGAATATTTAGTGCTTTTTAAAAGGTTCTTTAGGGATTTTAAGGGTGTTTTAGGGTTTTTTTAAAAGTAGGGTATTTTACTTGTATTTTAAGGGTATTCTGAGGCTATTTTTGTGTTTCTGTGGGGCTCTTAGGACATTTTGAAGATGAGGGTTTTTTAGGGAATTTTTATGTTTTTAGGGTCTTTTCATGGCACGGCACATAGAGGCTGAGGGGCAGCTTGAGGGGCTTGAGGGTGACAGAGGCTGGGAGCTGAGGGAGGGACAGGGAGAGGGGACAGTGGGTGACACAGAGAGATGCTGAGGGGGTCAGGGGCAGCTGGAGGGTGACACAGAGAAGCTGGGGGCTGAGGGGCAAAGGAGAGGGATTAAGGGTGATCCACAGGAGCTGAGGGGCAAAGGGGGGGCTGGAGGGTGACACACAGAGCCTGAGGGCTGGGGGGCAGAGGGAGGGCTTGAGGGGTAAAGGGCGAGGGCTTGAGGGCTGGGCAGTGCAGTGGAGATGAGGGCTACAGGGTACAGCTTAGGAGGCAAGTTAGGGTACAGGTGCACCACCCCTGAGCCCAGCCCTAACCTCAGCCTAAGCAGCCCCCCTAACAACAGCCTTTTCCCTTTTCACCCCTGACAGCAGCAGCACCACGCAGCAACCCGAACAGCGAGACCACACCGGAACCCTCCCGCTGGGACAAGGCAGCGACCCTCACACCAGGACAACGACAGAACCCTCAGAGCACAACAGGACCCACTGCAAAAAGGTAGGGATGACATCTGTGGGCTAGAGAGCAACAGGCAGGGTTTGGAGGCTGAGCAGGTTTCCTTGAGTTTTTTTGCAGGACTATTAGGAATATTTAGGGGATTTTGGAAGGCTTTTTAGGACTTTTCTGGTGTCTTTTAGGGTATTGTTACACCTTCCTAACGGCTATTTTAGAATTCCTTAGCATACTTTTAGGGTCAGGATGAGGGTCAGGCAGGCTGCCCGCTGGAAATGCGGAGTATTACTGGAATGTAGTGGAAGGCTTTGGAAAGGTGCCAGTGGAGGGGCAGTGGGCAGGGTCTCATGCTGCTGGTCTGAAGGCTGTGATTTCTGGGCCCAGCGAAGTGGTTGTGGTAAGGGTTACATGCTGGCAGCTTTCTCCAGGAGAAATCATGCACAGGAAAAAACCAAGAACCAAGTTTCATACTGTCAGTTTCCAAGAGGCATTTGGCACAAAAAAAAAAAAAACCCTGAGTACTTGTGGGTGGCAGATGGGGTCTCAGAGAAATACTGCGCAGTTTGGAAATGGAAGAGGCAAAAGAACACTCGGGGAGTGAGGCCCCAGGAGGAGTGCTGGGACCGGGTCAAAAATGAAAGATATCTACTGGTGAAACCAAACTCAGCAGCCCGGGTTCCTAATATCAGTTTGTAGGGTTCCCTTGGGACTGTCAGGGCAGCACAGGTTTGAGGTGGGGGCAGGTTGGGTCTGGGACATATCCTCGTCCGTTCGGCTATTTTGCAGGCAGCCGGCCACTCAGGGCCACAGCCCCTGGAGACAAAGACCGGCCCTTTTCCCTGGGAAAGACAAGTGTCCAGCCCAGGTTCCTGATGTCAGTTAGGCCGGAGGGGGCGGGGCTTAGGCGGGAGGGGGCGGGGCTTAGTCCGGAGGGGCAGGGCTTAGGTCTGAGGGGGCAAAGCTTAGGCGGGAGGGGGCGGGGCTTAGGCTTGAGGGGGCGGGGCTTAGGCCGGAGGGGGCGAGGCTTAGGACGGAGGGGGCGGGGCTAATGCGGGAGGGAGGCGGGGCTTAGGTCGGAGGGGGCGGGGCTTAGGTTGGAGAAGGGGCGGGGCTTAGGCGGGAGGGGGGCGGAGCTTAGGCGGGAGGGGGCGGGGCTTAGGCGGGAGAGGAAGGTCTTAGGCGGGAGGGGGGCGGGGCTTAGGCCGGAGGGGGCGGGGCTTAGGCGGGAGAAGGGCGGAGCTTAGGCGGGAGGGGGGCGGGGCTTAGGCCGGAGGGGGGCGGGGCTTAGGCGGGAGAAGGGGCGGGGCTTAGGCGGGAGGGGGCGGAGCTTAGGCGGGAGGGGGGCGGGGCTTAGGCGGGAGAGGAAGGGCTTAGGCGGGAGGGGGGCGGGGCTTAGGCGGGAGGGGGGCGGAGCTTATGCCGGAGGGGGCGGGGCTTAGGCGGGAGAGTGGGCGGGGCTTGGGCGGGAGGGGGCGGGGCTTGGGCGGGAGGGGGCGGGGCTTAGGTCGGAGGGGGCGGAGCTTAGGCGGGAGGGGCGGAGCTTAGGCGGGAGGGGCGGGGCTTATGCCGGAGGGGGGCGGGGCTTAGGCGGGCGAGGGGGCGGGGCTTGGGCGGGAGGGGCGGGGCTTAGGCAGGAGGGGGCGGGGCTTAGGCCGGAGGGGGGCGGGGCTTGGGCGGAGGGGGCGGGGCTTAGTCCGGAGGGGGCGGAGCTTAGGCGGGAGGGGGCGGGGCTTATGCCGGAGGGGGGCGGGGCTTAGGCCGGAGGGGGCGGAGCTTAGGCGGGAGGGGGCGGGGCCTAGGCCGGAGGGGGCGGGGCTTAGGCCGGAGGGGGGCGGGGCCTAGGCCGGAGGGGGCGGGGCTTAGGTGGGAGTGGGCGGTGCTTAGGCGGGAGGGGGAGTGGCTTAGGCCGGAGGGGGAGTGGCTTAGGCGGGAGGGGGCGGGGCTTAGGCGGGAGGGGGCGGGTCTTAGGCCGGAGGGGGGCGGGGCTTAGGCCGGAGGGGCAGCTGTTTCAGAACACGCTGAGGGAAGAGCCCTCTTGCCAAGGGGCACCACCTGAGCAGGCTGGGCAGCATGTGGGTTTTCAGGGGAGAGCTTTCAACTTTCCCCTCTTATTGTGTCAGTCACTTCCTAGAACAGCCAGATTTTCACAGCACTCCCAGAAAAGCGAGGGGTTTTTAGGAGAAAAGGGGTTTATATGGAGGGGAAAAGCTTCCTTTTCCATTATTTCTTGTATTCAAATGATGAGGGAATCTGCTTCCCCTGTAATTTTAATGGTCTTAATTGAAAGATCCTGTGCCTTGTTTATGATGTTAGGGGTGTTAATTGACAGGGAATCCCCATTTTCCTTTATGTTACAGTTTAAATAGAAGGGGAAAACTTTGACAATGTTGTTTATGGGTTTGAATCAAGGGTAACTGCCCCCTTTTTGTCGTCTTAAGGCTTCCAGGGAGGGAGAAGCCCAGCTGTCCCTCCTTCTTAAGCATTTGGATTGAGGGGCAAATCCCTCTTTCTTCATCACCGGAGAGACTTAAAGTAAGGAAAACCCCTCTTTTCCCAATATTTTAGGAGATTAACTTAAAGGATAGAAGCCATTTATTTGCCATGGTATCAGTTTCAATGGAGGTAATTGCCCCATTTCCTAATTTTAAGGGGTTCACTTGAAGAAGACCCTGTCTTTTTCAGTATTTTAAGGGTTTAAAACTACCTTCCAGGGCACTTCTTTTTTGTGCCTTAGGAGTAAATATCTCAGAGGAAGGTGAGCCTGGCAGGTACTTAACCTTTATGCTGCCTGGGAGACAATTATTTTTCTTATTTATAATGTAGATAGTCCTAAATTGTAGCCCCAAGGAGACTCAGACCATTCATATAATTAGTGTTCTTCTTTGCTCTAGTTAGTAGCCACTGAGAAATAATTACATAAAATAACTGCAGATTACCCAACTTATTTAGCTACGCTGCCTAAACAAAAAGCTTTTTTTCGTACCGGTTTTCTGTCCTTTTGGTCCAAGTAGCTCAAGCAAAAAAGAAAGCTCTGTCATGTCTTCTGTATCACACCCTTTACTGCCCTTGAATTCAAGTCAGAGGAGCCAAACAGCTGCACCTGCTCTGAGGTCTTTTATACCCTGTGGGATTTGCCCCCCTCCCCTTTCCCAGGCATTGTGGGAATGAGAGGTGGGGTGCAATCAGGGGTATATTAACCCCAGGTTTTGCTAAGGGCCTTCATTCCCTCTCGGGGATCGCCTGGGATAAGAGCTCTCCTCTTACTTCAGTGAAGAGGCTTTTTCAGCTTACCTCAGCTTGTTTTCAGCCAGTAATTTTGGGCATATGAAGCAACAGAGGCTTTGAAGATACTGTGAAGAAAACACCATTGAACACAGGGAGTATTTAAGGTCATGATTTTGGGTTGTGCATTCAGGGGTGGTAAGATGCTTTTGTAATTTCTGACTTTGTTGCTAAGTGTGTTTTTTTGTCTTTAGGAGAAGCACAATTCCTGTAATTCCAGGTTGTGTCACGTACAATATTATTACAGCAGAATCACGTTGTCACAAAAGGAATCTGCCCTCTGTATAAGGTAATGTTTGAGACCGAACCCTCAGATGATTTGAGGACTCCGAATAGGAGAGGGAGGGGGAGCAGGGAACCCACTTAGGAGTTATTGTGGGGGGTTCCCACCTGCAGGTCAGTCACTGTTTGTGTTTGCAGGGGAAGCATCGCCGGTGACTCTGTTACAGCACTGTTCTTTGTCATTATTATTAGGAA
The DNA here is from genome assembly GCF_031753505.1 of Anomalospiza imberbis. NCBI lineage: Eukaryota > Metazoa > Chordata > Aves > Passeriformes > Viduidae > Anomalospiza > Anomalospiza imberbis. Next base: position 20,653 of record NC_089690.1, on the reverse strand, counting down.
GTCCAGGCAGACAGCAGCAGTCGAGGTCAAGCGTGCCAGGCAAGCAGCGGACAGAGGCAGTCTCTCTCCCTCGGGTCTCAGTTTCCAGCGCAACTCCAGCCGCCTCTTCTCATCGGGGCGCTTTAGGCCATTCGCTCGGCGTATGCCGAGCCCATTTAGTCAGGCGGCAGAAGGACCGGGTTCCCCGCGCTCCAGAGCCCCCCGGAAGAGATGAAATCCCAGCAACAGCCGGGACTTCCAGGAAGGGGAGGGGGCCTTAATTGGCAAACGACTGGGAATTGCGTGGCCAGATGCGTGCGAGATAAGTCGAGGGCTGTGAAGCACTGAGGGGAGGAAAGCGGGGTGCTGGGGTGGGACTGCCCGGAAGGAATTTTGGAGTCTGTTTTGGAGTTGGGGATGTGTCAGAAGTGCAGCCTTAGGCTACCTGAAGGGGAAGCGTCCCTTTTGATGTCAGCGCTGAGGTGTGCGGGGCAGAGCAGTTCCGGTGTTTGTCGTGTCTCTTGTCCCCTGTGCCGTGCGTGTCGTTCGGGTCTGTCGTGTCACCTGTCTTTTCTACCTTAGCCGTCTGAGGGGCGTCCCGGCATCCGTGATCTTTCCCTCGCTCGGCCCGGCACCCGTGCCACAGGCCTTTTGACTCAGGAGTCCGGACAGGCATTGCAGTCTTATCTCTCTTTAGCAACACGCAGTCAGATGTCTTTTAAGGTCTCGTTCAGAGCGGTAGGGACAGCTGCGTGCCGCAAGGATCCATTGCAGCGGCTTAGGACTTGGGAGACTGCCCGGCTGGGTAGATCATTCTTAGGACAGGCTTCTCAGGCGTCCGCTTGTGCGGTTCTTGCGAGACATCTTTTTCTTAGCGTCTTCTTCCTGCAGGCTTCTCTGAGCCTCATTGGCCGGCTGTCCGTCTCACCTAGGTCATCCCCTTCCACATTCTCTCGGTCCTCGCGGCCATTTTTCCTGCCCAGGGATTTTTCTTCTTGTTGTGTCCCCTCGTTTGTCTCGTCCTGTCCCGTGTCACGGGTGTCTGCACATATTTGTCACGGGTGTCTGCACGTATTTGTCCCGGAGCTGCTCTGTCCTTGTGCGTAGCCTGGTGTAATCGCACAAGTCCTGGAGACTAGCAATTTGGAGTGGGGGATGTAGTTGTGCTCTAGATGGTATTGCTAGATTCTCACAAGATGTTTGGACCTGTAAAGTGATCCTGCAGTGGTCTGACTTTTCCCCTAACTTTCTTTCAGATGCAGATGGACGAAATCTATGGCAGAGCCCCCAGTCCCGGGTGAAGGGTCTCCCACGTGCAGGTCAGTCACTGTTTGTGTTTGCAGGGGCAGCATCGGTGGTGAGTCTGCTACAGCACTCTTCTTTGTCGTTATTAATAGGAAGTCCAGGCAGACAGCAGCAATCGAGGTCAAGCGTGCCAGGTGAGCAGCGGAGAGAAGCAGTTGTTCTCCCTCAGGCGTCAGTTTCCGGGCCAACCCTAACCATCCCTTCTCGTTTGCGTGCTTTAGGCCATCGACTCGGCGTTAGTCGAGCCCCTGTCATCAGGTGGCGGAGGGACCGGGCTTCCTGCACTCCAGAGCTCTCCCGAAGTATCATGGGACCTCGCGACGAAGCCGACCCATTTTATACTTCAAGGTCCCGTTGGGGCGGCTCACAGGGATGGCCGAGGAGTTGTGGTGAGTGGGGGAGGTAGGGAGGAGGAGGGAGGGTCCACTCAGGTTTCAGCCGTGCCCGGTCACCTCGTCTCCACTTTACCTAGGCGTACCTTTGCGACGGCGGCGTCGGAGGCCGAAGCTTGCGGGCCGAGCGCCAGGGCACTCTGAGGAGAAGGTGAGTGGCAGGCTTGTCAGGTGTTGGCCCACGTGCTGTTAAGACTGCGCACTGGTGTTTTCTTTTCTTTGTCTTGGCAGAGGAAGAGATGAGATCTCGGTGACAGCGGAACTTCCCGGACGGGGAGGGGGCCTTAATTTGCAGTCGACTGGGATTTGCGTGGCCGGATGCATGCGAGATAAGTCGGGGGCTGTGAAGCACTGAGGGGAGGAAAGCGGGGTGCAGGGTGGGGAGTGCCCGGGAGGGATTTTGGAGTCTGTTTTGGAGTTGGGGATGTGTCAGAAGTGCCTCCTTAGGCCACCTGAAGGGGAAGGGTCCCTTTTGATGTCAGCGCTGAGGCGCGCAGGGCAGAGCAGTTCCGGTGTTTGTCGTGTCACTTGTCCCCTGTGCCTTGCGTGTCGTTCGGGGTCTGCGTGTCACCTGTCTTTTCTACCTTAGCCGTCTGAGGGGCGTCCCGGCATCCGTGATCTTTGCCTCGCTCGGCCCGGCACCCGTGCCACAGGCCTTTTGACTCGGGGGTCCGGACAGGCGTCGCAGTCTTATCTCTCTTTAGCAACACGCAGTCAGATGTCTTTTAAGGTCTCGTTCAGAGCGGTAGGGACAGCTGCGTGCCGCAAGGATCCATTGCAGCGGCTTAGGACTTGTGAGAATGCCAGGCTAGGTAGATCATTCTTAGGACAGGCTTCTCAGGCGTCCTCTTGTGCGGTTCTTGGAAGACCTCAGTTTCTTAGCATCTTGTTCCTGCAGGCTTCTGTGAGCCTCGTGGGCCGGCCCTTCGTTTCCCCTAGGTTATCACTTTCTGCTTTCTCTATGTAATTATGGGCTTTATTCATGCTCAGAGCTTCTGTCTGTGTTGTGTCCCTCCCTGTTTGTCCTGTTATTTGTCACGGGTGATGTGTATGTATTTGTCGTGGATCTGCTCTGCTCTGCTGCCTAGCCTGGTGTAATAAGGCAAGTCTAGGGGATTTGAAATGTGTACTGCAGGGTGTAGATAGACTCTAAATGGTATTTATTGATTGACAGAAGATGTCTAAGTCTATTATGTGATCCATCTGTTGTCTGACATTAGTGCTATCTTTTTTTTTAGATGCTGATGGATTCAAGTTGCGGCAGACCGCTCCATCCTCGGTCAGCAGGTTTCTCTGAGAAGATCGGTCAGCATTTGTGTTTATAGTGGAAGCATACGGAAGTGTTACAGCAGTGTTCTTTGTTGTTGTTCTTGTCAAGTGGGCTAGCAGCAGGTGATGTGGGCCAGGTGAGCATTGTGCCATGGAAGGAACCAGTTGTTTCTGCTCAGGTCTTAATTTCTGGTGAAAGTGTAAGATCTGACTATTTTTTTTTTCTTGTTCTTGTAGGCCGTTGTCTTGCCACATATCTCTGGTCCCCATGTCTGAGGCCAGGTGGGTGCAAACTTAACGTATAGTGCAGTGTGCTGTTCACGTCAGGTGGGTGGTGTTTTCCAGTATCTAAGCGTGGTTGTTTTTGCTTTGTTGGTTTGCAGGTGGTGTCGGTGCCCTAGGCTTGCGGAGGAACAGATGCTACCGGGTGAGTTGGCGGGTAGGTGGGCTGACTAATGGGTGACTGTTATGCAGCAGCCTGCTAACAGTGTGCTTTTTCCTTTTGCACGTATGCTCCGGGTTGCCTGTGGAGTGCAATAAAGATTTCAGGTGAGCTGGGGCAGCGATGCGTCCGAGTCCCGGGGTTTTTTCTTTTGGAGGGCGCTAGTCGCATTTTCCATGTCGTCTTGGGTATCGTCAGGCGGCGCGTAGCCGGAGTTTCGAAGCGGCAGCACCGCAGCGGACGTAGTGCACGTCTCGCCGTCCAGGTCCAATGGACGTTGGATTTTCTCCGGTTGTCTTCCAAAAGCTAAGTGTTGGGGCCAGTGTTTGGAGAAGGGGAAAATCTTCACTGTCACAGGAGCCTATTTGGTGGTAGCTTAGAGGAGAGGTCCATAGCGGAATGGGCCCTTTGGAAGTAAAGCGAGAGGGTGTTTTTCAGCACCACCGCACTCTTTGTCGGGCAGGGCAGTTCCGAACTGTCCACGTTTCGTCGTGAGGTTCATGTCAGCGGCTTTCGTCGAATGTCGACGACATCGTGGATCTTTTCACTCGGAGTCCACCTTCACGTCTGGCGCTATAGCTACGGTCACCCTGCAGTCATCGTTTTCTTCCCTACACCTACTGAGCTTCATAGGCTTGCTCTTGGGTGCTTTGGCACTAACATCTTGAAAGCAGTTACACTTGATCATCATGTGCTATTGCCCTTGGGTTTTTTTTTTTCTTTGGCATCATCCGCCTATGGCTCTCGTTTGGCTAGGAATTTTGGGTCCATCAGGTAGAACTGCCAGGCAGTTTCCACTTGCATTTGTGTTACGTGCGTCCGTGTTACGTGTGTCTGTGTCTGCGTTACGTGTGTCCGTGTCCATTGATTTCTGTGTCATAGGTCTGCGTTATGTCTCGAGGGTTTGTCGGCATCGATTTGTGCCTTGTCAGTCATATTTTACTCACGTACCTTCCCGGATATCGCCTGTTCCGGCATCTTAATGCTTTTACTTTTTGAGATGGAAGTATATGACACGTTCTCATCCATCTTCCTTCTCACCTTTGGTAGCATCTTCTCTTCCCGTGCCATTCTCTTGGAGTTCAATAGGCAGCATAATAGACCCTCGTCACGTGACCGCAGTAGTTCCATAGTTTGCGCCTTCTCAAAGGGTATAGGGTCAACGAGTAATCTTCCGGAGAGTTACGTCAAGGTCTCATTTGTATTGTACCAATGTTGGCTTATATTGAGCGTACTTCCGTCGTACCTACCTACATTGGCTTATACTGTATGTGCTTATGTTGTTCCTATGTATGTTGGCTTATAGCAAATGTACCTATGTTGTTAGTGCGTCCATCAGTTTACATTGTATGTACTTTTTGTCTCTGTATGTATCTCGCTTACATTGTGCATAATAATATCGTATGTATCTATCTTGGTTTGTGTTGTGTGCGCCTCTATTATAACAGTGATGATCGGAGCTGCCCTGCCCAGGCACGTAGTCAAGGTTAGGTATAGCAGTTACAAAACTTTACAATTCATCTTTCATGGGGTCTTGGGGAAAAAATTTATGGGCCGGGAGCGGGATTAGGTCCTAGCTGTCATACAGTCAGTTGTTGACTGCCTCCCATTGTCCAACAGGTCCCAGGGTCCCAACACGTATTCCCAGAATCTAGCGCTCGACGTCGGGGAGCTGCAGTCAGAAGATGTATCAAAGCGTATTCCTCAGCGTAGCGTGTAACGTAAGGGTCGCAGTCAGCGTGTAAGGGGAAAAGTGTGTGATGGGGTGTGATTTTCTGTGTGTGGGAGTTTGCGTCTGCAGGTGTGGGCGTGTGCTGACCGGTTCTAACCTTGTGTGCGTGGCCTTTACCTTTCAGGTTTTCAATTCATTTTTAAATTTAGAATAAAAAATCCCCAGCCGGGTTTTTTTTTTTTTTCCCCCCGGCTGGGTTTTTTTTTCCCTCGGTCCCGGCCGGTCCGCGAGGCGACGTTCATCGCCAAAGTTAGGGTGCGGACCATCCGGGGACCGGGGTTTTCGTCAGGCAGGAGGATTTTTTTGGAGGCTCCCGGGAATCATGTTCCCCAGGAGCGTCTTGAATGGGTGCGGGTGGCCGGGGGTCAGCAGAGCGGTTGCAATGAGTGCGAGGGTGGGTTTGCGCGTCAGCCGAAGAAGGGCCATGCGTGTGTGTGTTGACCGGTTCTAACCTTGTGTGCATGGCCTTTACCTTTCAGGTTTTCAACTAATTTTTAAATTTAGAATAAAAAATCCCCAGCCGGGGTTTTTTTTTTTTTTTTTCCCCCCAGCTGGGTTTTTTTTCCCTCGGTCCCGGCCGGTCCGCAAGGCGACGTTCATCGCCAAAGTTAGGGTGCGGACCGTCCGGGGACCGGGGTTTTCGTCAGGCAGGAGGATTTTTTTGGAGGTTCCTGGGAATCACCTTCCTGAGGAGTGATGATGTGTGACGTGTTACATGGCAGTGGAGATGGGTGCAAAGGTGAGTTTGCACGTAATGTGGAGGAGGAGAGCGTGTTGGCCGAGCGGTGTGTGCTGTTGGTGTTCTGGCTTGGCTGTAGCAATAAAACAAAGTGCAAAGTGCAATGCACCTTTCTGTAGCAGAGAAATGGTTCTAATGTGTTAATATGTATTTGGCTTGTAGTACATTGTTTTGGTCTGTGTTTGCATCAGTTTATGTATTTTGATGTGTTCTTAGCTATGTACATTGCACTTTTTATATTTGAGTGCATAGGTGTAATGTATTTTTCCTTGTGTTTGTGTATGTACTTATATTTGTATGCATTGTTGCTTTGTGTTTTGCTGAAGTGTAACTCCAAAATTTAATAAATAAAGTTGAAGCAGCCCAGTAATCATACCCCTTGCCCCTCTGCCCCGGCCCCAAATTAGTCTTCTGTCTTCATTTGGTGTGGTGTAGTCACTTCCTTGCCACGCTATTTCTCACTCTGCCTCTAACTTTAATGTTCAGTCCATTCCTCACTTTATCCTTCTGTGTCTATCTTTACTTCTGTCGGCGTCTGGCCGCGTTTCCCTTCGTCACGGTTTCTGAGACAGTAGGTGTGCTTCTGTAGATATATTCTCCTCTAAACCTATTTATTTTTTCCAGTTCCTCTATGTCCCTTTTCCTATTTGTTTGTTACTCCATGTCTGGTTTTGTCTGTTGTTTGTACTTGATTTTTCTTTCTGTTTAGCTTTAACTGGGGTTTCTTTGTCTCTTCTAAATCTTTTCCCTTTCTCCCTATGTTTAAGTGTCGTCCTTTGTGTTTGTCATCCTTGCTATCCTGTCACTTTAACCCTTTTTGTTTCCCACTTTAAATTTTGTTTCTACCTTTCTTTTTATTTTTTTGCCTCTTATCCTACCTCCTTTTCAGTCTCTCTCTCTCTCTCTGTTCTTGTGTTTCTGCATCTCTATGTAATCTTTCTTGTTGTGAGTATGGTTTTATATGTTTGTCTTTAAGTGTTTCTCTTTCTGTCAGTGTTTGTAATTCAGTCTCCTCTTCCCTTTACTCCTGACTCTTTCGTGGTCACTCTGTCATTGTATCTCCCTATTCGTTTCTGGTTTTTAAGGTAATGTCATTGATGTTTGTCTTTATTTCTGTCCTCTCATCTGTCTCCATATTGTTTTTTGGTGTCTTCCTCTGTCTGTTTTGTCTTTTTTCTCTTGCTTTTCTTTCTGTTTTGTGTCTTGTCTTCCCCTCAGTGTTGCCTTTTTTTTTTCTCTTGTCCCCTTCATGCTCTTTTCTCTGTTGTGTTGCCTTTTACTTTCTGTCTTCTTTTTTGTGTTTTCTTCTCCTTTCTCTCTTTTCTTCCTCTGTCTCGGTTTTTCTTTCTGTCTTGTCATCTTCCTTTTCCCTTTTCTCTCCTTTTATGTTTCTGTCTTTTCTTGCTTTAGAATGAAAAAGCAGCAGTAGAAAATTTCAGGCTCCCAGGGAGTAAATGGAGGAAAAAAAAAAAAAAAAAAAAAGAAATTATCAAAGAAGATGTTTACTCCCTGGGAGCCTGAAATTTTCTACTGCTGCACCGGACATATAGTCTTTCTTCTTTTGGGGGGCGGGGCTTAGGCCGGAGGGGGCGGGGCTTAGGCGGGAGAGGAGGCGGGGCTTAGGCCAGAGGGGGGCGGGGCTTAGGCCGGAGGGGGGCGGGGCTTAGGCGGGATGGGGCAGGTTCCTGATGTCAGTTTGTAGGGTTCCCTTGGGACTGTCAGGGAAGCACAGGTTTGAGGTGGGGGCAGGTTGGGTCTGGGACATATCCTCGTCCGTTCGGATCTTTTGCAGGCAGCCGGCCACTCAGGGCCACAGGCCCTGGAGACAAAGACCGGCCCTTTTCCCTGGGAAAGAAATCTCACCCCCCCCAGGTTCCTGATGTCAGGTTTTAGCTGGTGTTCGGCATTGCCCCTGCATTCCGAATTGTATTGTGCTGTAGCTTTGGTCTGGGATGTATGGGGTGCCCCCTCCCCTCCTCCCCTCAGCCCTGTTCTGCTGTGTCCCCGTCTCCACCCCTCACCACTACCTGTACTTCCAGCCCGCCCCTTCCCCACCCTCTCTCCTCCCTTCACCCCTCCCCAGCCGGCCCCTTCTCCACCCCTTTACTCCCCACTGCCCACCTGCGACTCCCTGCAGCAGCACTTGGGAGCCTGGACTCGTGGGGATAGTGCGGCCCTCACAGCAGGACAACACCCAAATAAAACAGGCAGGGACCACATCTGTGTGCTGTGCTGTGTCACAAAGGCACCTGGGGCTGAGGGGAGGGGGCTGGAGGTGACACAGAACGTGGGGGCAGCTGAGAGGCAGAAGGGGTCTTTAGGAGTAAAAAGGGGGGCTCCAGGGTGGCACAGAGACGCTGAGAGGCTGCGGTGGGAACTTGAGGGTGACACAAGGAGGCTGAGTGGCAGGGGCTGCCTTGAGGGACAAAGTGGGGGGTGTCTGATGTGTCAGGTTTATCAGCCCTCACACCACCCTTAACCTCACTTTTAAAATCACCCCTACCCAGGTGGAGTGTGCACGGTGGAGGTTAGGGGGCCATGGGACAGTGTCGGGGGCTTGGGGTGACACACAGACATTGTGGGCTGAGGGGCAAAGAGGGGGGGACTTGACAGGTGGAGAGCTGACACTGAGGGTTAGGGGTAGGAAGGACAGGACACAGGGTACCAGGAAGGGTTAGGGTACAGCAGCAGCCCTCAGCCCAACCCTAAGCTCACTCTAAACAGCACCCCTAGAACACCAGTTTTCCCCAACAGCAGCTGCAGGCAGCGAGCCTAATGCTGGGACAGCCCCAGAACCCTGCCAGCAGCTGCAGGCAGTGACCCTAATTAAAAGGCGGGGATGATGTTTGCTGGCTAGAGAGTGACCGGTAGAGCTTGGGGACTGAGCACTTTTTTAGGGTTTTTTTAGGGCTTTTAAAGGATATTTTAGGGGCTTTTTTTTTTTTTGCAGGTGCTTTTTAGGATTTTTCTGGGAATATTTAGGATACTTTTAGGGCTTTTTCAGGGCTTTTAAAAGATTTTTTTAGGGTATTTTAAGGGCTTTCTTAGTACTAATTAGAACTTATAGGTTTTTTTTTTTTTTTTTTTTTTGGGGGGGGTGCTTTCCTAGGACTATTTAAAAATATTTAGGGCTTTTTTAGGACTATTGGGGGTATGTGGAGGACTCTTAGGACTAGGGTATTTTTAGGTTTATTGAGGAAGCTTTTAGGTCTGTTTAGGGTCTTATCAGGGCATTTTAAGGATTTTTGGGGTATTATTAGAGCTCTTTTAGGAATATTTAGTGCTTTTTAAAAGGTTCTTTAGGGATTTTTAAGGGTGTTTTAGGGTTTTTTTAAAAGTAGGGTATTTTACTTGTATTTTAAGGGTATTCTGAGGCTATTTTTGTGTTTCTGTGGGGCTCTTAGGACATTTTGAAGATGAGGGTTTTTTAGGGAATTTTTATGTTTTTAGGGTCTTTTCATGGCACGGCACATAGAGGCTGAGGGGCAGCTTGAGGGGCTTGAGGGTGACAGAGGCTGGGAGCTGAGGGAGGGACAGGGAGAGGGGACAGTGGGTGACACAGAGAGATGCTGAGGGGGTCAGGGGCAGCTGGAGGGTGACACAGAGAATCTGGGGGCTGAGGGGCAAAGGAGAGGGATTAAGGGTGATCCACAGGAGCTGAGGGGCAAAGGGGGGGCTGGAGGGTGACACACAGAGCCTGAGGGCTGGGGGGCAGAGGGAGGGCTTGAGGGGTAAAGGGCGAGGGCTTGAGGGCTGGGCAGTGCAGTGGAGATGAGGGCTACAGGGTACAGCTTAGGAGGCAAGTTAGGGTACAGGTGCACCACCCCTGAGCCCAGCCCTAACCTCAGCCTAAGCAGCCCCCCTAACAACAGCCTTTTCCCTTTTCACCCCTGACAGCAGCAGCACCACACAGCAACCCAAACAGCGAGACCACACCGGAACCCTCCCGCTGGGACAAGGCAGCGACCCTCACACCAGGACAACGACAGAACCCTCAGAGCACAACAGGACCCACTGCAAAAAGGTAGGGATGACATCTGTGGGCTAGAGAGCAACAGGCAGGGTTTGGAGGCTGAGCAGGTTTCCTTGAGTTTTTTTTGCAGGACTATTAGGAATATTTAGGGGATTTTGGAAGGCTTTTTAGGACTTTTCTGGTGTCTTTTAGGGTATTGTTACACCTTCCTAAGGGCTATTTTAGAATTCCTTAGCACACTTTTAGGGTCAGGATGAGGGTCAGACAGGCTGCCCGCTGGAAATGCGGAGTATTACTGGAATGTAGCGGAAGGCTTTGGAAAGGTGCCAGTGGAGGGGCAGTGGGCAGGGTCCTACACTGCTGGTCTGAAGGCTGTGATTTCTGGGCCCAGCGAAGTGGTTGTGGTAAGGGTTACATGCTGGCAGCTTTCTCCAGGAGAAATCCAGCACAGAAAAAACCAAGAGCCAAGTTTCATACTGTCAGTTTCCAAGAGGCATTTGGCACAAAAAAAAAAAAAAACCCTGAGTACTTGCGGGCGGTAGATGGGGTCTCAGAGAAATACTGCAGTGTTTGGAAATGGAAGAGGCAAAAAAACACTCGGGGAGTGAGGCCCCAGGAGGAGTGCTGGGACCGGGTCAAAAATGAAAGATATCTACTGGTGAAACCAAACTCAGCAGCCCGGGTTCCTGATATCAGTTTGTAGGGTTCCCTTGGGACTGTCAGGGAAGCACAGGTTTGAGGTGGGGGCAGGTTGGGTCTGGGACATATCCTCATCCGTTCGGATATTTTGCAGGCAGCCGGCCACTCAGGGCCACAGCCCCTGGAGACAGAGACCGGCCCTTTTCCCTGGGAAAGAAAAGTGGCCAGCCCAGGTTCCTGATGTCAGTTTGTAGGGTTCCCTTGGGACTGTCAGGGAAGCACAGGTTTGAGGTGGGGGCAGGTTGGGTCTGGGACATATCCTCGTCCGTTCGGATCTTTTGCAGGCAGCCGGCCACTCAGGGCCACAGCCCCTGGAGACAAAGACCGGCCCTTTTCCCTGGGAAAGAAAAGTGGCTATCCCAGGTTCCTGATGTCAGTTTGTAGGGTTCCCTTGGGACTTTCAGGGCAGCACAGGTTTGAGGTGGGGGCAGGTTGGGTCTGGGACATATCCTCATCCGTTCGGATATTTTGCAGGCAGCCGGCCACTCAGGGCCACAGCCCCTGGAGACAAAAACCAGCCCTTTTCCCTGGGGAAAGACAAGTGGCCAGCCCAGGTTCCTGATGTCAGTTTGTAGGGTTCCCTTGGGACTGTCAGGGCAGCACAGGTTTGAGGTGGGGGCAGGTTGGGTCTGGGACATATCCTCGTCCGTTCGGATCTTTTGCAGGCAGCCGGCCACTCAGGGCCACAGCCCCTGGAGACAAAGACCGGCCCTTTTCCCTGGGAAAGAAAAGTTGGAAGCTCAGGTTCCTGATGTCAGTTTGTAGGGTTCCCTTGGGACTGTCAGGGCAGCACAGGTTTGAGGTGGGGGCAGGTTGGGTCTGGGACATATCCTCATCCGTTCGGATATTTTGCAGGCAGCCGGCCACTCAGGGCCACAGGCCCTGGAGACAAAGACCGGCCCTTTTCCCTGGGAAAGGAAAGTGGCCAGCCCAGGTTCCTGATGTCAGTTTGTAGGGTTCCCTTGGGACTTTCAGGGCAGCACAGGTTTGAGGTGGGGGCAGGTTGGGTCTGGGACATATCCTCGTCCGTTCGGCTATTTTGCAGTCAGCCGGCCACTCAGGGCCACAGCCCCTGGAGACAAAGACCGGCCCTTTTCCCTGGGAAAGAAAAGTGGCCAGCCCAGGTTCCCGATGTCAGTTTGTAGGGTTCCCTTGGGACTGTCAGGGCAGCACAGGTTTGAGGTGGGGGCAGGTTGGGTCTGGGACATATCCTCGTCCGTTCGGCTATTTTGCAGGCAGCCGGCCACTCAGGGCCACAGCCCCTGGAGACAAAGACCGGCCCTTTTCCCTGGGAAAGAAAAGTTGGAAGCTCAGGTTCCTGATGTCAGTTTGTAGGGTTCCCTTAGGACTTTCAGGGCAGCACAGGTTTGAGGTGGGGGCAGGTTGGGTCTGGGACATATCCTCATCCGTTCGGATATTTTGCAGTCAGCCGGCCACTCAGGGCCACAGCCCCTGGAGACAAAGACCGGCCCTTTTCCCTGGGAAAGAAAAGTGGCCAGCCCAGGTTCCTGATGTCAGTTTATAGGGTTCCCTTGGGACTGTCAGGGCAGCACAGGTCTGAGGTGGGGGCAGGTTGGGGCTGGGACATATCCTCGTCCGTTCGGATATTTTGCAGGCAGCCGGCCACTCAGGGCCACAGCCCCTGGGGACAAAGACCAGCCCTTTTCCCTGCGAAACAGATTTCACCAGCCCACGGTCATGATATTGGTTTGCAGGAGGTCCTTTTTGGTGCCAGTGCAGCATGAGTTATTTTTGGGGGTATCTCCTATCATGTAGAAATCCTTCACCGTTCGAAACTGGTGGAGGCAGTAGGTCACTTAGGGCCACAGATTCCTCAACACAAACCCTGGCTTTTTTCCTTCTAAAATGAAACTTACCTCTGCTGTTTGTCGATGTCTGCTCACAAGAGGCACGTGGTGGTCGAAGGGCAGCAAGTACTCTTGGTGTTGACAGCTTTGGTCTGTGAGAAGTGGTTCACTGTCTGAAGTTTTGGAAGTAGAATGCCTGTTTGGATAGGGGCACGCAGGAAAGACTTTTAATTTCCTTAGAAAGCTAAGTCTGGCCCCACATTGTTTAAGGGGCAGTTGAAGGGCTGTGTAGGGGACAGAACTCCCCACAGGACTTGTCTTCAACTCATCTCCCAGTCCAAGGTATAGCAGCCCCCCATGTGACCAGCTACTTTCAGAGGGTTATGCAGGCTCACCTGCTGAGGGAGCTGCTTGTCCAAAGGGGCTAAGAGGGCTATCGCAAGCATCCTTCCATGAACGATGTTTGGAACATCCAGCAGGGACTGGGGCACAGCTGGACCCACCTGGGCACAGACCAGCCCTTTGAGAACATGCCGAGGGAAGAGCCCTCTTGCCAAGGGGCACCACCTGAGCAGGCCGGGCAGCATGTGGGTTTTCAGGGGAGAGCTTTTAACTTTCCCCTCTTATTGTGTCAGTCACTTCCTAGACCACCCAGATTTTCCACAGCACTCCCAGAAAAGCGAGGGGTTTTTAGGAGAAAAGGGGTTTATATGGAGGGGAAAAGCTTCCTTTTCCATTATTTCTTGTATTCAAATGATGAGGGAATCTGCTTCCCCTGTAATTTTAATGGTCTTAATTGAAAGATCCTGTGCCTTGTTTATGATGTTAGGGGTGTTAATTGACAGGGAATCCCCATTTTCCTTTATGTTACAGTTTAAATAGAAGGGGAAAACTTTGACAATGTTGTTTATGGGTTTGAATCAAGGGTAACTGCCCCCTTTTTGTCGTCTTAAGGCTTCCAGGGAGGGAGAAGCCCAGCTGTCCCTCCTTCTTAAGCATTTGGATTGAGGGGCAAATCCCTCTTTCTTCATCACCGGAGAGACTTAAAGTAAGGAAAACCCCTCTTTTCCCAATATTTTAGGAGATTAACTTAAAGGATAGAAGCCATTTATTTGCCATGGTATCAGTTTCAATGGAGGTAATTGCCCCATTTCCTAATTTTAAGGGGTTCACTTGAAGAAGACCCTGTCTTTTTCAGTTTTTTAAGGGTTTAAAACTACCTTCCAGGGCACTTCTTTCTGTGCCCTAGGAGTAAATATCTCAGAGGAAGGCGAGCCTGGCAGGTACTTAACCTTTATGCTGCCCGGGAGACAATTATTTTTCTTATTTTTACTTATAATGTAGATAGTCCTAATTAGTAGTCCCAAGGAGACTTAGATCATTCATATAACTAGCATTCTTCTTTGCTCTACTTAGTCAAACATAGAGTATTACTTAGTAGCCACTGAGAAATAATTACATAAAAGAACCACAAATTACCCAACTTATTTAGCTACACTGCCTAAACAAAAAGGTTTTTTTTCTTACCAGTTTTCTGTCCTTTTGGTCTAAGTAGTTGAAGCAAAAAAGAGAGCTCTGTCAGGCCTTCTGTATCACACCCTTTACTCCCCTTGAATTCAAGTCAGAGGAGCCAAACAGCTGCAGCTGCTCGGAGGTCTTTTATACCCTGTGGGATTTGGCCCCTACCCTTTCCCAGGCATTGTGGGAATGAGAGGCGGGGCACAATCAGGGGTATATTAACCCCAGGTTTTGCTAAGGGGCTTCATTCCCTCTCTGGGATCAGCTGGGATAAGAGCTCTCCTCTTACTTCAGTGAAGAGGCTTCTTCAGCTTGCCTCAGCTTGTTTTCAGACAGTACATCAGACAGGGCATCAAAAACAACAGAGGCTTTGAAGATACTGTGGAAAAAACAACATTGAACACAGGGAGTATTTAAGGTCATGATTTTGGGGTGTGCATTCAGGGGGGGTAAGGTGCTTTTGTAATTTCTGATCTTGTTGCTATGTGGTTTTTTTTTTTCCTTAGGAGGAGCACAATTCCTGTAATTCCAGGTTGTGTCACGTACAACATATTTTTGGCACATTCATCGTGTCACAAAAGGGATCTGCCCTGTGTCAAAGGTAATGTTTGAGATTGAGGCTTCAGATGAGCTGAGGAATGTGACTAGGAGAGGGGGAGTGAGCAAGGAACCTGGTTAGGCGTTATCGTGGGGGGTTCCTATGTGCAGGTAAGTCTTTGTTTGAGTTTGCAGGGGAAGCATCAATGGTGATTATGTTAAAGCATTCTTCTTTGTCGTTATTATTAGGAAGTCCAGGCAGACAGCAGTAGTAAAGGTCAAGTATGCCAGGTGAGCAGTGCACAGAAACAGTTGCTCTCCCTCAGGTCTCAGTTTCTGGTGCAACTCTAACCATCCCTTCTCATTTGCATGCGTTAGACCATCCACTCGGGGTATGCTAAGCCCCTGTCATCAGGCGGCGGAAGGACCGGGTTTTCTACACTCCAGAGCCCTCTGGAAGAGATAAGATCCTGGTGGCAGCCAGAACTTCCCGGACGGGGAAGGGTGCCTTCTTTTGCACTCGACAGGGATTTCCATGGCCAGATACGTGCGAGATAAGTGGAGGGCTCTGACGCACTGAGGGGAGGAAAGCGGGGTGCTGGGTGGGGACTGCCTGGGAGGGATTTTGGAGTCTGTTTTGGAGATGGGGATGTCTAAGAAGTGCCTCCTTAGGCCACCTAAAGGCAAAGCATCCCTTTTGATCTCAGTGCTGAGGCGCGCAGGGCAGAGCAGTTCCGGTCTGTGTCGTGTCACTTGTCTCCTGTGCATTGTGTGTCGTTTGGGTCTGTTGTGTCACATGTCCTTTTTACCTTAGCTGTCTGAGCGGCGTCTTGGCAGCTGTGATCTTTGCTTTCCTCAGCCCGGCACCGATGCCACAGGCCTTTTGACTCGGGAGTCCGGACAGGCGTCACAATCACATCTCTCTTTAACAGCACGCAGTCAGATGTCTTTTAATGTCTCGTTCTGAGCAGTAGGGACAGCTGTGTGCCGCAAGGATCCATTGCAGCGGCTTAGGACTTGGGAGACTGCCCGGCTGGGTAGATCATTCTTAGGACAGGCTTCTCAGGCGTCTGCTTGTGCAGTTCTTGAGAGACATCATTTTCTTAGCGTCTTCTTCCTGCAGGCTTCTCTGAGCCTCATCGGCTGGCTCTCCATCTCCCCTAGGTCATCCCCTTCCACATTCTCTCGGTCCTTGTGGCCATTTTTCCTGCCCAGGTTTTTTTTCCCCTTGTTGTGTCCCCTCGTTTGTCTCGTCCTGTCCCGTGTCACAGGTGTCTGCACGTATTTGTCACGGGTGTCTGCACGTATTTGTCCCGGAGCTGCTCTGTCCTTGTGCGTAGCCTGGTGTAATCGCACAAGTCCTGGAGACTAGCAATTTGGAGTGGGGGATGTAGTTGTGCTCTAGGTTGTATTGCTAGATTCTCACAAGATGTTAGGACCTGTTAAGTGATCCTGCAGTTGTTTGACTTTTCCTCTAACTTTCTTTCAGATGCAGATGGCTGAAATCTGTGGCAGAGCCCCCAGTCCCGGGTCAAGGGGCTCCCACGTGCAGGTCAGTCACTGTTTGTGTTTGCAGGGGAAGCATCAATGGTGACTATGTTACAGCATTCTTCTTTGTCTTTATTAATAGGAAGTCCAGGCAGACAGCAGCAGTCGAGGTCAAGCGTGCCAGGTGAGCAGTGGACAGAAGCAGTTGCTTTCACTCAGGTCTCAGTTTCGGGTGCAGCTTTAACCATCCCTTCTCATTTCCGTGTTTTAGGTCATCTGCTCGGCATAAGCCGAGCCCATGTCATCAGGTGGCGGACGGACCAGGCTTCCTGCATTTCAAAGCCCTCCGGAAGTATCACGGGACCCGGCGACAAAGCCGACCCATTTTATACTTCAAGGTCCCCTCTGGGGCGGCTCACAGGGATGGCTGAGGAGTTGCGGTGAGTCGGGGAGGTAGGGAGGAGGCGCGAGGGTCCACTCAGGTTTCAGCCATGCCCAGTCACCTCTTCTCCACATTGCCTAGGTGTACCTTGCGACGGCGGTGTCGGCCTCCAAACGCGGCCGAAGCGTGCAGCCCGAGCGCCAGGGCGCACTGTGGAGAAGGTGAGTAGCAGAATTCTCAGGTTTTGGCCCACGTGCTGTTAAGATTGCGCACTGATGTTTTCTTTTCTTTGTCTTGGCAGAGGAAGAGATAAGATCCTGGTGGCAGCGGGAACTTCCCGGACAGGGAAGGGTGCCTTCTTTTGCACTCGACAGGGATTTGCATGGCCAGATGCGTGCGAGATAAGTCGAGGGCTGTGAAGCACTGAGGGGAGGAAAGCGGGGTCCTGGGTGGGGAGTGCCCGGGAGGGATTTTGGAGTCTGTTTTGGAGTTGGGGATGTGTCAGAAGTGCCTCCTTAGGCCACCTGAAGGGGAAGGGTCCCTTTTGATGTCAGCGCTGAGGCGCGCAGGGCAGAGCAGTTCCGGTGTTTGTCGTGTCACTTGTCCCCTGTGCCTTGCGTGTCGTTCGGGGTCTGCGTGTCACCTGTCTTTTCTACCTTAGCCGTCTGAGGGGCGTCCCGGCATCCGTGATCTTTGCCTCGCTCGGCCCGGCACCCGTGCCACAGGCCTTTTGACTCGGGGGTCCGGACAGGCGTCGCAGTCGCATCTCTCTTTAGCAACATGCAGTCAGATGTCTTTTAAGGTCTCGTTCAGAGCGTTAGGGACAGCTGCGTGCCGCAAGGATCCATTGCAGCGGCTTAGGACTTGTGAGAATGCCAGGCTAGGTAGATCATTCTTAGGACAGGCTTCTCAGGCGTCCGCTTGTGCAGTTCTTGGGAGACCTCAGTTTCTTAGCATCTTGTTCCTGTGGGCATCTGTGAGCCTGATCTGCTGGCTGTCAGTCTCACCTAGGTCATCCCCTTCCACATTCTCTCGGTCCTTGTGGCCATTTTTCCTGCCCAGGGGGTTTTTCTCCTTGTTGTGTCCCCTCGTTTGTCTCGTCCTGTCCCGTGTCACAGGTGTCTGCACGTATTTGTCACGGGTGTCTGCACGTATTTGTCCCGGAGCTGCTCTGTCCTTGTGCGTAGCCTGGTGTAATCGCACAAGTCCTGGAGACTAGCAATTTGGAGTGGGGGATGTAGTTGTGCTCTAGGTTGTATTGCTAGATTCTCACAAGATGTTAGGACCTGTTAAGTGATCCTGCAGTTGTTTGACTTTTCCCCTAACTTTCTTTCAGATGCAGATGGCTGAAATCTGTGGCAGAGCCCCCAGTCCCGGGTGAAGGGTCTCCCACGTGCAGGTCAGTCACTGTTTGTGTTTGCAGGGGCAGCATCAGTGGTGAGTCTGCTACAGCACTCTTCTTTGTCATTATTAATAGGAAGTCCAGGCAGACAGCAGCAGTCGAGGTCAAGCGTGCCAGGTGAGCAGCGGAGAGAAGCAGTTGTTCTCCCTCAGGCGTCAGTTTCCGGGGCAAGCCTAACCGTCCCTCCTCGTTTGCGTCCTTTAGGCCATCGACTCGGCATAAGCCGAGCCCCTGTCATCAGGTGGCGGAGGGACCGGGCTTCCTGCACTCCAGAGCCTTCCGGAAGTATCACGGGACCTCGCGACGAAGCCGACCCATTTTGTATTTCAAGGTCCCGTCGGGGCGGCTCACAGGGGTGGCCGAGGAGTTGCGGTGAGTGGGGGAGGTAGGGAGGAGGAGGGAGGGTCCACTCAGGTTTCAGCCGTGCCCGGTCACCTCGTCTCCACTTTACCTAGGCGTACCTTTGCGACGGCGGCGTCGGAGGCCGAAGCTTGCGGGCCGAGCGCCAGGGCACTCTGAGGAGAAGGTGAGTGGCAGGCTTGTCAGGTGTTGGCCCACGTGCTGTTAAGGCTGCGCACTGGCGTTTCCTTTTCTTTGTCTTGGCAGAGGAAGAGATGACATCCCGGTGACAGCGGAACTTCCCGGACGGGGAGGGGGCCTTAATTTGCAGTCGACTGGGATTTGCGTGGCCGGATGCGTGCGAGATAAGTCGAGGGCTGTGAAGCACTGAGGGGAGGAAAGCGGGGTGCTGGGGTGGGAGTGCCCGGGAGGGATTTTGGAGTCTGGTTTGGAGTTGGGGATGTGTCAGAAGTGCCGCCTTAGGCCACCTGAAGGGGAAGCGTCCCTTTTGATGTCAGCGCTGAGGCGCGCAGGGCAGAGCAGTTCCGGTGTTTGTCGTGTCACTTGTCACTTGTCTCCTGTGCCGTGTGTGTCGTTTGGGTCTGTCGTGTCACCTGTCTTTTCTACCTTAGCCGTCTGAGGGGCGTCCCGGCATCCGTGATCTTTGCCTCGCTCGGCCCAGCACCCGTGCCACAGGCCTTTTGACTCAGGGGTCCGGACAGGCGTCGCAGTCGCATCTCTCTTTAGCAACATGCAGTCAGATGTCTTTTAAGGTCTCGTTCAGAGCGTTAGGGACAGCTGCGTGCTGCAGGGATCCATTGCAGCGGCTTAGGACTTGGGAGACTGCCAGGCTAGGTAGATCATTCTTAGGACAGGATTCTCAGGCGTCCGCTTGTGCGGTTCTTGTGAGACATCATTTTCTTAGCGTCTTCTTCCTGCAGGTTTCTCTGAGCCTCATTGGCCGGCTGTCAGTCTCCGCTAGGTCATCCCCTTCCACATTCTCTCGGTCCTCGCGGCCATTTTTCCTGCCCAGGGATTTTTCTTCTTGTTGTGTCCCCTCGTTTGTCTCGTCCTGTCCCGTGTCATGGGTGTCTGCACATATTTGTCACGGGTGTCTGCACGTATTTGTCCCGGGGCTGCTCTGTCCTTGTGCGTAGCCCGGTGTAATCGCACAAGTCCTGGAGACTAGCAATTTGTAGTGGGGGATGTAGTTGTGCTCTAGATGGTATTCCTAGGTTCTCACAAGATGTTTGGACCTTTAAAGTGATCCTGCAGTGGTTTGACTTTTCCTCTAACTTTCTTTCAGATGCAGATGGCTGAAATCTGTGGCAGAGCCCCCAGTCCCGGGTGAAGGGTCTCCCACGTGCAGGTCAGTCACTGTTTGTGTTTGCAGGGGCAGCATCGGTGGTGAGTCTGCTACAGCACTCTTTTTTGTCGTTATTAATAGGAAGTCCAGGCAGACAGCAGCAGTCGAGGTCAAGCGTGCCAGGTGAGCAGCGGAGAGAAGCAGTTGTTCTCCCTCAGGCGTCAGTTTCCGGGGCAAGCCTAACCGTCCCTCCTCGTTTGCGTCCTTTAGGCCATCGACTCGGCGTAAGCCGAGCCCCTGTCATCAGGTGGCGGAGGGACCGGGCTTCCTGCACTCCAGAGCTCTCCCGAAGTATCATGGGACCTCGCGACGAAGCCGACCCATTTTGTATTTCAAGGTCCCGTCGGGGGCGGCTCACAGGGGTGGCCGAGGAGTTGTGGTGAGTGGGGGAGGTAGGGAGGAGGAGGGAGGGTCGACTCAGGTTTCAGCCGTGCCCGGTCACCTCGTCTCCACTTTACCTAGGCGTACCTTTGCGACGGCGGCGTCGGAGGCCGAAGCTTGCGGGGCCGAGCGCCAGGGCACTCTGAGGAGAAGGTGAGTGGCAGGCTTGTCAGGTGTTGGCCCACGTGCTGTTAAGACTGCGCACTGGCGTTTCCTTTTCTTTGTCTTGGCAGAGGAAGAGATGACATCCCGGTGACAGCGGAACTTCCCGGACGGGGAGGGGGCCTTAATTTGCAGTCGACTGGGATCTGCGTGGCCGGATGCGTGCGAGATAAGTCGAGGGCTGTGAAGCACTGAGGGGAGGAAAGCGGGGGTGCTGGGGTGGGAGTGCCCGGGAGGGATTTTGGAGTTGGGGATGTGTCAGAAGTGCCTCCTTAGGCCACCTGAAGGGGAAGCGTTCCTTTTGATGTCAGCGCTGAGGCGCGCAGGGCAGAGCAGTTCCGGAGTTTGTCGTGTCACTTGTCACTTGTCTCCTGTGCCGTTTGTGTCGTTTGGGTCTGTCGTGTCACCTGTCTTTTCTACCTTAGCCGTCTGAGGGGCGTCCCGGCATCCGTGATCTTTGCCTCGCTCGGCCCGGCACCCGTGCCACAGGCCTTTTGTCTCAGGGGTCCGGACAGGCGTCGCAGTCGCATCTCTCTTTAGCAACATGCAGTCAGATGTCTTTTAAGGTCTCGTTCAGAGCGTTAGGGACAGCTGCGTGCCGCAAGGATCCATTGCAGCGGCTTAGGACTCGGGGAGACTGCCAGGCTAGGTAGATCATTCTTAGGACAGGCTTCTCAGGCGTCCGCTTGTGCGGTTCTTTTAAGACCTCAGTTTCTTAGCATCTTGTTCCTGCAGGCTTT